>NC_056745.1:1363978495-1364298495 GCF_019279795.1 Protopterus annectens
AGCCTCAGGGATGGAATTGGTATCCAGTCCTTTGAAAAAGGCACCAAAGGAAGAAACAGCTCTAGTAGAATGAACCTTTACTGAGGCAGAAAAACATTTACCATGAAAGGAGTAATGAAAAGAAATGGCCTTAGAAATCCAGGAAGCGATGATTTGTTTAGAAACTGCCAATCCAAAAAGTTGTTCAGATATGCAAATAGCCTTAGCCTTATCCAAATAGTATCTGAACTGCCTATCCAAATCTAAGGTGTGAAGAACTTTCTCACTAGCAGACTGTGGAGAAGGAAAAAAGGAGAGTAAATTGGTCTATATTATTTGAATGAAGTTTTCTAACTTCGAATACTATATGGGCAACACCATATGGTCGAAGTTAAAAAACTTCGAATACTGAGGGGGAAAAAAAAAAAGGTCACCTAACATGATAAAAGCAGAGGGGCAAGCCCCCCTGCACCCCCACACCACCGCTCTTTAAACCAGCTTCGAGATCACACTACAGTGCAGTAAAGGGAAGTCTTCCCTTTATCGCATTATAGTGCGGTCTCGGAAGTGTTATATTTAAAGAGCGGGAGTGTGGGGGGTGTAGCCTACAACCCTTAGTTTAGGGTTTAGTCTTCTTTTTTTTTTCCAGTATTCGAAGTTTTCTAGCTTCAACCATATGGTGTCACCCATATCGTATTTGAAGTTAGAAAACTTCATTTAAATAATATAGACCCGAGTACATTAACAGACTGATTAAAATACAACTCATTGATCACCTTCGGCATAAAAGGAGGATTAATACGAAGAGACACCACGTCCCTGTGAAAAACTAAAAAGGGAGGAATAGCTGTAAGAGCCTGAAGTTCAGATACTTTATTCTTCGTTGGGCCCTTACATCAACTAAGAAACTTCCAAGTACAATGCTGAAAGGATATTGAAGCTGCAGGCTCAAAAGCAGCCTGAGTCAATTTTTCAAGAACAAAAATGAGATCAAAAGAAGACGGGATAAGCTTCCTTGGGAAGCCTGATATGAAGGACATCTAAAAAACTGTTTGACCGGAAACCTAGAGTCTAGAGGAGGAGTCAAGGGCATACAAGCAGTCAAACCAGCAGAAATAGCTGAGAGGAGAGCTCTGACTGAAGAATATGCTAACCCAGCATGGAGCAATTCACACAAATAATAGACAACCAGAGGTCCTGGTTATGAAAGTGGCACCAGACAGAAAATATGTTCCATCTGGACAAATATGATTTCCAAGTAGTGGGTTTCCTTGCATCATGCAAGACTCAAAGCATGTCCTCAAAAAAAGAGGAGTCTAAAAGGGATCAAAACCCTATCACTTACAGCATCAGTTGAAGAGTGGACAACTGAAGATTGGTAAGAGACCCTTTGTCTCGTGTGAGAAGATCCACTCGGTGAGGTAACTTGTGATGATTGTCTCTAGCTAAGTGAAACAGAAGGGGGAAACCACTGCTGTCTGAGCCAAAAGGGAGTCAACAGCAAGATTTTGGGGGAGTCTTGCTTGATCTTGTGCAGTACCCTTGGAATTAGGGGAAGGGGAGGAAAGGCATACAGAAACATCCCTTAGAGGGAAAAGACAGGGCATCCACTTTCCAAGCTAGAGGACTTGGGAATTCGGAACAGAGTAGAGGAAGCTGTCTGTTCCTAGGGGAGGCAAAAAGACTACCTGAGGAATACCCCACCAATGGAAAACATCCAGAAACACATCTCTGTAAAGCACCAGTTTGTGAGCTTGTGTGCTTGACCTGCTCAACGAGTCTATCACTATATTCTCCTCTGAAAGCATGTAGACAGCCTGAAGAGTCACTTGATACCAGACATCTAGCTACCAGACCTGAACAGCGAACCTGCAGAGAAGGTAAGACCTTGTCCCCCTTTGTTTGTTTACATACCACATCACTGTATTACTGTCTGTGAAAACTTTGAGAGGACCCGAAAGAAAGAGAATGAAAAGCTTTAAGAGCTAATAGGAGACTCTCATCTCCTTGATGTTGATGGGATCTGACCTCTGATGGGGAAGCCAGAGACCCTAGATCCTGACAGAACTAAAGTAGCTCCCTACCCCCTGTCCAAAGAATCCAAACAGCTTCTGAGATGGAACTGGAGATTGGAAGGGAAGCCCTGGGAAATACAGTGGATCACCGTGTCGAAGCCACACTGACGATGTACCAATAGAGTTTTTTGTTTTTTTTAACTGGACTTTAACAGACATGAACAAAATTAACAAAATTCAACCAACAGATAAATAAAACTAACAAAACTGTATGCAATCTCCATAATAAATATTACCATTAATCATCAACACTAATACTTTTCTAAAAGATCTTTAAGCTTTAGCCACAATAATTTCTTATGAGCAATATTTGCAATTCTATAAAGTTTGCAATTATTTATTGCATAAATTCTTTGCTAGACAAATTCTAAAAGGAGGATGTTTTTGTTTTTCCAATTAACTGTGATAACCTTTCTGGCAATGGCCAAGATAGACCATAGGAAAGGTACTTGTGATACAGGAATCTAATCTGGAATTGGAACATTTTAGAATCTGTAACATTACAATTGTCTGATCATAAGGCTTTAGCAAAATTACCAAACTCTTCCCAGAATGGAGCGACCATTTGATATTTTATAATCGTATGTTCCCAAATGGCATTCAAATTATTATCACAACTCCAGTATCTTGAATTTTCTTTTTTGTAAAAAGGGCTATTTTGTGCAGTGTTAAAAAAAAACTTTCATGTAAATACTTTCCAATAAATAGATTATGTGGAATTTTCAGCAGATTTTAAGTACAACTTTTTTATCAGTTTCTGAGAATGTTTCCTTGTTTATTTTTGTATAATAATCCCAACAAAATACATCAAAACTTACCATTTTGGATCTTAAAATCTTATAAATCATTGGCAAGTATGATTTATTTTTATGCATATTACTATTAATTTGAAAAAAGAAATGTAATAATTTGGGAATGGATTTAGTGATCATATCTAATGACATTTGCAGAGTTTTACTTCTCTGAAAGACTGTATATCTATATATCTAACCAACTACTTTTATTTGTATTATAGCTGGCTATATGTCTTTCTATGGTGTTTATCCTGTTTCCATCCAAAGATTAAAACCAGAATTTTAGATTATTTTGTCAAAGATTAGTTATTATATGCACACTAAAAGATTCTAGACAGCCACTTAGTTCTCATATGGAGCCTGGCCAAAGGCAGCATAGTAATTTTTATTTATTTATGTATTTTACATTTGTTGACTGAGCTAGTCTAGCTGGATATATGTCCATTTTCAGTAGAGGCCCGAGGAGAAAAGCTCCAGAAATTAAACACATTAGATAAAGATAGACAATGCAAATACTAAGGCTTTAAATCGGGGCAAGTTAATACACGTAATACATAAAATAGTCATAGCAAATACAAAATATAATAAACAAATGTCTTAAAAAAAGAAAAATGTAATTTTTTTTTTGTCAAAGAGAATTACATAAGATTGTTTTTTTTTTTTGTCAAAGAGAATTACATAAGACTAGAAATGTCATAAAGGGAGAGCTATCAAGGCTGTAGGGAGCAGATATTGTAGGAATTTTGGAAGAAGAAAGGATAGGGAGGTAAAAAAAAAGAGTTAATCTGGGTTGGTGCAGGAGCAAAGCCAGTGTTTATTGAGATGAATTTTCAGCTGTCTTTTGAAAAGTGGAAGAGAGGACAAAGATAGTATTTCAAAGGGTAGTTTGTTCCACATTTTGCCAACTGAGTTGGAAAAAAGACCATCACCTGCAGAGTTATTGGGTTTGGTTACATTAATCAGTAGTTTGTTGGAAGAACATAGATGTTTCAGGTTATTGTATGGTGAAATGAGGCTAAAGAGTATAGGTGTTTGAGTTGGTTGGTATAGGATCTTGTGAGTTATTAAGAGCTGTTGAAGTATGAGTTGCTTCTCGAGTTCAAGCCAACCTAGTTTTCTTAGGTTCAGGCAGTGGTGAGTTTTAAATGGGGATCCTGTTGCAAATCGAGCAATATTATGGTAAGATGTTGCTAGTTTCCTGAGGTTGTTTTTGGAAAGATTCGTGTATATGGGGGAGGCATATAGAAGTGTAGAGATAAGTTGCGATCTGGCCAAGGTGGTCCTTGCTTCGGGTGAAAGGAAGGGTTTGATTCTATAAAGGGATCCGATTTTTCTATTAACTGATTTTATTGTGTTATTGATGTGAGTCTCAAAGCTGAGATTATTGTCAATAGTTATACCTAATAGTTTAGTAGTTGAATCTGGAGAGATGAGAGTGCTATCAGTGGAAGAAAGAGTGAAGTTTAGTGGGGTAGATCTGCGGGAAGGTGAGAAAGTACAGTTTTGTACCTACCATAAATGTAGATGTTCAAGGATCCACATTGCTGCAGTCCTAACTATTGGGTAGTCCGCTGTTCCAGTCGGCCCGAATATCAAAGTATATGGCTGACGTCGGTCAAGGCGCACTAGACTGACGTCAGTACGTCAGGGTACTAATGCGCATGACCGACATCATATCCTCAGTCTTTTCTTGCCCCAGATGTCAGAAGACCCTAAAAAGACAAGGCCAAAACCAAAACCTCCAAACATTCCTGCACCAAAAATATGTACAATATATACAAAATTACCAGAGTATAACCTCACCTACACAACCACCCCTAAACACAGAGGGGAAGGAGGGAGGGTAAATTGGACTGCAGCAATGTGGATCCTCGAACATCTACATTTATGGTAGGTACAAAACTGTACTATGTTCTTCATTCCACATTGCTGCAGTCCTAACTATTGGGTAGAATCCCAAAGCAGAGGTAAGGGAGGCTGGCAAATCATAAGGAAGCAGGAGCTGACAACATGCCTTGCAAAATAGCTGTGGCAAAACCAGCCCTAGATTTAGAGTAGAGAGGAAGGTGATAATGCTTAGAGAAAGTATGCACTGAACTCCAAGTAGCTGCCTCCAAAATATCCTTAGTTGCCACCCCTTAGAAATGCTGTTGAAGTGGCAGTAGCCCTAGTGGAATGAGGCCTAATCCCAGCTGGAATCTCCTTGCCATGATGGGAATAACAAAATGCAATGCAAAACCCAATCCACTTAGAAATAGTTTGTTTTGACACAGGCTTGCCCTGAGAACTCAAAGCAAAAGAAACAAACAACTGCTGAGACTGCCTAAAATCCTTAGTCCTGCTTAAATAATAACGCAATTGCCTGTGCACATCTAAAGTGTGCAAAATCTTTTCCCCTTTATTTTGGGGATCTGCATAAAAAGTAGGCAAATGAATAGTTTGGTTTAAAGCCACACTAGAAACCACCTTAGGCATAAAGGAAGGATTAGTACGTAATGATACCCTATCCTTATGAAAAATCAAAAAGGCTCTACCGCCATAAGGGCCTGCAATTCAGAAACCCTTCTTGCAGAAGTAATGGCCAACAAAAAGCAGTCTTCCATGACAAGTATTTCAATTCAGCAGTAGCCGAGGCTCAAAAGGTTGTAGAGTAAGTTTCTCCAACACAAAATTGAGATCCCAAGCAGGAGTAGGAGCTCTACGGGGGTCTTATATTCTTTGCCCCTCTAAGAAATTGCTTGAACAAAGGATGCGAAAACAATGGTGGGTCACAATCATAGTGAGCTGAAATTGCTGCAGCATGAATCTTAATGGAAGAGAAAGACAAACCTTTGTCCAATAACTCAGGCTCAGAAATCTCCAAATTGTTTGCTGCACTCCAAAATAAAAATCTCTTCCATTTTTCTGCGTACACTTTCCTTGTACTAGGTCTTCTGGCTTCCATAATCACATTTAAAACTTGTTGAGGAAGTTGAGACCTGCTGTGTTTCAAAACAGAATATGCCAGGCTGTTAGATGAAGAGAGTGAAGCTTGACATTGAGCAGGTGACCGTCCCTCTGAGACAACAGGTGTGGAATCAAAGGTAAAGGCCATGGAGGCTTCCTTACCAGACTCCTCAGTAATGGGTACCAGTGTTGCCGAGGCCAATCTGGAGCTATTAAAATCATCCTTGGCTTGTCTTGTCTGACCTTCAGGAGCACCTTTGGGAGAAGAGGCAGAGGTGGAAAGGCATACACATGAAGATTTTTCCAACTGAAAGAAAGAGCATCCACTTTCCAAGCTGTGTGATGAAACCTCTTTGTGCAAAACTTTGGCAGCTGGTGGTTTAGTGGAGAAGCGAACAGATCTATGTCTGGAGTTCCCCATGACACTGTCAATTTTGAAATACATGAAGATCCAGTTTCCACTCGTGGGGATCCATGATTTGTCTGCTTAACACATCTGCTAAGGAGTTCTGTGCTCCCGGCAGAAACCTTGCCTGAAGAGTTAGTTGCAAGCTGAGCGCAGTCTCCCATAAAATCATTGCTTGCCTGCACAACGGGTAAGAATGTGTTCCCCTTGTTTGTTGATGTACCACATGACAGTTGTGTTGTCTGTTAGAATCAACACCTGCCCTGGAAGAAGTAACTCCTTGAAAGCCATTAATGCAAACTGGACTGCTAACATCTCTTTCATGTTGATATGTAGATGCTGTAGTCTGGCAGGCCACTTGTCTTGTATCCACTTTCCATTTAGATGAGCTCCCCAAGCAATGTCTGAGGCATCTGTCGTTAGAATCTGACTCGCCTCTGACCGGGTCACAGAGAGTCCCTTGTTTAGGTGACATTCCTGAGCCCACCACAAAAATTCCTTTTGAATGCAAGGTATTATTTGAATGACAGTGTCCAAATCCTGGCAGTGCTGTGTCCATACATTTTTGAGATACCATTGCAGCTTCCTCATATGCAGTTTGGCATTGGGAAGCACCAGAATACAAGATGCCATGAACCCTAAGGCTTGAAGGACTGTCCTTGCAGTCAGCCCGGACTGAAGAGATAGTTGATGGAAGTAACTGGAAAGATTCTTTTGTTTGTCCGGGGTTAAAAAGGCCATCTGGGCTGCTGTATTCAGTCTCACACCCAGAAAGCACACGTCTTGAGAGGGTACTAGACTGGACTTTATTTCGTTCACAGAATACCCTAGGCATCTTAGCACTGCTATCACAAATTCCAAATGTTGTAAAAGGTCTTCCTTTTCTTGAGCCAGAATCAGGCAGTCGTCCAAGTAAGGATAGATTTGAATTCCTTTTAGCCTGAAGTAAGCTATCACTGGAGCCAGAACCTTTGTGAATACTCTGGGTGGAGTAGATAAGCCAAAGGGCAATGCAGAGAACTGATAATGAGAATTTCCAGCTCGAAAACGCAGATACTTCCTGCAACTTAGTGTGATAGGCACATGAAGGTAAGCTTCCCTGAGATCTAAAGTTACCATCCAGTGATCCTTGCCCAGCAGAGGTAAAAGCTGTTGTAACGTCAACATTTTGAACTTGGGAATGTCCAGATAAGTGTTGAGGATAGATAAATCCAAAATTGGTCTCCACGTGTTCCCCTTCTTCGGTACTAGGAACAGGCGAGAATAAAATCCTAGGCCCCTTTCTGGCACAGGAACTGGCTGAATGGCCCCTATTTGGAGCAACAGAGAAATTTGCTTGTGAGCCTCTTTTCTTTGTAGAGGAGGAATGTCTGGCATGCCTTTGAAAGGAGGCAAGGTATGGAAATAAAACCTGTAACCGTGGTGAATGATATCCAAAACCCATCTGTCTTGGGTAATTAAATCCCAATTTTCTTTGAAAAGAGCCAGCCTTCCTCCCAAAGGTGCTGCCAGGCGAGAATGTACTGGCAGCTGAAAAGGTAGGTCATTGGGTCTGTTTACGAAAGGACTGACCCCTGCCCTCACCAGAAGTCTGAGCAGGCGAACTCCCTGTTCTAGGCCTAAAAGAACCTTGAGCTCTGCCCCTACCACGTCTAGACCTACCCCTAGACTGGGAATCATAAGCAGGATATGTCCATCCCTTAGTAGGCCAATTTCTACTAAACTTCGGAGGCTGTACCTGCAAAAAATCCTTAACAGTTTGCATAGACTTAGCCTTGTCCTCCATTTTCTTTAAAACTGCTTCCACAGGCGAACCAAACACATCAGACTGTAAAGGAGCATCCAAAATCCTTGTTTTAACATGCTCAGCTAAATTCTGATCCCTCAACCAGGCGTGCCTACGAAGAACAGAACCAGTGGCAGCCACCCTCGAGGAGGCCTGCACAGCATCAAAACCACACTGCAAGGAATGCTTACCCACCTGTTCAGACACATGAACTAAATCCTGCAACTCTTTACACTCAATACCTTCTGCCAGAGCATCCACCTTAGACTTCAATTGTGAAAGGAGATAATTCTGATATTTTAACATGTGAAACTGACAATTCAACCCCCCCATGGCTAAAGTGGAAGAAGTATACACTTTCTTTCCCCATCTATCCAAAGCCCTTGCCTCTTTATCAGGAGGAACAGGATTTTTAACAGCAGAAGCCTTCACACCTTTAGGCCCCTGAGAGACAGTTTCGGGTCTGCCCTAGGACTCTTAAAAGATACTTATGAGCTTCAGGCACCCTATAGTACCTATCCGGTTTAACTGGGGCAGGAGGCAAAGAATCAGGATTCAGGGAAGCCTCTGCAAAAACATCTTCCACCACATTCAGAACAGGAGGTATAGCTAAAGGCCTATGCTGGGGTAAAAACAAGAATTCCCTAAGCCTCTTCCTGGAATCAGAGAAATCTTGACCTTCCCATTTAAAATGCTCCCTCATGGAATGCAGAGTCTCTGAAAATGAAAAATCCTCAGGAGGAGAAGCTGAAGGAGTAGAATCATCCACATCAGAATCAGAATAAGGAGGATACTCCTGCAAGTCTTCAGCCGAAGACTCAGAAGCCTCCGAGCATTGCTCAAAACTCTCAAACTCAGGTTCCACCCTAGGCCTCTTATCAGGAGGGGGTATAGAACCTCTAATCATAGTAATCAAATCCTCTGCCATTTTAAGCATATGTTTCTTAGGCAAAGACCCTGAAGCACTAGGAGAAACCCCCACAGAAGCTAAACTTGGCCTGCCTCTCAAAGAAGCCTTGGAAACAGAAGGGGAGGCTCTAACCACCTTAGGAAGAGAGGGAAGAACAGCCACCTGAGAAGCCCCTTCAGCCTGGCCTACTTCCTGAGAGGACACATCCTGTAACAGTAAAGTCTCTCCCTGAGACTCCAAAGAAACTCCTGGCAGAACCTCTGGCTCCACTGAGCCTTCTAAAGAACCGACGTCCGGGACTGTCGGTTCTTCCACTCTAGGCTTTGCTGCTTTGTCCTTGCGCTTTTTGGCCAAAGCGGGCGTCGGAGCATCCGACGGCTTTGTATAATTACAACGCTTCCCAAACACTAACCTAGCACAGTCTAACCTTCTCTTAATAGTGCGTTTGTTAAATCTAGCACAAGAGCGCATCCAACAACGCCGTGCTCAGGCCCTAAACAAGGTATACACAAAGTATGGTAATCCCTATGAGGTATCTGTTTCCCACAAGAAATACAGTTATTCACTTTTTCTGACATCCGGTTAAATACTGAGGCAAGAAAAAACCAAAATATTCCCAACGGGTACTTAGCCAACTTTGATTCGGTCTGAAACTCTGACTTCAGAAACTTTCAGAACGCCAACCTGCACTCGCAAAACTGCTTCTGCATCGGACCATGCGGCAAAAAAGACTGAGGATATGACGTCGGTCATGCGCATTAGTACCCTGACGTACTGACGTCAGTCTAGTGCGCCTTGACCGACGTCAGCCATATACTTTGGTATTCGGGCCGACTGGAACAGCGGACTACCCAATAGTTAGGACTGCAGCAATGTGGAATGAAGAACATCAATAGCAATTTAGTTTTCTTGGGATTAAGGAGTAGGCAACGATCAGAGAACCATTGTTCAACAGTTGTAAAAGCTTTTGAGTGATTGACTGTAGTTCAGTTTGTGAATTAGCGGTGCAGATAATAATAGAATTGTCTGCATACTGTATGCAGGTAGTATATGGGATAGCTAATTGGAGGTTATTAATAAAGATGGAAAATAGAAGGAGCCTAAGATAGAGCCTTGAGGTACACCTAGAGAGATAGGGAGGAGATTGGACAGTGCATTTTTCCAGAGAACTGCCTGTTGGCGGTTTTCTAGGTAAGATGTAAACCAAGTTAAGGAAGGAGGGCCAAGTGAGAGAGATTTTAGTATGTGCAAAAGAAGTTTATAGTTTACCATGTCGAAAGCTTTAGATAAGTCAATGAAGATAGAGGATGATAGGTTATTATTGTTACGGTCATAGTTGATGGAGTTGGTAAAGGAGAGTAGAGCTGTGGTAGTACTGTGGGAAGGTCTAAATCCATGCTGACAGTTCGCAAGTAGGTTGTTATGCAGAAGGTGGTTAAGAAGTTGCTTATGGATACATTTTTCCATGATTTTAGCTATGGGTAATAGGAGTGCTATAGGACGAAAGTTAGAGAAGTCATTAGACTTACTTCCTTTGTGAAGTGGGATGATGTGCGATATCTTCCAAATAGAGGAGGAAAATACCTTCCTTTAAGGATCTATTTATCAGAATAGAAATGGGATAGGCAATAGGTTTGGCTCCTATTTGCAAGAATTCTGCAGGAAGTTTGTCTGCAGAAGGAGTAGTAGGGTAATGGTGGAAACCATAAACCCTAGAACCCTGAGAAAAACCCTGGCTGTGACTTAAGCCAGTGGAAAAAGGGAT
Organism: Protopterus annectens; assembly: GCF_019279795.1. Lineage (NCBI taxonomy): Eukaryota > Metazoa > Chordata > Ceratodontiformes > Protopteridae > Protopterus > Protopterus annectens. The sequence continues at coordinate 1,363,989,157 of NC_056745.1, forward strand.
TGGAAAAAAGCAATCAGAGAGGGCCTTGGTCAGAGTCAGGGATACCAGCATGGAAATGGTATCGATCCTGCAACAGATGATCCTGAGACAGAACAAGCATTGATTTTTTAAAAGTTTATGGTAAACCCCAAGCTTTGCAACAGGCAAACATTAAACTGAAGGTCCTGAAGCAGTACCTCTGGTGACAAAGTCTGGATGAGCAGGTCATCTAGATAAGGAAAGATCTGAACCCCTCTCATCCTGAAAAAGGCAATGAAAGTAGTGAGATATTGGGTGAAAACACCTGGGACAGCAAAGAGGCCAAAGGGCAAAGCAAAGAACTGAAAAAGTAAGAAAGAAATGGAGAAATGAAAAAAAAAACTTCTGGGAAAGGGAATGGATAGGGATGTGAATATAGGCATCCTTGAGGTCCATAGATACCAGGAAGGCCTGGGGGAGTAGAAGGGGAACAAGGTTTGAAGGGACAACATCCAAAAGGATGGAACCTTCAGAAAGAAGCCGAGCTGAGAAATGTCCAGAATAGGTCTCCAGGTGCCTTCCCTTCTGCGGACTAGGAACATCCTGGAATAAAAAAACATTCCCTTTCTGGGTAGGTGACACAACTTCAAAGGTGTCCTGGGCCAGAAAAGCCTGAACCACTCCTGGAAAGAAAGGAAGCTGTTCCTGTGGAGGTTGTGATATACCAGACATAGGGAAGGGGATTTCCATACCATGAAATATCCCCAGAGGATGATGAGCAAAACTCAAATGTCTTGAGTGAGCCTGAACCAACTGGGAAGGGAAAAGGAAAGACTCATCCAGACTCTGCTACCCTTTGTTGTGAAGGAAAGGTTAGTTTGCTTTTATTTGTTGTATTTTGTATTACTTTATTGCCTTTTTATATTTTGAATACTGTGGTTTGTTTTCTTTACCTTGTGTTTTACTAGCATTCTGCTTTAACTGCATATTAAAACTGCAAAAGAGACCACAGCTCTGTCTCTTCTGAGTCAGGCAGTAATTTTTTCCCTCTCTCCCACCTAGTTACAGTTGTCTTGTTAAATACCACTCTTTTTCTAGTTGCCTGCCTCTTATGTTAATCTGACCGTATATCTCATTTCCTCTCTGCTTTCACTGGCTTGTGTGAGTAATGACAAAATCATCATTTTTGAAATCCCTCCCCCTCAACTATTTAAATTTATTGGCCATCCTACTGTATTCCATAGTACCAGAATACAAAAGTGACCACCCCTTTCAATCCATCTTGCTGTTTTAAAAATAGTAACTCTCCACTAAGCCTTAACTTTTTAAACAGATAAAACTTAAGTTACCTACTTTCACATCTAACGTCTTTAATGCACACTGCAGTGTGCATTTGTTTTTCATCTTACCTTTAAACATCCCTGTGACTAGCACTTGCTCTAATACCTGCTGAAAAGCACTAGGAAGCCTTAAACTGATACAAGCACTCAACTCTCTTTGTTAATAAGGAGAAATTAATCGTAGGCACTAAACAGCCTATAATTGCAAAGTACCTTGCTAAGGTAAGGGAAAACAGCTCCTGTACTTTACAAAAAAAAAAAAAAAAAAAGCACCAAACCAGGCATGTCCAAGGGTCAGCTTCCAGTGATTTCTCCTGTCCACCTGTTGAATCTGGGCATACTGGGACAATGCAGCAATTGCCTCATGTACACAGACAACCCTCTCCTCCTACCACCCAACACTACAACCTGTGAGAGATGCACTTACATAGCCAAAATGGAAGCAAAGCTCTCTCCACCCAAGATTGTGCTAGACAGTCAAGAGGAGAAGGTTAACACCCACACTACACCTCAAGCAACACATAGCCCTTCTAAACCCACAACACCAACACCCACATAGCAACACTAAATCCACATATGCAGAGAACCTTAACTGTAACCTGCCCAAGCAACAAGGACCTCTGAAGGTGAAACGCAAACAAACACCAATCACAACCAAAGTGTTACATAGCTCACAACACCAGTGTGCCACCCAGCAACAGCCCCTAAGGCAAGACAACGTACCTAACACTTTAGTCATAGGTGACTCTATAGTCCGGCACACTGATGTCCCACTCGCCAGACTGAACAAGGAGAAAATTACAGTCAGCTGTGTGTCGGGTGCCAGGATCTGCCACATAACGCATGCACTCAAGTCACTCCACAACAAGTACAAATATGACTCTGTCATTGTCCATGTTGGAGTGAATGACTTGAGACGTACCTCCCTGGACTACATAAAAAGAGACATGGAAGAGCTCTCGGATCATGTGGCCCAGGCAGTTATGACCCTAGCCCAGAGTAGCATCCTACCTTCACCCAGAATGATACCACAATATAAGGACAAAATGATTGACTTCAACAATTGGCTAAGCTTCTGGTGTCATTCAAAGGGGATCCAGTATCTGTTTGTCTGGGACGACATGATAGACCACGATGCTTTGCCAGAGAAGGTCTGCACCTGTCACCCCTGGTATTCAGGTTACTGGCTAAGGCTCTTGCCACCCCTATAGTGCCTTTTTTAGGCAAAGTTCAAAGGACAAAACCACCACCGTAACAGGTGCAAGCATGCAAAATCTGAAGGTAATACTTCTCAATGCTAGAAGTCTAAACCTCAAAATGCACTCCCTCGTGGCACTCCTAAAAATGAAGAACATCGATATCCATGTAGTAACTGAGACCTGGTTCAAGGCTCGAGAGAGCACTCCTGCAATACCAGGCTACAACTCTTACCACACTTTTCGGCCAATAAACCAGGACCGAAACACTAAAGGTGGAGGAGTGTCAATATTCACAAAGGATATTCACACCACCAGACTAGATGCCCAACACACTGCATCTGAAATTCTCCAGGTGCAACTAACACTAGGTAAGACTGCAATCCAAATTGTAGCTTGCTAAAGATCCCCCACCATGCCCCAAGATTCTCAATACACCTTTCTAAACATACTGGAAAATATTAAGATAGAACCAAACACCCTAATACTGGGTGATTTTAACTACCCTGCCATTAACTGGGAAAACTACTCATGTACCAACACCTTTGCCCAACGGTTCTTGGAATTCATAAATTCCAATGCCCTGGATCAACTAATCCATAGTCCCACCAGGGGCTCCAATATCCTAGACCTGGTCATTACCAACATGGGAAATTGATGCTCCATACCTATGGTCACCCACTCGTTAGTCAGGTCTGACCATAAGCTAATCACCCTTAGCATCCACAACCCACCCCCCAGTAAGGAAACCTCAATAAAAAACTTCTCCAAAGCCAACTTCATGCTACTCAAGTCAGAAGTGACAAACTTCATGACACCCATGCAGATGGGAAAGTACAGTTTTGTGCCTACTATAAATGTAGATGTTCGAGTGTATTCACTGCTGCAGTCATTACACTTGGGTTATCCTGCTGTCAGGCAGTCCCGCAGTCGGCCAGAGTTCCAAAGTCTTGGTCCGGCATCGGTTGTCGTCACTTCTTCCCTGACATCAGTGTGCCAGGGGTATACAAGATGCAGCCGACACCATTTTCTTCAGTTTTTCTTGCCCCAGATGTCAGGTGCCCCCAAACAGGCAGGGAATACATATTGCTAATAAAACATACATAAAAGGTAAAACCAACACCTTCAGTTACCAGCACATACACCACATAGGTAGTATAGGGTAGAAAGGTATAGATAAATCCCAGCTAAGAAAGAGGGGATGGAGGGAGGTTAACCTGGACTGCAGCAGTGAATACACTCGAACATCTACATTTATGGTAGGCACAAAACTGTACTATGCTCATCATGTTTCACTGCTGCAGTCATTACACTTGGGTTGAACCCCAAAGCTGAAGTAGGGTGGCTGGTTCTATAGAGGATTTGGGGTGGCTATGAGGCCCTGTGGCACTGCAGTGGCAAAGCCAGCTCTGGATCTAGAATAAAGAGGCAAGTGATAATGTTTGGTAAAGGTGTGCACTGAACTCCAAGTTGCAGCTTCCAAGATATCTTTGGAAGGTACTCCTCTAAGGTATGCAGTTGAAATGGCTGTTGCCCTGGTGGAATGTGGCCTAATGTTACTAGGTACAGTCTTCCCATGTTGTGTGTAGCAGAAACAGATACAGTGCCCTATTCAGTTTGAAATGGTCTGCTTTGAAATAGCCTTTCCCTGTGATCCTGCAGCATATGCTACAAACAATTGCTCAGTTTTCCTGAAAGCTTTTGTTTTGTCCAAGTAGAAACTAACTGTCTGCATATGTCCAATGAATGCAGACGTCTCTCCCCTTTATTCTGGGGATTTGGATAAAATGTTGGCAAGTGAATAGTTTGGTTAAGAGCCACACTGGATACCACCTTTGGCATAAATGGAGGGTTTGTTCTTAAAGAAACCCTGTCTTGGTGAAAAATGATGAAAGGCTCCACTGCCATTAGTGCCTGCAACTCTGAGACTCTTCGTGCTGAAGTTATTGCCAGAAGCAGAGCAGTTTTCCATGACACATATTTTAATTCTGCTGAACTGGCTGGCTCAAAAGGATGTAAAGTTAGTTTTTCCAAGACAAAATTGAGGTCCCAAGTTGGTGTTGGTGCTCTCCGGGGCGGTCTTATGTTTTTAGCCCCTCTGAGGTACTGTTTTAGCAATGGATGAGAGAAAATATGAGGATCGGTGTTGTAATGAGCCGAGATGGCAGAGGCATGGATCTTAATGGATGAAAAGGATAGACCTTTGTCCAGCATCTCAGTTAAGTATTGTAATATCTGAGGAATATTTGGGACAAGAGGGTCAAAGCTTTGAGCCTGGTTCCAGGCACAGAATCTCTTCCACTTTTCTGAATAGGATTTCCTGGTGCTAGGCTTCCTGGCCTCCAAAATGACATCCATAACAGCTTTAGAGAGAGGTGTTGTCTGCTTGACTAAGGAATCTGCCATGCTGCCAGGTTTAAGGTTTTGAGCTGACTGTGCAGGATCTGATTGTTTTGTTGAGTCAGAAGATGCGGAATTTGAGGTAAAATCCATGGTGGGCCTTGAGCTAAGTTCTTTAAGATTGGGTACAGTGCTGGCGTGGCCAGTCTGGGGCAATCAGGATCATTTTTGGCTTTTCCTGTCTGGCTTTTAAGAGTACCCTTGAAAGGAGAAGCAGTGGTGGGAAGGCATAAACTTTTAGGCTTTTCCAGCTGAACAAGAGAGCATCCACTTTCCATGCTTGTGTGTGGTAAGTCCTTGTGCAAAATTTCTGTAGTTGGCAATTCATTGGGGAGGCAAAAAGATCTATGTCTGGGCTCCTCCATTTTTGTGTTATCATGCTGAATACTTGTGGATTTAATTTCCACTCGTGAGGATCCATAATGTTTCTGCTTAAGTCTGCCAGAGTATTTTTCTTTCCTGGCAGGAATTGTGCTTGCAGATGAACTTCATAGGTTAGAGCTGTGCTCCACAAGGTCATGGCTTGTCTGCATAGGGGATAAGAATGAGTGCCCCCTTGCTTGTTTATGTACCACATAACTGTGGTGTTGTCTGTCTTTAATAATAGTTGTCCTGGATGCAGAAGGTCCTTGAAAGTTGTTAGGGCATTTTGTACAGCTAGCATCTCTTTTTGATTGATGTGAAGATGAATTTGGTCTGCGACCCACTTGCCCTAAATACATTTTCCTGCCAGGTGTGCTCCCCAGGCGTAATCCGAAGCATCTGTTGTTAGTGTCTGCCTGGCTGTGGGAAGAGTGAAAGGCTGTCCCTTGTTGTGGTGACATGCCTGTGCCCACCATCGAAACTCCTGTTGTAGGCAGGGAATAAGTGGTATTACTGCTTCCAAACTGTGACAGTGTTGAGTCCAAGCACTTTTTAGGTACCATTGTAATTTCCTCATATGCAGTCGGGCATATGGTATTAGTAGTATGCAGGATGCCATGAACCCCAAGACCTGCAGAATTTTTCTTACAGGGAGTTGGGTTTTTGTTGCCATCAATTCTCGTCTGGCGTGAGATAAGCCATCTGGGCTTTTGTATTTAAGCTGGCACCCAGGATTATCATCTCTTGTGAGGGCACTAGTTTTGACTTCTTTCCGTTTACTGTGTACCCCAGGCAAATTAGCAATCTTTTTACAAATGCCAGATGCTTTAGAAGAATGTCCTTGCTCTCTGCTTGAATAAGGCAGTCGTTCAAGTATGGATATATTTGAATTCCTTTTTGTCTGCAAAATGCAATTACTGGTGCCAGGCATTTTGTGAAGACCCTGGGTGCAGTAGATAAGCCAAAGGGCAGTGCAGAGAATTGGTAATGCACTGAACCAGCTATGAATCTGAGGTATCTTCTGCAATTTTGTCTGATAGGGACATGCAGGTATGCCTCTTTGAGGTCCAAAGTAACAAGCCAAGCATTCTTGCCCAGCATGGGAAGAAGCTGCTGTAGTGTCAACATTTTGAATTTCGGAACATCCAGGTAAGTATTTAGAGTAGAAAGGTCCAGTATGGGTCTCCAGGCTTTGTCCTTTCTGGGGACCAGGAAAAGTCTTGAGTAAAATCCTTGTCCTTGCTCCTGTTGTGGCACTTTTTGAATAGCTCTCATGTCCATGAGGGCTGTAATTTGTTTTTGTGCCTCTACCCATTGATTTTGTGGCGGGTCTGGCATTCCTTTTAGCCTTGGTAGAGTGTGAAAGTGGAACCTGTAACCTTGAGACACAATATTCAGAACCCATTTGTCTTGGGTGATTCTTTGCCAATTTTGTGAAAAAAATGCTAGTTTTCCCCCTAAGGGAGGTGCCAAAAGGTTAGTGCTTGACATTTGAAGGGGAAGTCATTGGGACTGTTTCCTATAAGGTTGTGACTTGTCTTCCCCTCCTTTTGGGGTTGAAGCACCCCACTGTCATGGTCTGTAAGAGCCTTGGGGCTGAGATCTGCCTCTTGGGCGTCTATACCTGCCTCTTTGTGGTCTGTCTGACACTGGAAAGGACCAATTTTTTGAAGGCCAATTTCTGCTAAATCGAGGTGGCTGTACCTGTAAGAAATCCTTCTCTGTTTGCATAGATTTTGCCTTATCCTCCATTTTCTTTAATACCTCTTCTGCCTTAACACCAAATAAAATATCCTGCTGTAAAGGAGCATCCAATAATTTTGCCTTAACATGATCAGAGGTAAACCTTGTTCTTTTAACCAAGCATGCCTTTGAATCACAGATCCTGTAACAGCTGCTCTACAAGAAACCTCTAATGAATCAAAACCACATTGCAGAGTATGTTTTCCCACTTGTTCAGCTGCATGCAATATATCCTACATTTCCTTATAGTCAGGATGTTCTGAACTTGTAAGCATTTTCTGTTTTAACAGAGACATTAAATACTGTTGGTATTTAAGCATGTGAAATTGGCAATTTAAAGCCCTCACTGCTTAAGTTGCAGAAGTGTAAACTTTCTTCCCCCATCTGTCTAATGCTCTAGAATCCCTGTCAGAGGGAACTGGATTTTTCGCCGTGGAAATCTTTACCCCTTTGGGACCCTGGGAAATAGTTTCTGGGTCAGCAGCAGGGTTTTTATAAAGAAATTTGTGAGAGTCAGGGACTCTGTAGTACCTGTCTGGCTTGACTGGAGCAGGGGGTAAAGAATCAGAATTTAAACTGGATTCAGAGAACACATCATATACAATATCGAATACTGGCAGAATAGCAAGGGGCCTGTGCTGAGGCAATAAAAGAAAGTCTCTGAGCCTTTTCTTGGATTCTGAGTAATCCTGGCCCTCCCAATGAAAATGCTCCCTCATGGTATGTACAAAGTTTCCCCAAAAGAGTAATCCTCAGGAGGAGAGGCTGAAGGAATTGATTCTTCAGCATCAGAGTCCTCATAGGGGGGTAAAGAGTATCCATGGTCTGAAGAAGAATCAGAAGAAATGGAAACCTGGTCAGAGGAATCATAGTCTGTATCCTGCCTAGGTCTTTTATCAGGAGGGGGATGGGAACCCCTGGTCAGAGTAATAAAGTCTTCGGCAATTTTCAGCATCTGTTTTTTAGGCATGGAGGCCTGTCCAGGTGAATGCTGTACTTGCTTCTTTGTCTTTAATGGAGTTTTAGACTTGGCTGTAGTTTTGATGGTAAGCGGTGAAGGTCTGAAAACAACTTCAGAAGCCGATGCCTGCTCAGCAGCTCTGGACCCATCTGAGGGGTTAGTTTCTGTAGGCCCAACACCTTGACTTTCCAGAGGCCTAGTCATCTCCACGTGGGAGTCGGAGGCGGCCTGTGGCTCTGAGGTAGCGGTTGTCAGGGGCTGCGAAAGTGCCTCACTTAGAACCGGTGACTGGCCTAGAAGAGGCTTCATCGTCAGTTTTGGGCCTCGGATGCCTGTCCTTATCCTTGTCTTTGCATTTTTTGTGTATTCCGGTCGTTGGTTGTTCCGACGGCATGGTATAATTAAACCTTCGGCCAAAGTAATGGCGAGCAAAGTCAAACCGACGTTTAAAAATGCGCTTGTTAAATGTAGCACAAAACCGACAACTAGTGACGTCGTGGTCTGGGCCTAGACATGGAATACAGTAAGAATGAAAATCCTTATGAGGTATTTGCTTCCCTCAAGAAATACAATTATTAACTTTTCCCGACATCGGTCTGAGGCAAGAAAAAGTTTCCCCAACAGGGTACTTAGCTTTACTGAAGACTTTGGTTCTGAAATTCGAATTGAAAATCTCAGGAGTCGGCCGACCAGCACTTGCGAACTGCTTTTGCTTCGGGCACCACACTGCAAGAAAGACTGAAGAAAATGGCATCGGCTGCATCTTATATACCCCTGGTGTACTGACGTCAGGGAAGAAGCGACAGCAACCAACGCCGGACCAAGACTTTGGAACTCTGGCCGACTGCGGGACCGCGTGACGGCAGGATAACCCAAGTGTAATGACTGCAGCAGTGAAACACGAACATCTGAAATGTCAACTACTGAATCATACACTAAGGCACTGTACGAGCACATCCACTCATGCATGAATCGTGCCATCCCAAATAGAAGAAAGATGCTCTCATCCAAAAAAGGAAGCCAATCTGGTGGTCCCCTGCCACAAACTAACTTTACAACAAAAGGAAGAAACTGTTGCAGAAAAGAGGAAAATCCCAGGATTTAAAAAACTCCCTTAACAGCCTCAGTAAGAAACTGAGATCCCTCATAAAATCCTCCAAAGCTAGTTACGAAAATAAAATTGCCAAAGATTCCAAAGACAACTACAAGGCATTCTATAACTATGTCAAGAATCTAAAGGGCAATGCTCAGATCTGCTCTGAGCTAAAACAGAATGGCATTAAATACACTGATCCCAAGGATATTGCCAATATCCTGGCAGATCGATCCAGTACCAACTTCACCCCCCTCTCACCCCCTAAATGGCCCATCTCAATACCGGAAGACTGTCAAATTCTGGTAATAACGACAACACAGGTAAAAAACGCACTCTCCAAAGCTAAGAATACAGCATCCACGGGACCAGATGACATCCTGGGCTGTGCACTACATGAACTACAATATGAACTGGTACCTCACCTAAGGTGTCATGTTTAATCATAGCCTCACCTCAGGTTTTGTGCCCAGTGAGTGGTGCAGAGCTACAGTTATCACACTCCACAAGGGGGGGGATCACCTTGGATCCCGGAAACTACAGTCCCATCAGTCCGACAAGCCTTATCTGCAAGGCCATGGAATGTATTATCATAGAACTTATAAACAAAGACATTGGCAACCTTCAAACACTGGACCCCACCCAGTTTGGGTTCGTGAAGGGCCGATCTTGTCTCCTGAACCTGATTGACTTCTTTGAATCAGTCTCCAGAGCCATGGACCAGAGTAAGGTGGTTCACACAGCCTATCTAGACCTTGCCAAGGCCTTTGACACCATCCCCCACTCTGGAATCATAGATAAACTTACTAAGCTGGGCATTAATCCCTACGTTACCCAATGGATTGCTAACTGGCTTATTGATAGAACCCACACTGTAAAAGTAGCCGACTCCAAATCCAGCTCCAGACAAGTGACAAGTGGAGTACCTCAGGGTTCAGTCCTGGGACTGCTCTTGTTTGGCATCTACTTCTCTGAAGTACACTAAGGAAATCTGGCTAACAAAGTTCGCAGATGACAGCAAACTGGGAGCCATTACTGAATCCCCAAATGATGTGGATACTCTACAAAAGGGCCTTAGAGAAACAGATGCTTGGTGCCAGAGCCATGGGCTCAAGCTCAATGCCAAGAAATGTATAGTTACCCCCTTTGGGAAAAAACATGTACCCGTGAATTACCATATAGGTGGCAGTACACTAAACACCAAAAGTGTGATAAGAGACTTAGGGACACAGGTGGACAGTGGTCTCACCTTCGATAACCACATCATAACAACAGTCAGGAAATCCTTCTATCTGGCACACCTCATCACTAAGGGCTTTTCATCCAGAAAAAAGGAGGTCATTATCCCACTGTACTTATCCCTCATTAGACCCATTATAGAATACAATGCCCCGTTTGGTATGTACCTCTCAAGACATCTGCAACAACTGGAAAGACCGCAGAAATATCTCACTAAAAGAATCACAGGCCTAAAGCAGATGCCCTACGCGGACCGCCTTAAAAAACTCCAGCTATACTCTGTCGCATATTGTCCACTCTCTGCTTAACATACAAGGCCATGTCAAACCCAGAGCTGTTGGACATGCTACACAAAGAAATCCCAATCCCTCAGAGCCACACGCTCCAGGGATCTAAACCTTGTCATCACAATAAACAAAACATGATGGAGGGATAGGTTCCTGACCCAGAGACTCCCCAGACTCTGGAATTGATTGCCCATACATGTCAAGCAGAGTGCCTCTTTGGCCCTCTTCAAAAGGAACCTTGACGATTGGATGAGAGAAAGGAAATTCACCCCGGGGATCACGTCAGTCGCCCTGCTAGACAGGGGTCCAGGGAAGTAAATAGTGTGAGAAGAAATAGCCAGGGAATTGTTATGGCTAGGATTGTACAGGCCCTAGGGCTGATAGCCTAGTACCAACCTATGAAGGGACAAGGGAAAATGACTGAGGGAAATAAGAAGCAAACTGTCAGATGGAACCTGGTTTGCCCTGAAAAGGAGGTTTCTGAGATGTGGGAGTCCGAGTATACTTAGCTGGTGGTACATGCCTAGAACTCTTTTTACCTTTGGGTGGAGGGCAATACTGTCTGTGAACAAAAGCAGATTTGGAGGGATGATTCCTCTGTAACTTAGGGATAGGAGAAAAAAATATATGTGTTTCAATTCCTACAAAGCCTTGCCTTTGTACTGGGAGACTGGATAGACTTAAAAGATCAGGAGCAGAGCCAACAAGTTTTTTTTATCTTCAAGAAGAGCATCCAACAATTTAGCTTTAATATCATCAGGTAAAGGCTGAAGATGAAGCCAGAATAATGCCTCAGAACAGAACCAAAAGCAGCAGTCCTGTAAGAAGCATCATCTGCATTCATAACTACACTTTATCAAGCCACTTGAGAGGTAAAGCCAAACAAAGAAAGGGCTGAGGATTTCCCTTCAGAATCAGGAAGGTCAGAAATTACCTGAGAAGCTTGAGAAAACAGGGACAACATACCTGGTCATACAAGTCTGGTAACTGATAGCCCTAAAAGCCAGGGTGGCAGCAGTATAAACCTTTTTTTCTAAATGTTCCATGGCTCTACTATCATTGTCTGAAGAAAGTAGTTTAGTGAAAGGCAATAGATTAGAAGGCCTGTCAGAAGAGACAGACGCTACAGAAGGGTCATCAGAAGGACATGTATACAGAAATTTGCAACCATTAGGCACCTTGCAAAATCCGTCAGGTTTCTTGGGGGCTGGAGGCTGAGAATCAGGGGTAAAAGAAGCTGCTGAAAAGGTATCTAAAATGGCTGCCAGAACTTGAGGAACAGCAGAGGGTTTGAGAGACTCCATCTGGAAGAGTTTATAATACCTCTACTGAATATCAGAAACCCCAGAATAATCCCCCTTGAAATATTCCATCATGCGAGAAATACATAGCTCCAAAAGAGAGAGTTCTTCTAAGGGAGAATCTGGACTAATAGAATCCTCTTCCTCAGACCCATAATCCAAAGGAGAAGGAATGTGAGAAGAGTATGCCAGAGACACTTCCACAGACCCCAAATCCTTAGAGAACTCTTGCTCCCTGGGCCCCTTAAGAGGAGTAAATGACCAGGGAGGAGTAGGCACAGAGCCTTTTTGACGAGGCTTTAAGGCCATCAAAGAATTAAACAACCCCAGAGTAAAATCTTGCCATTCAAGATGGGATCTTTAACAGCAGCGGAAATGTTTTTTTTTCTCTCTCTTTTGAGGGACGTCTGCATGAAAAACCCTAGGAGATCTCTGTTAACAATCTATCACCGTAGTAAGAATTTCCTCCTGCACTAGAATCTGTGGAGTCTCTCTCGGTCCCTTATATATATATATATATATATATATATATATATATATATATATATAAAATCAGTCAAGGTTCCCCATCAACATCTGAAGTAGACGTTTGTAAAGCCTTAGAGGATATGTGAGAAGTCAGATCCATGTTGGCCTCCAACAGGGTTGTTGCAGAGGAATCCGAAGCAACAGACAATCATGTTGGCTTTCACTGGCCTCGAGAGAGATGTCTGGGGGATGCCAGACAGCAGCCAAATCAGACTTGAATTTTTTGGCCTTTTCCTTGGCAGGTGGCTGACCCTCGGAACTCCAAGACTCTGCCATAGCACCTTGTGCCACCAACTTTAGATTTTTTTTTTTTTTAGGTAAAGAGACAACGAGGAGAGACTACTATGTAGGGTATTATGGAAAAATGCCTGGGAGATAGAATGATGTATGGTTGTGAGAAGCACCCAAACAGAAGAGATGCTGTCTATGACATTCTTTATGGGGAATCTGCCTCCCCAGATTGGCATTTTCCCTTTCTGGATGACATGTAAACTCACAAATAAAAAATAGAAGATAAGAAACCTCAGCATAGCTGAATAACCAGCACAGAAGAGTGTTCAAACCAATGTTCAACAAAGGAATTTGGACGGGCAGCAAAGAGGTCCTGGTGTCTATACATCCATGGATCACCTTTATGCCCTACATCTCATGCAGGCAGCATACAATGAAGCACATCTATAAATTCTAAATGCTTTGGTATACTGGCCGGACGTTGGGCTATCCTTAGCAGGAAATCCCTAATGTCAGAAATACTGCAACAGTGATATGGAAGGACATTTGCTACCTCTAGCTGTCAGAAACTTTACTCACCCTCTTCTAGTGTCACTATTTACTGCCATCCACTGTTGCATGGGGCTACAACTGCACCACTACTGCTTAGCCCCACAGCATTAATAAAGCAAACAGAAAATGTCACATTTTATATAATTTTTCACAACACATTTTCAATAACAGGGCTGATATCATGCTGGCAGTTTGACTATACCCAGCACATAATTTCAACGTACATGTGACACACTGCTCCCTGATGCAGAGTACAGCATTTTGGATATATTACAGTTAATAAGCAAAGCCCTACTCTGCTGTATAGAGTGGCTCAGTCACGGATTCATGGAGAGAATGTACGGATATCGGCCTCTAATGAGACATTCTCCTGGTCATGGGGAGGCATGCAGTGATTGCAAGAGAGACTATCATTAAGAATCTGGCATTAGAGGGTTGTGCTGGAGTTAACAAAAGCTACTAGCGGATGTGCATGGCATCAGGAATTATGGCATTCCTAACTAGGAATCACAGGACTGAAAAATCTGTACTATTCAGCAAGTCTGCAGGATCTGTCATTTTATTTCACATTTGATAATTCACTTCTTCAGAAACTATGTCTCGTCCATATGGAAATATCCAATGCAGATTTGGAAGGCTGCCCCTGGAATGCACCACTGGGAGAGCTCAGATTGGTGAATCTCACACTACAAATAAGCATCCATCCATCCATCTTTGAATAAGCTGTTTTATCCCTTACAGAGTTGTATATTGGAATCTATCACAGCACCCAATACACCCAAGACTGTGAAGCACATTCCAGAAAAGGTGCAATTCTATCCCATTACACTCACAAACACCCCCCCACACACAAACACCTTCTAACGGCAATTTAGAAAATCACCAATCAACCTACTACATGCATGTCTATGGAATCAATAATTGACTGTTCACTGTCTTACATGATTAAGGAATGGAATTCCCCTTACAATTTGAAGTCAACTATTAACTTACTATCCTGAACTACCCAAACAATCAAGCATGAGACTATAATTTTAAGAAACATTAACACAGACTGACTGTCTAATCTCTTCAGTTACCAATAAATAGCATCAACATACATGGTTTCTCTTGACTCATCTGCCGCACTAGGTATGATAGACACGATACTCAACAATCTACATTAAACTGGATCTTGGTGTCACATCCCACTAACTTTACCTCAGCTGGAACATTCCCTAACTCCCTAAGTGACTACCTACTCACTTTTGCCATCAGAGCGAACACACACCTACAAAAACACATAGCCTAAAAACTATCCGCAACCTAACTAATTTTTCTAAAGACAAGCTCAATGAACAACTTCAGAAAATAAACTGGTCACCCCTAAAACATCTCCCCGAAGATGAAGTTGTGCAATACTTCAACAACCCTTTCCTAAAATTACACAACACACTAGATCCACTTTGCACTAAAAGAATTAGAAATAATTCTGCCCCTTGGCTTACAAAGGAATGTAAAGGGTTAATGAAAAAAAAGATGTTGCCTGGAGTCTCTGGAAGGAACGCAAAAAAGAATTGGATCTACTACTTTTAAAACAACTGTGCAACCAAGTAAAAAAAACAAGTAGTCAAAAGATAAACAATCATACTATACACCTGCCTACAACAGGAGCACAAAACTAATCCAAAAAAATTCTGGTCCTTTAGCTATACCCTACTCAACCCAGGAACAAAAGAAAAAGGACCTAGGCCTTCCACTTTATTCCCCTCCCTCTCAAATTGCTAAAGACTTCAACATTCACTTTACAAAACTCACAGCCTATCTGGTTTCTAAAACCCCCAACTCCAGACCATCCTCCTCTTCCCCCTCAACTACCCTTAATACTGGCTCTGACCTTCCACAACCTAAAAGCCCAAAACCCCTTTCCAATAACGTAGCCACTTTTTCTTTAAAACCAATACCTACAACCACTATAAGAAGACTTCTGCAGAAACTTAAACCACACTTTACCTCTGCGAGCAACCTCCCTCCATATTCTTAAAACCAGCTGCCGATTCCATAGCATATCCTATCAGCATCTTGCTCAAAAGATCAATTTATGAATAGATAGTGACAAACATCTAGAAAATGTCCTATATCATTCCCATTCACAAAGGGGAAAACTCCTCAGCCCTTACCACTTTCGGCATATAGCCAAACTATCTCCCATCCCTTAAATTCTAGAAAAAAGTATTCACCAACAACTAATTAAATACTTACTGCAAAACAACCTTCTTACACATACCCAAAGTGGTTTCTCCCCAGGTCATAACACATCTACTGCTCTCCTATCCTTTGCAGGATCTGTAAAACAGAGCCAAAGATGAAGGTAACTTTGTATCTGCTCTATTTCTAGACCTTTCTAAGACATTTTACACAGTCCTGAATGGCTAACAGACCTATTCCCCTCCCACACCACAATGGTTCTACAGATACCTACATGAAGCAGTAAAATGGTCCAATGATCTCTCTCCTTTTCTACTTAACCCCACTAGAGTCCCCCAAGATTCTATCTTTGGACCCCTACTCTTCAATACATTTATAAACAACCTATGCACTGCTTCCTCCATTGGAACACTCATGCAATATGCAGACAATTCCACCATTACCTGCACTTCTCCAACTCACCATCACACAACAAACATTTTCCTCCTTGAAATCCTGGCTCACTTACTGCCAACTAGTCCTTAACCTTTAAAAAAAAAAAAATTCTTCTCTTCCAGTCAAAAACTGCTCTATTGACTTAAATCAATTTAAAATAAACTCTGCTGACAATACTGTCATCGATATAGTTCACCACACTAAATTACTAGCGGTCATCATAGATGATCACTTAAAGTTTGATCTCCACATACAACAGAATATAAAGAAAACCCACTAGAAACTTGGCATCCTCTTCAAAAACAAACACTCCCTAAACGCAACCACCAAGATCACTCTAGCTAAAATTTTCCTTCTACCCTCTCTTTTATAAAGGTGCCTCTATTCTTACTAACTTAAAGATTTCTGTTAGATCCAAAACAGGACACTGCCACAACAAAGTAGCCAAATTTGCTATGATCTCAAAAAACAGCACACGTCATTGTAGCCCACTACAAATACTAAGCTTGCTAGAACTCCCCAATTACCTCCTCTATGTCCTACTCTTAACAGTACACATGTTTTATAAACCCCTAGCCTGCCCAGCTCTGAATATCATCATCAAATCATACAACACTAACAGAACCCTCAGGTCTGAAGATATGAAACTTCGTACTATTTCCAAACCCTCTAAAATATCTGGGCAAAGCCTATACTCTCACTCTGTTGCTAAAGCACGGAACGTACTCCCACTACCTTCCAGAAGCATTTATAATCTTACAGCTTTCAAAACCTCCCTAAAACAGCACCAAAACCATTCTTGGTTATGCCCATGCTATACTCCTCATTAATCTCTCTTCCACTCCCCCCTTCCTCCGAATACCCCTCTTCCTCAACTAACACTACCCAATGAAAAAAACGGTAAATGTTTACGTGTGTGTATATACACACGCACATATATATATATATATATATATATATATATATATATATATATACACACACACTATATATATATATATATATATATATATATATATCTAGAGAGAGAGAGAGAAATAGTTTACCTTATATTATGTTAAAATGCTGATTCATCTGTCTCATCACGTCTTCATTTTACTCTGTACTTTGTATTTCATTGCATTCAGTTGTACTGAGTCATACTCGCTGTTGCAATGTTTACATCACAATATGCATGTGTGGAGCTTTTCTCTCCAGGCCTCCATGGAAAATGGGTTCTTTTGACCCAGCCGGACTACCCTAGTAAACAAATGTCAAATATATAAATAAACAAACTTTCTTCAAAAATAACCTTGATGGGCATAAGGGAAGTAGAAACCATCAACACAGGCCTTCAGAAATCAAGTTGCTTGAAGGCCAACAGGTCATATGTCTGACAATCTAAATATGAACCAGTAAAGGCAGGTTTTTATGGTAGGAAAGAAACAGAGAGAAGTGGAACAGACATGAAGACAAACAGAAGAGGTGGAAAGAGAAATGGTTGCACTAAGGCAGGGTAAGATAAGCTTTTAAAGCTGTCTTTCAGGTTAGTGTATCAGGAAACTTGCTAAAGTTGCTGACAGATATCCTAAAAAACCTTCCACAGATCAGCAGCCTTGACATTGGTGCCAAAGAACTTCAACAGCTTCAGGAATGATCTGGAGAAACTAACTGTGACATGTAATGTTATGGTGAAAATCCTAAGGAAAAGGTTTGTGGCTTTTAAAGCGGAAAATAATCTCCAGGACAACTGACATGGATTTGTGTGCATAAGGTAATCAAAACAAAAAGGCAGCCCTAAAGATGTTCTAAGAGAAATGCAGGCAAAACAATCCAGATATGGTACATTTCACAATATAAAAAATAAGATCATAAAGAAAACAGAAGATCAAAGTAGAAATTAAAAAAATATTAGTTGAAGTTATCGAATACTGCAAAGTGAAGGATTTAGTGTAGAATGTCTAACACAGGTTATATCACAGCATGATGGAAAGAGTCCACCGAGTAAGGAGAAACAGGAGGAGCAGGAGACATCTAAAGAAGAAATGGACAGAGGAAAAAGAAAAAGATTTAATATGGTGCAACATTTATGTAAAGGAGAAAGCAAAACTAATCAATACAAAAAGAGCAGTATCAAAGATATTTGAAAAGAAATACAGGCAAAGGCATATTGATATGGAAAATTTTACAATACAAAAAAAAGAATAAAAGTAGAAAAGAGAATTAGCAATGGAGAAGTTGAAGAAATTGAAGCTAAGGTTATGGATTACCTGCAAAGTGAAGGACTGAGTGTAGAAAATCTAACTTTGATAACGGCACAGCAGAATGGAACAATGGATCCCCAAATTAAGGAGAAACCAGTGGAGCAGGAAACCTCTGGTCAGTTGTCATACGAGGATACTTTGGAGCCTTCCATAGAAAATCAGTACAAAAGTTCAGTTGGAATTGCACAGCAAGAGGAGGAACAGGAAACTGTGGCAACCCTGACACAGTCAATGTTGTGGAGTGATAGGCCAGTGAGTTCCCATATGAAAGAGCAACAGATGACACAGGATGAAACTGAAGAGAATGAGGCACAGGAAGATGCTGTGGAACTTTCTATAGAATGCCAAGGAACTGTAAAACAAAGAATGTGCCCCTCAGTTTAGATGAAATTATCTACATCATTTGCTACAGTTGCTTCATTTAATACATATAGGCACACATATTAAGATCAATGAAAAAAATAGACTATAAAGTCAATAAAACCCAAAAAGTTAGAAGTTGACCGTTGATAGAAATTCATGTGATATAACAGAAGTAAGATATATTACCGTGCAGCTTAATTAATAACAGATAAAGTCTTATCACAAAAACACAGGGCAGTAAGGGGAAGAAATCAAATGCCAGCATGGAAGTATCAGATAGAGAAAACTATAAAGCAATTAAGACAAGAGGTGCAACTGTTAGAACAGTATTAGAAGAGGGAACAGATCAACAAAAATACTCAAAAAATGACGTGATAAAAGCAATGCGCTGTATCCAAACAGATCAGTATCTATTGTACACTATCACAAATAATACACTAAAAATTAACAGCACAGGCAGAAAAAATTAGAAGATATTTAGATAAATATAAAGGAAAAGTACAAAACAAGCAATTTACTGATGACCCAAAAACGTTTTATAGACAATTGGGAAACAAGACAAAAGGAACTAAAACACCACCAAATAAAAGAAGCATCAGATACACTTTGGAGAAATATCTATGAAAATCCTGTGGAACATAAAGCTGCTAAATTGATAGAGGAAGTAAGGAAAGAATAAGAAATTCAATGTACAGGATATGAAATGGGATGAAATAATGGCCATAGAGACTGAAACAAAAGGTTGTGATATACTAATGGCAGAAGGACTGTATACTTAATGGCATAATAATGTGGCAAGACTGTTGCATTGGGGATTGTGCAAACATTATAATAGAGAAGCAGCTAAAAAATACTGGAAACACGACTGAGAATCGAACAGGAGAACGTCTTACTGGGAGGCGACAACGCTACCGCAGCACCACCACCGCATGTTGTAATTAAATGGTAAGCTATGAGCCACAAACCATTATCGAAAATTACGAAGTTTATATCACATGAGATCAACCATTACCAACAGTTCAAAAAACAGATGCAAGAAAACCAGATATAGTAGTCCAGAAAAAGACAACAAAAATAGCATTGATCACTGAAATTGCTACAAATAGTGACTACACTGTCTTATGGACACAGACACACAGTCATAAAATTCTAGGATTTGTAGTCAGAAACAAGTGCAATGTGGAAGAATGCTACCCAGACAGTTCCAACAGTAGGAAGAGCATATAAAAAAGAATTTACAGCCGTACTTGGATATGTTACCATCTGCGGTGGTGGTGCTGTGTTACCGTTGTCGCCTCACAGTAAGACACTGTCCGGTTCGATTCTCAGCTAGAGCGTCTTCTACGTGGAGATGTGCGTGAATGGGCATACCTTCGTTGAAGGTTGTGCGTCAGGGCTGGTAACTCGGCACGTAAAAATCAACTACCAATCATTAGCGACTAGATTTCTGCTGTGGCGACCCCTAACCGGGAAAAGCCGAAAGACACAAACAAACTTGGATATGTTACCAATACATGTAACTCCGTACGAATTGCAGGAGGAGTCATTACTGAGCATACTGCGGGTGCTGCAAAGAGCACTTTTGGCTAACATCAAAGACTGAAACAATATTAATTTCATGAAGTTTAATCATACTTTGACTTAGGAATTGGGTCCATTCGCATCATGGTATTAGAAACCCAAAAAATATGAAGAAATTAAAAAAAGCAAAAAATCCTACAAGCTTAACATTAATCCAGATTTACTACTACATTATGGGAGACCTTGCAGTGGTGAATCAAACAAAGTCTTATGGACGTCAGCTAGGCCTCTGACTCAGTCCTCAACTAGCAGCTACTAGGAAAACTGTAGGGAGTGTATAGGGCTGAGACTATGAAAATAATGGGCAACCTATCTGCAGTGTAGGACACAGAGGGCTCTGAGGGAATACAGAACAGACTCAGCCTCCTTGGGAATGACATAGAAAAGAAGATGGAAGAAAAGAGTCTTGGACATTGAAAGGCAGAGCAAGTGGGATGAATTGCGACTGCCGAGGTTCAGTACTGCCCTTACGCCAGCGTACCCATGATGTGAAATACAGCTGGTAAGAGGAACCTGAATGTAACAGTGGGAGAAGGACTGCTGATCATTCCTGGACTAGGCCACCAAGATCACAATCTCAGAGTTGTCGCAGAGACAAGCTGAATGATGGCTTGTAATTTTCAGGCAGACAGACTACAGATGAAAAGAGGTGACAGTCCATCACCTGTATACTCAGATCAGAGCATGGGCAAAGTACTGTATACGGATACACAGACCATATACAGCGGGATATCGCAATGCTGGAAACAGTCCACTGGAGGTCACCATAAGGGCATGTTGGACAAGTAGGATAACATGATCAGAGATTGAAAGATCTCACAAGATACCAAAAGAAAGACTGGCTGAACAAGATCACTCATGGAAGTCTGAAGGAACCCCCTTAAAAACGGGCAGCAGGGCAAGAGAAGAAAACAATTACTCCACAGAAATGCAAATGCTCTTCAGAGGGTTGAGGACTCAGTGAATGGATTACTTGGAAGATGGCAAGCTAGATCCAACAGAGGCTTTCACTATACCAAGAAAGATTGCACAGGAGAGGTAGAGAAAGAGGAAGGGAGGTACAGTGTTAAATGCAACAAAAAGTACAGTTTTGTACCTACCATAAATGTAGATGTTCGAAGATCCACATTGCTGCAGTCCTTACACTTGGGTATAGCGCTGTCCTTGGTCGGCCCGAATACCAAAGTATATGGCTGACGCCGGTCATGGCGCATTAAACTGACGCCAGGACGTCAGGGTATAAATGCGCATGACCGACGTCATATCCTCAGTCTTTTCTTGCCCCAGATGTCAGAAGACCCTAAACAGGGTGAAATCAAAAAATTACCAAACACTAAACACCCCCACACCCAAACTATGTACAACTTCTAACAATTGTCTAATAAAGTACTAACCTAACCACACAACCACCCCTAAACACAGAGGGGACGGAGGGCGGGTAAATTGGACTGCAGCAATGTGGATCTTCGAACATCTACATTTATGGTAGGTACAAAACTGTACTATGTTCTTCATCTCACATTGCTGCAGTCCTTACACTTGGGTAGATTCCCAAAGCAGAGGTAAGGGAGGATGGCAAATCAAATAGAAGCAGGAGCTGTCAAAATGCCCTGTAGAATAGCAGTGACAAACCCAGCCCTAGATTTAGAGAAGAGAGGAAGGTGGTAGTGCTTAGAGAAAGTATGTACTGAACTCCAAGTAGCTGCCTCCAAAATGTCCTTCGTTGACACTCCCCTTAGAAAGGCTGTAGAGGTGGCAGTAGCCCTAGTGGAATGAGGTCTGATCCCTGTTGGGATCTGCTTGCCATGCTGAGAATAACAAAAAGAAATGCAAAATCCAATCCATTTAGAAAGAGTTTGCTTTGACACAGGCTTGCCCTGAGTACCTAAAGCAAAAGAAACAAACAACTGTTGCGACTGCCTGAAACCCTTAGTCCTATCTAAGTAGTAGCGTAACTGTCTGTGCACATCCAAAGTATGCAAGATCTTTTCCCCCTTGTTTTGGGGGTCTGCATAAAAGGTAGGTAAATGAATAGACTGGTTTAAAGACACACTTGAGACCACCTTAGGCATAAAGGAAGGGTTAGTGCGTAAAGATACCCTATCCTTATGGAAGATCAAGAAAGGCTCAACAGCCATAAGGGCCTGCAATTCAGAAACCCTTCTTGCAGAGGTAATGGCCAACAAAAAAGCAGTCTTCCATGACAAATATTTTAACTCAGCCGTAGCTGCAGGCTCAAAAGGTGGCAGAGTGAGCTTTTCCAACACATAATTGAGGTCCCAAGCTGGAGTAGGAGCTCTTCGTGGAGGTCTTATGTTCTTTGCCCCTCTGAGGAATTGCTTGAACAAGGAATGAGAAAACAAAGGTGGATCACAGTCATAGTGAGCTGAAATTGCTGCAGCATGAATTTTAATGGAAGAGAAGGACAAACCCTTGTCCAATAGTTCAGTAAGATATAGAAGAGCCACACTTAAATCAGGCTCAGAAACATCCATACCCCTTGCTGCACTCCAAAGCAAAAATCTCTTCCACTTGTCCGCATACACTTTCCTTGTACTAGGTCTCCTAGCTTCCATAATCACATTCAAAACTTGTTGAGGAAGTTGAGCCCTGCTATGAGCTAAAACAGAATATGCCATGCTGTGAGATGAAGAGAGTGAAGCTTGACATTGAGTAAATGACCGTCCTTTTGAGACAACAGTTGAGGAATCAAAGGCAGGGGCCACGGTGGTTTCCTTATTAAATTTCTCAGTAGTGGGTACCAATGTTGTCGGGGCCAATCTGGAGCTATCAGGATCATTCTTGGTTTGTCCTGGCTTACCTTTAGCAGAACCTTTAGAAGTAGAGGAAGTGGTGGAAAGGCGTATACATGAAGGTTTTTCCAACTGAAAGAAAGAGCATCCGTTTTCCAAGCTGCCTGGTGTATCCTTTTTGTGCAAAACTTTGGCAGCTGGTGGTTTAGAGGAGAAGCGAACAGATCTATGTCTGGTGTTCCCCATGACACTGTTAATTGCTGAAATACCTGAGGATCCAGTTTCCACTCGTGGGGATCCATGATTTGCCTGCTTAACACATCTGCTAAGGAGTTCTGCACCCCCGGCAGAAACCTTGCCTGAAGATCCAGTTGTAGACGGAGAGCCGTTTCCCATAGAATCATTGCTTGTCTGCATAGAGGGTAAGAATGTGTACCCCCTTGCTTGTTGATGTACCACATGACAGTTGTGTTGTCTGTTAGAATCAACACCTGTCCCGGAAGAAGTAATTCCTTGAAAGCTGTTAATGCAAACTGGACTGCTAACATCTCCTTTAGGTTGATATGTAGATGCTGTAGTCTGGCAGGCCACTTGTCCTGTATCCATTTTCCATTGAGATGAGCCCCCAAGCGTTGTCTGAGGCATCTGTTGTTAGAATCTGACTTGCCTCCGGCCGGGTCACAGAAAGTCCCTTGTTTAGGTGACATTGCTGAGCCCACCACAAGAATTCCTTTTGGATGCAAGGTATTATTGGAATGACAGTGTCCAGATCGTGGCAGTGCTGTGTCCATAGATTCTTGAGATACCATTGTAGCTTCCTCATATGCAGTTTGGCATTGGGAAGCACCAGAATACAAGATGCCATGAACCCTAAGGCTTGAAGGACTGTCCTTGCAGTCAGCCCGGACTGATGTGATAGTTGTTGGAAGTAAAGGGAAAGATTCTTTTGTTTGTCCGGGGTTAAGAAGGCCATCTGGGCTGCTGTATTCAGTCTCACACCCAGAAAGCACATGTCCTGAGAGGGTACTAGACTGGACTTTGTTTCGTTCACAGAATACCCTAGGCATCTTAGCACTGTTATCACATACTTTAAATGCTGTAGAAGTTCGTCCTTGCCCTGAGCCAGAATCAGGCAATCGTCCAAATAAGGGTAGATCTGTATTCCTTTCCGTCTGAAGAAAGCTATCACTGGAGCCAGGACCTTTGTGAATACTCTGGGTGCAGTGGATAAGCCAAAGGGCAATGCAGAGAATTGATAGTGTGAATCTCCAGCTCGAAAACGCAGATACTTCCTGCAGCCTAGAGTGATTGGGACATGAAGGTAAGCCTCTTGGAGATCCAAAGTTACCATCCAGTGATCCTTGCTCAGGAGGGGTAAAAGCTGTTGCAATGTCAGCATCTTGAACTTGGGGATGTCCAGAAAGGTGTTGAGGATAGACAAATCCAGAATTGGTCTCCACGTGTTCCCCTTTTTTGGTACTAGGAATAGGCGAGAGTAAAATCCTAGGCCCCTTTCTGCCATAGGCACCGGTTGTATGGCCCCTATCTGTGTCAATATGGATATTTGTCTGTGAGCCTCCAATTTGTGTTGGGGCGGAATATCTGGCATGCCCTTGAACGGTGGTAAGGTATGGAAATAAAACCTGTAACCGTGGTGAATGATATCCAATACCCATCTGTCTTGGGTAATTAAACTCCAGTTCTCTTTGAAAAGTGTCAGTCTTCCTCCTAAAGGTGCTGCGAGGCGTGAAGGTTCTGGCAGTTGAAAAGGTAGGTCATTGGGTCTGTCTACGAAGGGCTGACCCTGCCCTCCCCTGAAGACTGTGCAGGTGAGCCCCTGTCCTGGATCTAAAGGAACCCTGAGCTCTGCCCCTAGCACGCCTAGACCTACCCCTAGACTGGGAATCATAAGAAGGGTATGTCCACGCCTTGCTTGGCCAGTTTCTGCTAAACTTTGGTGGTTGAACCTGTAAAAATCTTTAACAGTGTGCATAGATTTAGCTTTGTCCTCCATTTTCTTTAAAACTGCTTCAACAGGCGAACCAAACAACACATCAGATTGTAAAGGGGCATCCAAGATCTTTGACTTAACATGCTCAGCTAAATTCTGAGCCGTAACCAGGCGTGCCTGCGAAGGACAGTACCAGTGGCAGCCACCCTGGAAGAGGCCTGTACAGCATCAAAACCACATTGTAAGGAATGCTTACCCACCTGTTCAGACACATGTACCAGATCTTGTAACTCCTTACATTCAATACCTTCTGCCAGAGCATCTACCTTAGACTTTAACTGTGAAAGGAGATAGATTTGATATCTCAGCATGTGGAATTGACAATTTAAAGCCCTCATGGCTAAAGCTGAAGAAGTATACACTTTCTTACCCCATCTGTCTAAAGCTCTTGCTTCTTTGTCCTGCGGAACTGGGTTTTTAGCCACAGAAGCCTTAACCCCTTTAGGCCCCTGAGTAACTGTCTCTGGATCTGCCCTAGGGCTTTTAAAAAGATACTTGTGAGCTTCAGGCACCCTATAGTATCTGTCCGGTTTAACAGGAGCGGGAGGTAAAGAATCAGGGTTAAGGGAAGCCTCTGCAAAAACATCTTCCACCACAGAAAGAACAGGGGGTATAGCTAAAGGCCTATGCTGAGGTAAAAACAAAAATTCCCCAAGTCTTTTCCTGGAATCAGAGAAATCCTGACCTTCCCATTTGAAATGCTCCCTCATGGCATGGAGAGTCTCTGAGAATGAAAAATCCTCAGGAGGAGAAGCAGAAGGGGTGGAGTCATCCACATCAGAATCAGAATAATGAGAAAACTCCTGTAAATCCTCAGTCAAGACTCAGAAATATCAGAATCCTGTTCAAAATTCCCAAATTCAGGATCCACCCTAGGCCTTTTGTCAGGAGGGGGCATAGAACCCCTAATCATAGTAATTAAATCTTCAGCCATCTTAAGCATATGTCTCTTGGGCACAGGGCCTGAAGTACTAGGAGGAGCACCTGCTACAGCTGAAGCTGGCCTACTCTTGGAAGAAGCCTTTGTAACAGTAGGGGAAGGCCTAACCACCTTAGGCAGAGAGGGGAGAACAGCTACCTGAGAAGCCCCTTCAGCCTGGCCTACCTCCTGTGAAGACACATCCTGTAACAACAAAGTCTCCCCCTGGGACTCTAGGGAAACTTCTGTTTGGGCCTCTGGCACAACCGTGCCCTCTAAAGAACCGACGTCCAGGTCGGGTGGTGCCTCTAACCTAGGCCTAGGTGTTTTGTCCTTGCGCTTCTTCGAGGTAGCGGGCGCCAGAGCATCCGACGGCATTTTGTAATTGCACCGCTTCCCGAAGACTAACCTAGCGCAGTCAAATCTCCTCTTTATGGTACGTTTGTTAAATCTAGCGCAAGAGGAACACCCAACAACGTCGTGCTCAGGCCCTAAACACGGTATACACAAGCTGTGGTAGTCCCTATGTGGTATCTGTTTCCCGCAAGAAATACAGTTATTTACTTTTTCTGACATCCGGTAAAATACTGAGGCAAGAAAACCAAAATATTCCCCAACGGGGTACTTAGCCAACTTGGATTCGGTCTGAAACTCCGGTTTCGGAAAATCTCAGGACGCCAACCTGCACTCGCAAATTTGCTTCTGCATCGGACCACGCGGCAAAAAAGACTGTGGATATGACGTCGGTCATGCGCATTTATACCCTGACGTCCTGGCGTCAGTTTAATGCGCCATGACCGGCGTCAGCCATATACTTTGGTATTCGGGCCGACCAAGGACAGCGCTATACCCAAGTGTAAGGACTGCAGCAATGTGAGATGAAGAACATCTGTAAACTATGTGTGGTAACAGGCCAATTCTCTCATTCTACTATCAAACAAATGTAATGTTATGCAAGGTACAGCGTGGAGCAGAAATATCAAGTTAAATCTATATCAGAAAAAAAAAAGATGTCACAAAAGCCTACTTTAATTTCCAACTTCAATGTTAAAAGGTTACCTGCTGCTTCTTATGCATCACTATTTCTTTTTCTTTCATTATTAGGGCCATAAAAGCACTAAGAAGAGAACTACAAAGCCTGCAAAAAGCACTGTCAGACATTTAACAAGGCTGGTTTGACAGCTGATGAAGGGTTTTCATGACATGTGCTTGAAAGCTGCAGGTATGAAATAATGCTAGCCTTTCCTTTTAGGAGTGATAAGATAAAGCAAACGTACTTTCCCCAAAAACTCTTGCTATAATATGACAGGCACCTGCACACAGAGGCACATGCACACAGAATGCTCTCAATATACAATACATATTAACGACAGCTCACATTTTCACATTAAAAACAATACCAGCAAAAAGAATAAATATATGAGTTCTGACTACTCATTTTGAGATGAGGTCTTCACATACAATGTCACATTTTGATATTTGAAAGACACCGGGGTCTCTGGCAAGCCAATGTACTTCAGATAATCACAAGTATGCAGACAACGTGCTTATATTTGAGGGGCTTGATTTCTTCACCAGTAAAATGCAAACAAAAATAATTATGACTGCTGCATTTACGCCTTATATTTCAGCATCTAACTCATTCAAAAACATCAAGGAATCCAGGACTTCCTGAATCACTCTCCCACCACACCCTGTTGCCAAGTTCAGCTTATCTGGTGACCATGTACTAAAGGGGTTAGGCACCTGGACAATGTTGCACTAACAGCTGTACTAGAGAGAGAGGTGAGGCTTGGGAGAAAGCCCACCCTACAGCAGAAGTACAACCCATCCCAACCAAACCAGAGTACTAACTACCGGCATAAAATGATAAAAGTAAAAATAATGTTAGTTATTATTACTATTATGATTATTATTATTAGTGGTTTCTTTCCACATACACACACACACACACACACACACACACACACACACACACACCCCTGGAACAGTACAGATTAATACTGAACCAACAGGTAGGCTAAATGCCCTTGCAGGCCATTTTAATCCTAGCCAATGTCCTTCTTGTGCTCAAATTACCCTATCCCATTTGGTTAGAGACTAGCCTTACCCATCCCATGGCTGATAATTATATTTTACCCCCATGAGAATACCTGGGATCATACCATAGATAATTTGAGGGTTTAACTACAGTCGGAAGAACTAGATAGAGTGGAATGATGGTATAGTAGACCATGTGCAGCGAAACATACAATGTCGAATTTTGACATTGTTGAGAAACAAATCGCCATAAACCTCGGAACGGGCTTTAACATGGTTCGAGATGGGGGCGACATTTTTTATCTCGACAATATCGGGTTCGACATAGTCACCGCTCGACCTCCTGAAATCGACTACAGCAGGTTCGACCAAACTCACCTCAACCTTCTAAGTGCAAACTTAATTTCAGGTTACCCATACATGAGACAAAGCATTAGGAGCTGTTTCTGTCCATTAGTCGTACAGGGGGCAGTCGTGGGATATATTTTCGCTGTTATACAAAGATCCAAGTTGTACTTGAATATGGACAGGGATGAACTTTATTTTAGGTGAATGAGAAGTCTGTGCCAGACCAGAGGTATCCTCTGCAAGATATACCTCTTCCTTCAAACCTTTGAAATGATGTTCCAGAAGAGGTTTAAATCCCTAGACAGTATTTCTGATGCCATCTGACTTGCTAGTGTGCAGTAAATCCATCAACATTGGGTCAGAGGAGCTACATAATATACAAGCGAATGAAAGAAAGGCTAGAAGGCAAGGCATTTCTCTGAGCAGAGGATGACAAAATGTAATACACAGCCCCAGGAAAAAGTGGATAAGATTAAAGCAGGCTTGGCAAAAGTGTAGGAATGTTCTACAAAGACTCCTCAGACACATTTTAAGAAATGTAACTTGGAATAAAAAAAAGCAAAGAAACAGTATATGGAGAGCTTCAGTGCCATTAAAGATAAGGAAACAGGTCATAAATACTTAATTTAGGAGACTTGCGAAAGGAAAATCATTGTAAAATGGTGGCAGACAAGCAAAGAGAATCATGAGACATGCAAGAATTATTTAAAGATAAAAGAGTATGATTAGTTTTGTAGAGAGGAGTAGTGAAACCCCATCTTGAAATTATGACATACACCCATTAGGGGAAAAAAGGGTGAGGGACACGTGACAGAAGTGTTCAAATATCTTAACTACAAAGTTCAGGAAAGCAGCATCTTTGGGAAATAAAGTACAAATGGAAATGGGAGCATAATTTAAAACTGCGAAATACAGATTTAAAATAGTGAAAGAATGTTTAGGGAGGATGCAAAGTATTTTTTTCACTAAACTAAGAGTATCCCCTCCCACAAAGAGGGGGGAGAATTCCAGGTGACAAGGGACAGAGAGAAGGAGCACTACAATAAACTCAGAGATAAGCAACGGAGCTACTAGACAAGGGCAAAGTCTACAGGGGTAGATAAATAGCAAACTGAGTAGGTAAAGTGATTGATAAGGACGGCTTTTTTCCTATAAAATTATGTAATTTGCCTACAAGATTCTTGTCCTTCTTGTCCAATACCTTACCCAATTACTTTACATAAAATTAACCATAAAAGTTCACTGTGGAAGGCCAAAACTGGAGTTTAGTTTGCTGCACTTGTCAAGGATTTTTTTTCTTTGGAATAGCTATTCACTGTTGTGCATAGTGATGATGCCCAAAGGAACTAATTCAGATGTTGGTTTGGGAAGGAAGAGATAGGAGTTAAAAATCCTAGTGCTTTATGTGCTACTGAATCTGGCCACGTCTTGCTATTTCGATTCTGGGTAAGCCTTTCTGGCAGGCACTGCCAAGGTAATTATGGTCTGTCTTAAACAGTATGAATCTTATAAAAAGAGGATGCTATAGAGTCATGTAAAGACCTCTGTGTAGCTCCTTTCCTGTTCATCCTAGTATTAAAACAAATATAAGTCGTGCACTAATCTATGTCACCCAATCTTCCCACCCATCAATAATTAAATAAAGCCTCTTCTCTCCCTCTCTACTCAGTCCATCACCCTCAAATATCTATCCCAGCAGAGTGCTGCCCCCCCCTGACATCTCAGATGCTCAGGTAAGAGCTGCCCTCTCCAAAGCAAAAAACACAGCATCAATGGGACCAGACGGTGTCCCGGGCTGCGTCCTACATGAACTCCAAGAAGAGCTAAACCCAAACATAAAACTACTGTTCAATATCAGCCTTACTACAGGATATGTACCCAAAGAGTGGCGTACAGCAACAGTGGTCCCTCTCCACAAAGGTGGTGCCGCAACTGATCCTGGAAACTATCGCCCCATAAGCCTGACTAGCTTGGTCTGCAAAGCTATGGAAAGGATCATCATGGACCTCATAAATAAAGATATTGGGGACCTACAGACACTGGATCCTACCCAGTTCGGTTTTGTTAAGGGCAGATCCTGCCTCTTAAACCTGGTTGATTTCTTTGAAACAGTCACCAAGGCCATTGACGAGGGGAAGGTGGTCCACACAGCCTACCTGGACCTCGCAAAAGCCTTCGATACAATACCCCACTCGGGCATTATAGATAAGCTCACCAGCTTAAATATAAACCCCTATGTCACTAGATGGGTTGCAAAAGTACAGTTTTGTACCTACCATAAATGTAGATGTTCGAGGATCCACATTGCTGCAGTCCTAACCATTGGGTAGTCCGCTGTCCAGTCGGCCCGAATACCAAAGTATATGGCTGACGTCGGTCAAGGCGCATTAGACTGATGTCAGGACGTCAGGGTACTAATGCGCATGACCGACGTCATATCCTCAGTCTTTTCTTGCCCCAGATGTCAGAAGACCCTAAAAAGACAAGGCCCAAACCAAAAAACCAAAAAAACCCTGCACCAAACATATATACAATATATACAAATGTACAAGAGTATATCCTAACCCACACCACCACCCCTAAACACAGAGGGGAAGGAGGGAGGGTAAATTGGACTGCAGCAATGTGGATCCTCGAACATCTACATTTATGGTAGGTACAAAACTGTACTATGTTCTTCATTCCACATTGCTGCAGTCCTAACCATTGGGTAGAATCCCAAAGCAGAGTTAAGGGAGGCTGGCAAATCATAAGGAAGCAGGAGCTGTCAACATGCCTTGCAAAATAGCTGTGGCAAAACCAGCCCTAGATTTAGAGTAGAGAGGAAGATGGTAATGCTTAGAGAAAGTATGCACTGAACTCCAAGTAGCTGCCTCCAAAATATCCTTAGTTGCCACCCCTTAGAAATGCTGTTGAAGTGGCAGTAGCCCTAGTGGAATGAGGCCTAATCCCAGCTGGAATCTCCTTGCCATGATGGGAATAACAAAATGAAATGCAAAACCCAATCCACTTAGAAATAGTTTGCTTAGACACAGGCTTGCCCTGAGAACTCAAAGCAAAAGAAACAAACAACTGCTGAGACTGCCTGAAATCCTTAGTCCTGCTTAAATAATAACGCAACTGCCTATGTACATCTAAAGTGTGCAAAATCTTTTCCCCTTATTTTGGGGATCTGCATAGAAAGTAGGCAAATGAATAGTTTGGTTTAAAGCCACACTAGAAACCACCTTAGGCATAAAGGAAGGATTAGTACGTAATGATACCCTATCCTTATGGAAAATCAAAAGGGCTCTACTGCCATAAGGGCCTGCAACTCAGAAACCCTTCTTGCAGAAGTAATAGCCAACAAAAAAGCAGTCTTCCAAGACAAGTATTTCAATTCAGCAGTAGCCGGAGGCTCAAAAGCTTGTAGAGTAAGTTTTCCAACACAAAATTGAGATCCCAAGCAGGAGTAGGAGCTCTCGTTGGGGGTCTTATATTCTTTGCCCCTCTAAGAAACTGCTTGAACAAAGGATGCGAAAACAATGGTGGGTCACAATCATAGTGAGCTGAAATTGCTGCAGCATGAATCTTAATGGAAGAGAAGGACAAACCTTTGTCCAATAACTCAGTAAGATATTGAAGAGCCACACTCAAATTAGGCTCAGAAATCTCCAAATTCTTTGCTGCACTCCAAAAGAAAAATCTCTTCCATTTTTCTGCGTACACTTTCCTTGTACTAGGTCTTCTGGCTTCCATAATCACATCTAAAACTTGTTGAGGAAGTTGAGACCTGCTGTGTTTCAGAACAGAATATGCCAGGCTGTTAGATGAAGAGAGTGAAGCTTGACATTGAGCAGGTGACCGTCCTTCTGAGATAACAGATGTGGAATCAAAGGCAAAGGCCATGGAGGCTTCCTTACCAGACTCCTTAGTAGTGGGTACCAGTGTTGCCGAGGCCAATCTGGAGCTATTAAAATCATCCTTGGCTTGTCTTGTCTGACCTTTAGGAGCACCTTTGGAAGAAGAGGCAGAGGTGGAAAGGCATACACATGAAGATTTTTCCAACTGAAAGAAAGAGCATCCACTTTCCAAGCTGTGTGATGAAACCCCTTTGTGCAAAACTTTGGCAGCTGGTGGTTTAGTGGAGAAGCGAACAGATCTATGTCTGGAGTTCCCCATGACACTGTCAATTTCTGAAATACATGAAGATCCAGTTTCCACTCGTGGGGATCCATGATTTGTCTGCTTAACACATCTGCTAAGGAGTTCTGTGCTCCCGGCAGAAACCTTGCCTGTAGAGTTAGTTGCAAGCTGAGCGCAGTTTCCCATAAAATCATTGCTTGCCTGCATAGAGGATAAGAATGTGTTCCCCCTTGTTTGTTGATGTACCACATGACAGTTGTGTTGTCTGTTAGAATCAACACCTGCCCCGGAAGAAGTAACTCCTTGAAAGCCATTAATGCAAACTGGACTGCTAACATCTCCTTCATGTTGATATGTAGATGCTGAAGTCTGGCAGGCCACTTGTCTTGTATCCACTTTCCATTTAGATGAGCTCCCCAAGCAATGTCCGAGGCATCTGTCGTTAAAATCTGACTCGCCTCTGGCCGGGTCACAGAGAGTCCCTTGTTTAGGTGACATTCCTGAGCCCACCACAAAAATTCTTTTTGAATGCAAGGTATTATTTGAATGACAGTGTCCAAATCCTGGCAGTGCTGTGTCCATACATTTTGAGATACCATTGCAGCTTCCTCATATGCAGTTTGGCATTGGGAAGCACCAGAATACAAGATGCCATGAACCCTAAGGCTTGAAGGACTGTCCTTGCAGTCAGCCCGGACTGAAGAGATAATTGATGGAAGTAACTGGAAAGATTCTTTTGTTTGTCCGGGGTTAAAAGGCCATCTGGGCTGCTGTATTCAGTCTCACACCCAGAAAGCACATGTCTTGAGAGGGTACTAGACTGGACTTTATTTCGCTCACAGAATACCCTAGGCATCTTAGCACTGCTATGACATATTCTAAATGCTGTAGAAGGTCTTCCTTTTCTTGAGCCAGAATCAGGCAGTCGTCCAAATAAGGATAGATTTGAATTCCTTTTAGCCTGAAGTAAGCTATCACTGGAGCCAGAACCTTTGTGAATTCTCTGGGCAGTAGATAAGCCAAAGGGCAATGCAGAGAACTGATAATGAGAATTTCCAGCTCGAAAACGCAGATACTTTCTGCAACTTAGTCTTATAGGCACATGAAGGTAAGCTTCCTTGAGATCTAAAGTTACCATCCAGTGATCTTTGCCCAGCAGAGGTAAAAGCTGTTGTAACGTCAACATTTTGAACTTGGGAATGTCCAGATAAGTGTTGAGGATAGATAAATCCAAAATTGGTCTCCACGTGTTCCCCTTCTTTGGTACTAGGAACAGGCGAGAATAAAATCCTAGGCCCCTTTCTGGTACAGGGACTGGCTGAATGGCCCCTATTTGGAGTAACAGAGAAATTTGCTTGTGAGCCTCTTTCCTTTGTGGAGGAGGAACGTCTGGCATGCCTTTGAAAGGGGGCAAGGTATGGAAATAAAACCTGTAACCGTGGTGAATGATATCCAAAACCCATCTGTCTTGAGTAATTAAATCCCAATTTTCTTTGAAAAGAGACAGTCTTCCTCCCAAAGGAGCTGCCAGACGAGAATGTACTGGCAGCTGAAAAGGCAGGTCATTGGGCCTGTTTACGAAAGGACTGACCCCTGCCCTCAGCAGAAGTCTGAGCAGGAGAACTCCCTGTTCTAGGCCTAAAAGAACCTTGAGCTCTGCCCCTACCACGTCTAGACCTACCCCTAGACTGGGAATCATAAGCAGGATATGTCCATCCCTTAGTAGGCCAATTTCTGCTAAACTTTGGAGGCTGCACCTGCAAAAAATCTTTAACAGTCTGCATAGATTTAGCCTTGTCCTCCATTTTCTTTAAAACTGCTTCCACAGGCGAACCAAACAACACATCAGACTGTAAAGGAGCATCCAAAATCCTTGTCTTAACATGCTCAGCTAAATTCTGATCCCTCAACCAAGCGTGCCTGCGAAGAACAGAACCAGTGGCAGCCACCCTCGAGGAGGCCTGCACAGCATCAAAACCACATTGCAAAGAATGCTTACCCACTTGTTCAGACACATGAACTAAATCCAGCAACTCTTTACACTCAATACCTTCCGCCAGAGCATCCACCTTAGATTTCAATTGTGAAAGGAGATAATTTTGATATTTTAGCATGTGAAACTGACAATTCAACGCCTCATGGCTAAAGTGGAAGAAGTATACACTTTCTTTCCCCATCTGTCCAAAGCCCTTGCCTCTTTATCAGAGGGAACAGGATTTTTAACAACCGAGGCCTTAACACCCTTAGGCCCCTGAGAAACAATTTCTGGGTCTGCCCTAGGACTCTTAAAAAGATACTTATGAGCTTCAGGCACCCTATAGTACCTATCAGGTTTAACAGGGGCAGGAGGCAAAGAATCAGGGTTCAGGGAAGCCTCTGCAAAAACATCTTCCACCACATTCAACAAAGGAGGTATAGCTAAGGGCCTATGCTGGGGTAAAAACAAGAATTCCCTAAGCCTCTTCCTGGAATCAGAGAAATCTTGGCCTTCCCATTTAAAATGCTCCCTCATGGAATGCAGAGTCTCTGAAAAAGAAAAATCCTCAGGAGGAGAAGCTGAAGGAGTGGAATCATCCACATCAGAATCAGAATAATGAGGATACTCCTGCAAGTCTTCAGCCGAAGACTCAGAAGCCTCTGAACACTGTTCAAAACTCTCAAACTCAGGCTCCACCCTAGGCCTCTTATCAGGAGGGGGCATAGAACCTCTAATCAGAGTAATCAAATCCTCTGCCATTTTAAGCATATGTTTCTTAGGCACAGAACCTGAAGTGCTAGGAGAAGCCCCCACTGAAGCTAAACTTAGCCTACCTCTCAAAGAAGTCTTGGAAACAGAAGGAGAGGCTCTAACTACCTTAGGAAGAGAGGGAAGAACAGTTACCTGAGAAGCCCCCTCAGCCTGGCCTACCTCCTGAGAGGGCACATCCTGTAACAGTAAAGCCTCTGCCTGAGACTCCACAGAAACTCCTGGCAAAACTACTGGCTCCACTGAGCCTTCTAAAGAACCGACGTCCGGGACTGCCGGTTCTTCAACCCTAGGCTTTGCTGCTTTGTCCTTGCGCTTTTGGAAGCGGCCGGAGCATCCGACGGCATTTTATAATTACAACGCTTCCCAAACACTAACCTGGCACAGTCTAACCTTCTCTTAATAGTGCGTTTGTTAAATCTAGCACAAGAGCGGCATCCAACAACGTCGTGCTCAGGCCCTAAACAAGGTATACACAAAGTATGGTAATCCCTATGAGGTATCTGTTTCCCACAAGAAATACAGTTATTCACTTTTTCTGACATCCGGTTAAATACTGAGGCAAGAAAAACCAAAATGTTCCCAACGGGTACTTAGCCAACTTTGATTCGGTCTGAAACTCCGACTTCAGAAAATTTCAGAACGCCAACCTGCACTCGCAAAACTGCTTCTGCATCGGACCATGCGGCAAAAAAGACTGAGGATATGACGTCGGTCATGCGCATTAGTACCCTGACGTCCTGACATCAGTCTAATGCGCCTTGACCGACGTCAGCCATATACTTTGGTATTCGGGCCGACTGGACAGCGGACTACCCAATGGTTAGGACTGCAGCAATGTGGAATGAAGAACATCTGGCTCAAGGACAGAACCCACATGGTTAGAATTGCTGGAGCCATGTCAGACTCCAAACCAGTTACAAGTGGTGTCCCACAAGGCTCAGTCCTGGGACCTCTCTTGTTCGGTATATATTTCTCGGAGGTACAGGCCAACACGGAAGGACTGTGGCTGACCAAGTTCGCAGATGACTGCAAACTGGGCGCCATAATCGACTCTCCCGCCGACACAAGCATCCTCCAAAAGGGCCTCATAGAAACAGACAACTGGTGCCAGAGCCATGGCCTCAAGCTAAACGCCAAAAAGTGTATAGTCATCCCCTTTGGCAAAAACAAAGTGCCCACAAATTACCACATAGGTGGTAATCCATTAAGTACAGAAGAAGTAATTAGGGACCTGGGGACCCAAGTTGACAGCAATCTCTCATTTGACAACCACGTGGCCAAAGTGGTTAGAAAAACATTTTATATAGCCCACCTAATCATGAAGGGATTCACATCTAGATCAGGGGTGGTCATCGTGCCTCTTTACTCATCCCTCATCAGGCCCATAATTGAGTACAATGCTCCTTTTGGGATGTACCTTACCAGACACCTGCAGCAACTGAAAAGACCCCAAAAGTACCTCCCCAAGAGGATCAAAGGGCTCAAACAGATGCCATATGCTATCCGGTTAAAGAAACTCCAGCTCTACTCAATGGCATACCGCCTGCTCAGAGGCGATCTGTGCCTGACGTATAAAGCCATGTCCAACCCACAATTAATGGACATGCTGCACCTCAGAAAATCCAAATCCCATCGAGCTACGCGCTCGAGAGACTTGAACATCAGCACTGAAATAAACAGGACATGCTGGAGGGACAGATTCATAACCCAGAGGCTCCCTTCACTCTGGAATAAAATCCCAGCCCAGGTTAGGCAGAGTCCCTCATTGACTCTCTTCAAGAGGAATCTTGATGAGTGGATGGGAGATCATAGGTTTACTCCGGGTATCACTTCTGTGTCACTGTTAGACAGAGGCACAGTATACTAACCTCGAAAAAGGGCATAGCAAAATTAATTTAAAATGGGTGGCGAAAGCCAAACACACTCTGGCTAGGCTTATAAATGCCCTAGGGCAGATAGCCTAGTATGAACCTATGAACCTATGTTTCTCCTAGCCAATTTTCTACTTTATTTCTTGACTTGGTAAGCCCATGGAACAAAAGTAACCTTTTGGTGGAGCGATAAAGACGCACTTGTGGCTTGCACAGAGACAGAGAGTACGGAAATGGAGGTGTGTAAGGAGTCAAACCCTTTAATATGAGCACAGGAAAAAGTTCATTAACAGCTTAACAGACTTGATCCTCTGCAGTAACTACCAGACATTTTCATGAATAAGGGATGCTCTACTGCACAGCTCATTACAACTCACTATAAATATCTTCTCTTTCCTGTTACATGAGCTCTTCTCGGCTACTCTGCTTACTAGCTCAAGTCATTTTAGCCCAATGCCTCCCTGTCCTCTTCTCTATATCAAGCTATTACTTAACAGTACTAATATTAATTCCTCCAAACTTATCAGATTCTTATTTCTGCCGTCATTCATTGACAGTTTTAGCCCATCTAGGCACAATGTTTAAGGTTATTTCTGTTACACAATATGCCATCAATTTCTACATGCTGTTATGTAAACAGTGGCTACCAACCCCACACTCAAACATCTATACATGCTTATTTCAGCAATCTGCCCCCTACCACCAGGGTTTTGCCTTGAAGAAGAAATGGGCTGACTGGGCTTCCCTTGCAGGAACAAACAGGCCGGAAGGATCTCTCAAAGCTTAGGGATATCCAGCTCTTACCTCCATTGAGTGAACTGACTAACTGGGAAAACCACCACCACCACCACCACACAGAAACATAACTGCTCAGGGCTTGAAAGATTGCCCCTTACAGCCAGTCTCAAAAGTCATCAGTTCCCCCATCTTTCTGCATAAAATTATTTCCATTCTGCTAGGTGGATTTGCAGACTACAAAAAATATTTTTCTATGGACTGCCAATTGATAATCTGCTAAAACCATCTGTACCATTGAACCTGCAGCTAGTGCTACTGCTAAAGAAAAAGGAGACTTCATGTGTAATTGTACTTTAAGCTTGCTAGTTCATAACTAAAAAAGCCATATGTATTAAAAAAATTCTGCTCCACTGTCCTGCTGAGTTATTCACATTTTAACAAAAGCACTCACACTACTGTTTAAACCTTCCCTTACCTCCATTGTTGTTCTTGGGCTAATTCCTCAGTTGGTGACAATCTGTGAGGGGTTATAATCTGCTCTGTTCACCCCCGGGGTAATACATACTTCCATCTGTGAGAGGTTCTAAACCCCTCAGTTCAGCCTCACCACACTCCCCATTCCTACCCACCCCCTCTTTATCTATATTTATATTGAATACATCCCCTCCCCTTCCTCATTCCTATCTCCTCCCCTTCCTACTAGCCTCACCAATCCCTGCTACTACTTTATTAGCCATCAGCATTCACACAAACTACAATCTTATGTCACCTTCTCTCCACACTTATTCTTGTCCTCTGCTTCCCTCACTTAATTTACTCTTCTCTACTCAAACGTTACAATCCATACTTTTATTCTCCTTCCCCTAGTACAATATTCACTTCTGCTCAGCATGTCCTTCATTCCTACCCTTCATTTCATAATACTGACAGAAAATATAATATCCACAAACCTTTTATTATACACTTCACCCACTTAATCTTTTTACCAATCTTCTTCTTCTTCTTTCGGCTGCTCCAGTTAGGGGTCGCCACAGCAGATCAACTGTTTCCATTTCCTCCTGTTCTCTGCATCTTGCTCCGTCACACCAACCACCTGCATATCCCCTCTCACCACATCCATAAACCTTATCTTAGGCCTTCCTCTTTTCCGGTTACCTGGCAGCTTCATCCTTAGCATATTTTTCCCAATATACTCTGCATCCCTCCTCAGCACATGTCCAAACCAACGTAATCTTGCCTCTCTGGCTTTGTCTCCCAACCTGGCCAGTTGTTTTACATTAAGAAGGTTTGTGGTCTGCACTGTGGTGGCAGAACAGGTAGCTTACATCCTTCTAAGTTGGGAACTGCTGAATGAGGGCTCAGTGTCTTATTCTAAAAGTGTATTAATTCTGGTTTAAGCACTTGGGCTTCAGGCCAGTTATTTTACATTAAAAGGGTTTGTGGTCTGCACTCTTGTGGGAGGAGAGGCTGGACTCTGCCCTTCTGAGCTGGGAATTTCTGTTTAAAAGCTTATAGTGCCTGCATATTTGAACTGTTTCTTACTGAAATTGGTACACCTTGTTTGCTGTAGCATAGACTAGATCCAGGCCTGCTGAATCTAGCTTTGTTTGTATGCTTGTTTGTTGGCTTGTTATTTCCCTGAAACGCTAATTCCACCTAAAACACAGTTTTTCAGCACTTCTGTGGATCCCTAGTGATATCTGTAATTGCTTACTGTACTTATTTCCTTGTTTCACTTGAAAGAAAGTTACTGTTTGTCGTTTTTGCATTTAAGTTACCTGGCACTTGCTCACTAAAGCAATTATATAAGTCAGCACTAAAAAATTAAAAGCACTACACCCTCACAAACTCCCCTTGAGTACCTTGTTCCCCATTAGCCCTTTTTTTTCAATTATAAAGGAATTCCCAATACTATTCTAGCATGCCCAAAGGTCAGTTGTCAATCTCCTCTCCGGTCCAGCTGGTGAATCTGGGAATCTTGAGGCAATGTTACAACTGCCTCATGTACACAGACAACCCTCTCCTCCTCCCAACAAATTCCAACACATGTGAGATGCAACCATACAGCCATACTGGAGGCTAAGCTCTCTCAACTCAGTACTGGCGAAACCAGTCAGGAGGAGAAGGAAACCACACTCACTACAATTCCAGTCTCACATAGACCTACCACGACAGCAAACCAAACACAAACACACAAAAACATACTCGGAGGCTCTAAATAAAAATCTGCCTAAGCAGCAGACACCTCCAAAGCAGACACCCAAGCAACCACTACCTCAAAACAAAACACATGCAATACATAGCTCACAAAGCCAGTGTGCTGAGCAGTCACAGCCCTTAAGGCTAAACAACACACCTGATACACTTGTAATAGGTGACTCTATCATCAGGCACACCGACGTCCCGCTCACCAGGCTGAACAAGGAGAAATCACAGTGAACTGCCTGTCAGGCGCTAGGATCCGCCACATAACACAAGCACTCAGGTCACTCCAAGGCAAGTACAAATATGACTCAATCATTGTCCATGCTGGTGTGAATGACCTGAAACGTACCTCCCTGGACTACATGAAAAGAGACATAGAGGAGCTCTCTGAGCATGTAGCCCAGGCCAGTATGACCCTGACCTTGAGTAGCATCTTACCCTCACCAAGAATGATGCCACAATATGAAGACAAGATGATCAATATCAACAATTGGCTTAAGTATTGCTGTCATTCAAAGGGGATCCAATACCTGTCAGCCTGGGATGACATGCTCAACAAGCCACGATGCTTCGCTAGGGACGGCTAGCACCTGTCACCCCTGGGCTTTCGGATATTGGCAAAGGCTCTTGCTACCCCTATAGTGCCTTTTTTAGGCAAGGCTCAAAAGACAAACCCACTTCCATAGGTATCACAAGGAATAAGAAACTAAGAGTAATGCTACTCAATGCCAGAAGTCTAAACCTCCAGATGCACGCATTCGAAACTCTAATTAGCATGGAGAACATCGATATCTGTGCAGTAACAGAAACCTGGTTCAAGGCTCCCAAGAGCACCCCAGCACTACCAGGTTATACCTCATACCATGCTTTTCGGCCCCAAAACTTAGACCGAACCACAAAAGGAGGGGGAGTATCAATATTCGTCAAAGATACCCACACTTCCAGGTTGGTGGCACAGCACGAAGCATCAGAGACTATCCATGTGCTACTAACAGTGGGGAAAACTGCCTTCCAGTTTATAGCCTGCTACACACCACCCTCCCAAACCCAGGAACCCCATCTCGGCCTTCCTGAGAACAGTGGAAAATATGAAGGTCTCTCCAAACACCATTATATTGGGCGACTTCAACTATCCAAACATAGACTGGGAGCATTACTCTAGCTCTAACACCCTAGCCCAAAGGTTCCTAGAATTTATAAACTCAAATGCTATGGAACAACTTGTTACCGCTCCCACAAGAGGGGAAAACATACTGGACCTGATCATCACCAACATGGGGACTCTAGTGTATCCCTCACTGGTAAGATCAGACCATAAACTAATCTCACTGGATATTCACATCCCGACTCCACCCCCTGCCCTGAAAACCACAGTGAAAAACTTCTCTAAAGCAAATTTCACACTCCTCAAAACCGAGGTGGAATCCTTCAAAGCCCCCGGGCCTGTGGAAAATATGGCCCAGACCACAGAATCCTTTATAAACGCATTCTATGAACACCTTCAG
Source organism: Protopterus annectens (assembly GCF_019279795.1). NCBI lineage: Eukaryota > Metazoa > Chordata > Ceratodontiformes > Protopteridae > Protopterus > Protopterus annectens. The sequence goes on from NC_056745.1 coordinate 1,364,030,422, forward strand.
GAATGCATGGATCATGCGATCCCAAATAAAACCAAGACCCAATCCTCCAAAGGCAGACGTCCTGTCTGGTGGACCCCAGCCATAAACAAACTATACAATAGAAGGAGGAAGCTACTACATGACAGAGCAAAATCCCAAAAAGGGAAGGCATCTCTGATCAGTATTAGCAAAAAACTACGGGCACTCATAAAATCGTCTAAGGCCAGCTTCGAGAAAAATTGCACAGGACACTAAGGATAATCACAAAGCTTTCTTTAGTTATGTTAGGAACCTGGGTGAGAATTCCCAGATATGCTCAGAATTAGTCCAAAATGACAAAAAATACACCGAACCCACAGATATTGCCAACATCCTAGCTGACAGGTTCAGCGCAAACCCCCCCCCCACCAAAAGGGCAAATATCTATCCCAGAAGAGTGCTGCCCCCCTGACATCTCAGATGCTCAGGTAAGAGCTGCCCTCTCCAAAGCAAAAAACACAGCATCAATGGCCGAACTCCAAGAAGAGCTAAACCCAAACATAAAACTACTGTTCAATCTCAGCCTTACTACAGGATATGTACCCAAAGAGTGGCGTACAGCAACAGTGGTCCCTCTCCACAAAGGTGGTGCCTCAATGGATCCTGGAAACTATCGACCCATAAGCCTGACTAGCTTGGTCTGCAAAGCTATGGAAAGGATCATCATGGACCTCATAAATAAAGATATTGGGGACCTACAGACACTGGATCCTACCCAGTTCAGCTTTGTTAAGGGCAGATCCTGCCTCTTAAATCTGGTTGATTTCTTTGAAACAGTCAACAAGGCCATTGATGAGGGGAAGGTGGCCCACACATCCTACCTGGACCTCGCAAAAGCCTTCAATACGATACCCCACTCAGGCATTATAGATAAGCTCACCAGCTTAAATATAAACCCCTATGTAACTAGATGGGTTGCAAACTGGCTCACGGACAGAACCCACATGGTTAGAATTGCTGGAGCCATGTCAGACTCCAAACCAGTTACAAGTGGCGTCCCACAAGGCTCAGTCCTGGGACCTCTCTTGTTCGGTATATATTTCTCGGAGGTACAGGCCAACACGGAAGGACTGTAGCTGACCAAGTTCGCAGATGACTGCAAACTGGGCGCCATAATCGACTCTCCAGCCGACACAAGCATCCTCCAAAAGAGCCTCATAGAAACAGACAACTGGTGCCAGAGCCATGGCCTCAAGCTAAACGCAAAAAGTGTTTAGTCATCCCCTTTGGCAAAAACAAAGTGCCCACAAATTACCACACAGGTGGTAATCCATTAAGTACAGAAGAAGTAATTAGGGACCTGGGGACCCAGGTTGATAGCAATCTCTCATTTGACAACCACGTGGCCAAAGTGGTTAGAAAAACATTTTATATAGCCCACCTAATCATGAAGGGATTCACATCTAGATCAGGGGTGGTCATCGTGCCTCTTTACTCATCCCTCATCAGGCCCATAATTGAGTACAATGCCCCTTTTGGGATGTACCTTACCAGACACCTGCAGCAACTGGAAAGACCCCAAAAGTACCTCACCAAAAGGATCAAAGTGCTCAAACAGATGCCATATGCTGCCCGTTAAAGAAACTCCAGCTCTACTCAGTGGCATACCGCCTGCTCAGAGGCAATCTGTGCCTGACGTATAAAGCCATGTCCAACCCGGAATTAATGGACATGCTGCACCTCAGAAAATCCATATCCCATCAAGTTACGCGCTCGAGAGACTTGAACCTCAGCACTGAAATAAATAGGACATGCTGGAGGGACAGATTCATAACCCAGAGGCTCCCTTCACTCTGGAATAAAATCCCAGTCCAGGTTAGGCAGAGTCCCTCATTGACTCTCTTCAAGAGGAATCTTGATGAGTGGATGGGAGATCGTAGGTTTACCCCAGGTATCACTTCTGTGTTACTGTTAGACAGAGGCACAGTATACTAACCTCGAAAAAGGGCATAGCAAAATTAATTTAAAATGGGTGGCGAAAGCCAAACACACACTGGCTAGGCTTATAAATGCCCTAGGACAGATAGCCTAGTATGAACCTATGAACAAAGGGAAGAAACTGTTGCAAAAAAAGAGGAAAATCCCAGGATGCAAAAAACTCCCTCACCAGCCTCAGTTAGAAGCTGAGATCCCTCATAAAATCCTCAAAAGCTGTTATGAAAATAAAATTGCCAAAGATTCCAAAGACAACCACAAGACATTCTATAGTTATGTCAAGAATCTAAATGGCAATGCTCAGATCTGCACTGAGTTACAACAGAATGGCATTAAATATACTGATCCCAAGGATATTGCCAATATCCTGGCAGATCGATTTAGTGCCAACTTCACCCCCCCTCACCCCCTAAAGGGCCCATCTCAATACCAAAAGATTGCCAAATTCCGATAATCACAGCCACACAGGTAGAAACTGCACTCTCCAAAGCTAAGAATACAGCACCCATGGGACCAGATAACATCCCAGGCTGTGTACTACATGAACTACAAAATGAACTGGCACCTCACCTAAGTATCATGTTTAATCATAGCCTCACCTCAGGCTTTGTGCCCACTGAGTGGCGCACAGCTACAGTTATCCTGCTCCACAAGGGAGAATCCACCTTGGATCCTGGGAACTACCGTCCCATCAGTCTGACAAGCCTGATCTGCAAGGGCATGGAACGTATTATCATGGAACTTATAAACAAAGACATTGGCAACCTTCAAACACTGGACCCCACCCAGTTTGGGTTTGTGAAGGGCCGATCCTGTCTCCTGAATCTGACTGGCTTCTTCGATCAGTCTCCAGAGCTGTGGACGAGGGTAAGGCGGTCCACACAGCCTATCTGGACCTCGCCAAGGCCTTCGACACCTTCCTCCACTCTGGAATCATAGATAAACTTACTAAGCTGGGCATAAATCCCTACGTCACTTGATGGGTTGCCAACTGGCTTACTGACAGAACCCAGACTGTAAAAGTAGCCAACTCCAAATCCAGCTCCAGGCAAGTGACAAGTGGAGTACCTAAGGGTTCAGTCCTGGGACCACTCTTGTTTGGCATCTACTTCTCTGAAGTACAGGCCAACACCAAGGGAGTCTGGCTAACAAGGTTTGCAGATGACTGCAAACTGGGAGCCATTATTGAATCCCCAAATGATGTGGATATTCTACAAATGGGCCTTACAGAAACAGATGCCTGGTGCCAGAGCCATGGGCTCAAGCTTAATGCCAAGAAATGTACAGTTATCCCCTTTGGAAAAAAACATGTACCCATGAATTACCACATACGTGGCAGGACACTAAACTGATGAGAGACTTAAGGACACTAACAGTCAGGAAATCCTTCTATGTGACACACCTCATCACTAAGGGCTTTTCATCAAGAAAAAAGGAAGTCATTGTCCCACTGTACTCATCCCTCATTAGAACCATTATAGACTATAATGCCCCATTTGGTATGTACCTCACAAGACATCTGCAACAGCTGGAAAGGCCACAGAAATACCTCACTAAAAGAATCACAGGCCTAAGCAGATGCCATATACTGACTGTCTAAAAAAACTCCAGCTATACTCTGTGGCATATCGTCTACTCAGAGGCGATCTCTGCTTAACATACAAGGCCATGTCAAACCCTGAGCTGTTGGACATGCTCCACTTAAAGAAATCCCAATCCCACAGAGCCACACGCTCCAGGGATCTAAACCTTGTCATCACAATGAACAAAACATGCAGGAGGGACAGGTTCCTGACCCAGAGACTCCCCATACTCTGGAATAGACTGCCCATACATATCAAGCAGAGCGCCTCATTGGCCCTCTTCAAAAGGAACCTTGATGATTGGATAGGAGATAGGAAATTCACCCCAGGGATCATGTCAGTCGCCCTGCTAGACAGGGGCCCGGAGAAGTAAATATTGTGGGAAGAAATATCCAGGGAATTGTTATGGCTAGGCTTGCATAGACCCTAGGGCCGATAGCCTAGTACCAACCTATCAACCTATGAACCTTCCAAACTGGGCTGACCCTCTAATATACTTATTCCTAATCCTGTCCATCCTCGTCACACCCAGTGCAAATCTTAACATCTTCAACTCTGCCACGTCAAGCTCTGACTCCTGCCTTTGTCAATGCCACTGTCTCCAACCCATATAACATAGCTGGTCTCACTACCCTCTTAATCTTTTTCCCAATGCTTCCTTTAATTCACAATTTCACCCTACATCTAAGCATTCAGTTCACTTTGACATAACCTAGAATAAATTCATATACTTTATTAAAAAAAAATTTAAATCAACTAATTCTAATCTTCTGTTCTCTAAAATCATCATTTGTGGTGACATCCATACCAACTCCAGTCCCTCAGCCTCATCCATTCCACAATCCTCTTCCACAATCCTCTGCCCCCAACTCCAAAACACCCACAAAACGTTTTCTTGCTTGCATTAGCATTAGTTGTACTGTAAACAAATTTACACATCTACAAGTACGGTTTCGTCAATACTCACCAGATATTAGTGTCATTACCAAAACATGGATAAATCCCATCTAAAAGATTGTGAAATTCTATCCCCCGGCTACACTTTGATGTGATAGACTACATAAAACAGGGGGAGGCAGTTATACATAACTAAGTTTCAAACCTCTCAAAAACTAAGATACCAACCTTCCAAAATGCAGAACTTCTTATCTCACTTGTCAGTGTTAACATAAGCTTTGTATAGTTGCCTTCTACATACAAGCAGGCAATATTTGCTTATAGGAAGAAATTCTTTGTTGGATAACTACAAATATTATTACTGAAACTATTATCTTAGGTAAGATTAACACTGATTGGTTATCTGTGACCTCAAACATCCCAACTACTAGTCTTAACTTGTATGGGTTCAAACAGCTAATTTCTTCCCCTACTCGACTTGAAATGAATCACAAAAACTCTATCCTTGACTGGATACTTGTCTCTGACCCCAGTAAGTATGTTGTCTCAGGGGTACTGCCCAATTCCTTTAGTGACCATCACCCTATATTCACAAATAAGGAAATTACCCCACCAGCTAAACAAAAAACGCACTACTACCTGAAATCTTTCTAACTTTCATCCTGATGCACTCTATCTACTAAAATTTGTCAACTGGTCTCCACTTAAAACCACTAGACGAAGCTGTCAACAAATTCAATATATTCATGAATACTTTAAATACCTTTTCCCCTACTAGAAATAAGACAGTAAGAAAATACTAAACAACCCTGGCTCTCTCATTCTACAAGAATTGTCATGCAAAAATGTGACAAGGCATGGAAACAATAGCACAGAGATAAAACTCTTCACACCTTACATCTGTACAGGCAGTTGAGCAAACTTGCCAAGAAGCAAATTCACCTAGACAAAAAAATATATATTATTCTGACCCACAAGAGAGACATAAAAACAATCCAAAAAATTATGGAGCTCAATTAAGAAAATTTTTCAACCTGGCTCTCCTTCCTTGCCAAATCTCTAACTGGACTTATTCTACTCAGAAACCGCTACCAAGTTTAACAATTTCATCGACATCATAGCCTCGCTTACCTCCAGCTATCTCCTACCAATTAATCTAACTCATACTCCTCTAATCCTGATATCCATGCCTTCAATCTCTAACCTGTCTCCACATCATGTGTTAAACAGTTACTAAAAAACTTAAACCCTGTTCTTTTGCTGATCTCTCTTTTGAGTACCTTAAGCTCGCTGCAAGCTCTACAGCATACTCTGTCTAAATTCTCATTAACAGATTTATTCAAGACTTCCATGCCCCTTGCCTGTGGAAAAAAATCTTCATTATTTCCCTCAATAAAGGGTGCAACTCCTCTAAAGTCTCTAACTTCAGGCCAATTGCCGTTTCATCCCCATAAGATCCTGGAAGTGTATTCATAAGCAGTTCCTTCAGTACACCTCTTGCAAAATTATCTCCTAACCCCAGCACAACATGGCTTCTGACCGGACCATAAGCACCACTACAGCTCTCCTCAACTTTTCTGACACCAGTAGTAAGGCTAGAGCCCAAGGAAAGTTTCTCTCTTCTGTTTTTCTAGATCGCTCAAGAGCCTTTCACACAGTGTCGCATGAGAAACTTCTGACTCAGATGTCCTCTCTGGGCCTTTCCAAACCACCTCTTTTACTGTTCTCTAACTACTTATCTGAAAGATAACAATCAAATGGTTGTCTTCTTTCTCTCCTTTTCGCATTAACTCATTATAGCCACGTGATTGCCTGTAAATGTTTCTGCAGCTTTATCCTACTAATGCTTCTAGGTGTCAAATACTGCTTGTTTATATTAGCATTAATAATTTCAAAATCATGCTACTTACAAAGTACTAAAAGATTTCACCTTAAAACTTACACAATGGCAAACACAACTATGTTGATATTTGACCTTTGCCTAGTGCAGGTAAAGAGAAATTCAGTGATGTTCATATACAATATTAATTTATATTGTCATGTCATGTTTTTCTAAATACCTTGACAGCCAGTTAGTACAGACAGAGCTGCTTAGTCTCATATGAAAGCTCTCAACTGGATGAGCAAAATGATATTAACAGTGTGTGCGTGTGTGTGTAATTAGATTGGTTGCTGAGATATTGTAAGTTGTTTACAAAATATTAAAAACTTAATAGTTAGATTTACTGTGATTTATAAAATTCAGTTTAAAACCTAGAACAAAGAATACTACCATTGTAAAAATCATTTGTGCTGATGAATTTGCCATTTACTAGGAAAGCTAAAAAACAAAAGGCAAAAAAACAAGCTGAATAACGCAAGTCACCACACCACAAGTCAGGCAGTTTGAACTGTTTATTTGTAAAGCACTTTTCGTCTCAGGCAATCCCAAGACTTCTTCAGACAAAGTACTAATACACACACCCCTACTTATAACTTCCACAATTAAATCGAATATCACACCATTGGTTAAAAACATCAATTCATTAGATATGCTAAACAACTCTAGGTCAGGGGTCATGAGCCCGCCCCTTTACGAGCAAATCACAACACAATATAATATAAGCAGAAATGACTGCTTGCATTCGCCTTTACGCATGACAGTTTCAATTACTAAGCTGAGATGCAATGCCTGCAAAATAACTGTCATGCATGTCAAATTAACTTTGATGTAAAGTCATGTTTTACTCCCTAAGAGTAGGTCACAACACAGTATAAAAGAAACTTGCTGCAAGCATGCCTGTTTAGTCGTAGACATCCACAAATAAAATGCTGCAGCATTTGTTAAAAACATTAAAACATTAGGTATGCCTAACAGTTCTAGGTTTGGAATCATGAGTCCGTCCGCTGTGAACAAGTCACAACTCGGTGTAAAAAGGGACAGATTGCATGCTTTCACCTTTATACATGAAACAATTAAAAACAAAAATAAAAATTAAAAACATAAACCTAAAAGGCAATACCTACAAGTAAAACTGTCATACAATACTGACAAACACAAACAAACAACTGTCAAACCCCTGAATTTAAACTTCAGGTCATGTTTGACTCGGTAAAAGAGGGCAAAGACTAAAGGTGCAAATCCGCCAGATATAAACTGGTCACGGCACCGGTTAAGATACAAGCTCCAAACTGAATTGTAATGTTAATCGTGTGGGCAAGTCCAACACAGAGTAAGAGAACTGGTTGTATGCGTTTGCTTTGTACATATAACAGTTATCATAAACTAAAACACAATGCTCACAGGTTAAGGCTGTAAGTAACACAAGCTAAATTTAAGTATTAAGTCATATTTGTCCCAGTCAAGAGCACAAAATCTAAAGGTGTAAAACCGCTAGTTGTGAACGGGTCACGGCACCGTTTAAAATAACCGGCTCCATGCAATTGCCTTATGGCATAAAAAATATTCAATCACTTACTAAAGGCAAAAGCTACCAGTTCAACTGATGTGTAAAAAATATTGAATATTTTTTATGCCACAAGGCAATCGCTACTCTGTGCAAAGTCTATATAGAGTTTATTGAATCCTGGGGTACGTTTAGTCTTTTTGGGATTAAGTAAAAGTTGGTTTACATGTAGTCACAGTTCTACTGAAATGAATGCATTTTGTGTTGTGTATCGTATTTCTAGTGGGCTGTCAGATGAGCAGATGAGAGTTGAGTCATCTGCATACTGAATAAGGCAGCTCAAAGTGCATATTAATGATGTGCCGCACACTCAAGTTAGGTTACATGGCAACAGTGTTACCAGCTAGAAAACCATGTAAACAAATGTGGATACACCTCTGTTTAAAGCATAGGACCTATGGTCCCCAGATTTGCACAGAATGTCACAATGACCACCAGGGCTTCACAGATATAGTGCAGTAACAGATTCACAGCTATCTCCACAAAGGCCAATGTAAAGTGGGGACATTTAACCAAAAATAGGGACACATTTGCCATAGATGTCACAGACATGTGGTAGAATGAAACTCAAACATGCCTGTCATCCTCTGAGCAACATATGTGGACAAAGGCATACATAATGGGAGACAAAGGGCCAAAAGAGGGACAGATTTTTAATATTGCACTTGGAAACTTGACAGAATAAATAGGTGGTACATTAGTATGAACGTTCTGAAAAGCATGAATTTGAAACTCAAATGGCAGTCATCAGTTTCTAACTTCACTCCACAAGGACATGCCAATGATTTGCCAGAAAACAAAAATGTTATGAAGAAAAGATCAGAAATATGTGACAAAAACTGGACATTCTGTACAAATCAGGGCAGCTGAGAGGTATGCACTCAAATTAATGTAATAGTAAGTCACATCAGTCCAGAGATCATCCAAATGATATGGCAGAAAGCCACAAATTTGATGAGGAAAACATCTGGACAGTTGAGAGGTATGAATGTGAAGTACCTGGTTCAAACGCAGTACATGACGGTGTACCTGCAGTACAGAGCATTCTGATACCCCATTCCTGGCATTCTGTACTGAAGCTCTGTTAATGATCTGTAACAGCACATGGGCTGCCATATTAAATGATCACTCAGGGGAAGGGTGTGTATTGAATAGGGACACACAGTCAAACTGTGGGAAAGAGAACAGGTGAAATTACCTCAGGTACAGCACAGGAGGACATGTCAATGGAAGCTGGTTGTAGCAACACCACCAAGCACATATCTATATGGGCACAGTATGGACTGTACAGCGAAAATGTGTTGTCTCTGGCTGTCACACAAGGTGACATAATGGGGAGGATGTCGGTGGGAGATGAGCATCCTTACACAAATAATGCAGAGGACATTATCAGGGAACTGACATGCAATTTGGGTAGGGTGTATACTTTGAACCAATATGCCTGAATACAAGTGTACTCTCAGCAGAGGTCTCTAGCAAGGTGGCCACAGGTAAAAGATCACGGAAAACATTACAAGAACCAAACACAATCATGGACACTATCAGTATACCACCATTAATCCCATGCCTCTGACATAACACGTGTGATACAGAGAGATGTGTCTGCACACACCTGAATAACTCTTATGACGCATCCACAATCTAGGAGGGTAACCACTCACACTGTCCTGGCACTGTAATGTCTGCAGGAGGTGTTAGAAGGGATACTGCTATACCTGCATGAGACAGTATGTGCAATACAAGCTAGTTGCCTTGTGTGCATGGCACATAAATTATACATATACATACATATACATATACACACACACACATATATATATATATATATATATATATATATATATACACACACACACACACACACACACACACACACACACACCTATTTCTATTTATCTATGTATAAATATATATCTATATAGATAACTACAGAGACATCTATATAGATATATTTCTATACATAGATTGAAATATAGCACAATCCACAGTATCACAAATGATATACATGCCATTGATGTTATCAGGAAAACTATGTATGTAATGTGTGCATAAGCAGAACAGGTAGCACACATGCACCTGGTGTAACAACTTGATTGATGTTCCACACCAGACAGTCATGTATATTCCACAGAACGAATACCTAGGTATGACCAATAAATAGAAGTTATGTTCTTACCATAACGTTCCATGTTAGTTGTCTTCTTCTCGCCTTCTTTCTTGCTGGATGGGTTCGGAGCCGACCACGGCTCCGACTCGGCCACTCTAAAAGCTCGAGAGTTGGTTCCACCGGCTCGAGGCTCCCCTTATATCCCACAATGCTAGGCGGTATTACCTCAGATCTCGTTTGTAAGCTATGCCCAGCCAAAATAACTCCAGAACCACTGGAAAAGGGAAAAACCCACCTCTATAAAAGGAAGGGAAGAAGGTGACCTGAAAACCTGAAGAAGGAATATATGCACAGAATAGCATATACCTATCTACAATAGAGGTGGTAGAAAGAGAGGTCACAATCAAACTCCTCTAGGTCTGTCCAGGCTAGGGGGAAGGAGGGTGGGACGCAAGAAAGAAGGCGAGAAGAAGACAACTAACATGGAACGTTATGGTAAGAACATAACTTCTATATGTTAAGTTGTCAATCTCGCCTTCATTCTTGCTGGATGGGACCGCGTCCCTAGCACCTTGTCCCGGGTGGCCTATCGGAACAGACTCTTGAGAACAGTGGAACCAAAGTTAGCTCTATGTCTAGAAGCTAAATCCAACTTATAATGAGAAATGAAAGTGTGAGGAGTAGCCCAAGTAGCCGCTGCACAAATGATGTCAATAGGCAGCCTGTCTTGGAAGGCTACAGAAGTAGCCAAAGCTCTGGTGGAGTGAGCCTTAGGTTTGTTAGGCAGCTTTTGGTGTCTAATTTCATAAGCAAAGGAAATCAGAGATGTTAGCCATCTGGAGAGTGATACCTTCGAAACTGAAAGTCCCTTTCTGCCTTCTGCATAAGAGACAAACAACTGGTCAGTTTTCCTGATCTGTTTGGTTCTATCCAAATAATACCTTAACTGACGATGAACATCTAGCCAATGCAATTTTTGTTCAGACCTGTTAGAAAAGTTAGGAAAAAACACAGGGAGGTCAATGCTTTGATTTAGGTTAGACGCAGAGGCTACTTTAGGTAAAAAGGATGGATTGGTTCGTAAGGACACCCTGTCTTTATGAAACAATAGATACGGTGGTCGCCTGCTGAGTGCATGAAGTTCTGAGACCCTTCTAGCTGAAGTAATGGCTACCAGAAAGAGAGTCTTCCAGGATAGCAATTTCAATGAACAGGAAGCTGCAGGTTCGAACGGGGGAAGAATCAAAGATGTGAGAACTAAATTAAGGTCCCAAGAAGGAGGAGGATTTCTTATAGGAGGTCTGAGAAGAAAAACTCCTTTCAAAAAGCTTTGCAAACCTTGTGAGACATGATGGCAGAATCTGAGATGCCCACATGAAAGTTAGAAATAGCTGCCAATTGAACTTTAAGAGTAGAAGGAGATGAACCTGCATGGAAGAGTTCAGCTAGAAAATCAAGGACTATTTGGATGGAAGCAGTGAAAGGATCTATGTCCTTCCTTGAGCCCAATAGGCAAAACGTTTCCACTTACTCAGATAAATCTTCCGAGTGGAAGATTTATGGAAGCTATCAAAATATCTCGAACAGAGTGAGATATTTGAGGAAGCCTGGCTAAGGTTGGAATTGGAGGAACCAAGCAGTGAGGTTCAGAGAGGGAGGGAGCGATGTAACTGACCCGATTGATGGATCAAAAGATCTGGAACTAGGTCCAGATGCCAAGGTTGCTCCAACAGAAATTGATGTAGAAAGGGGAACCAAACCTGTCGAGGCCAGTAAGGAGCAATGAGGATCAATGAGGCCTTCTGAGCGATAGCTTTCTGTATCACTTGAGAGATTAGTGGGAAGGAGGAAATGCATACAGAAGTCCCGGGGCCAAACCTGGACTAGAGCGTCTCTGCTGGGCTGGCCTGGTAAGGGAATAGGGTGAAATAATCTCTGCACTTGCTGTTTTGGGGAGTAGCAAAAAGGTCGCAGCAAGGCTGACCCCACTTGAGAAAAATTTTCTCCAGAATAGAATCTTTCAGAGACCACTCGTGAGGCATGAGTATAGCTCTGCTCAATTTGTCTGCGATTAGATTGGACTTCCCGGGGATATGCGTTGCTATCAGAAAACGCTGAGAAGAAATCGCCCATTGCCACAGTCTGAGTGCTTCTCGACATAGGGGGTAGGACCTGGTTCCGCCTTGTTTGTTGATATACCACACTACAGACATATTGTCCGTCTGGATTGCTATCGTTCCCAAGGGAAGACAGTCTTGAAGGGCTTGCAACGCTAAAAGCACTGCTCTCATCTCTAGAACATTTATATGCAAGTGGCATTCGTCTGGTTGCCATATGCCCTGGACTGTTCTGCCCTGATAATGCCCCCCCCACCCGATCAGGGAGGCGTCCGTTGTCAGAGTAGCAACCGGAGGGGGAGGAACAAAGGGTCTTCCCAGGAAGAGCTGAGGGGAAGACATCCACCAAAGAAGATGATTCTTGCATGCTTGCGTAATCATAATGGTGTGGGACATTGGAAGTTGTTGGTATGACCATTGTGTGAAGAGCATCCATTGAAGGATTCTCATGTGGAATCTGGCTAACAAAAGTAGAGGGATAGCAGCTGCCATAATCCCCAGTACTTTCAGAACTAATCTGGCTTTGACTCTGTTGCTGTGGAAGAGAAGGGAGACCAGTTTGCGTATGTCTGCTATTCTTTGGTCTGTTAGTCTCGCAGACATGTTGACTGTGTCTAGAATTGCGCCTATGAAGGTAATAGCACGACAAGGCGACAAAACAGACTTTTCGCAATTTATTGATATGCCTAACTTTTGACAAATGCGAAAGGTGTAGTCTCTGGCCATCAGAAGAAGATGCTTGGTGAGAAGCTACCACTGCCATGCATTTGGTAAACACCCGGGGGGCAGTGGTGAGACCAAAGGGCAGGGCTCTGAATTGAAAATGACTGGTTCCCAGCCGGAAGCGGAGAAATCTCCTGGAGCGTCTGTTCATTTTTATATGATAGTACGCATCCTGGAGGTCTATAGAGCACATCCAGTTTTCCTTTCCCAAAAGGGGTAGGATGGATTGTAGCGTGACCATCCGAAATCTTGTTTTCTTGACCGACTTGTTCAAGATACTGAGATCCAAAATGGGTCTCCAGTCCCCTGTTTTCTTTGGAACCAAAAAGAATTTGGAGTAGATTCCGGATCCTAGCTGGTCTGCTGGCACTGGCTGAATGGCTCTTTTTGCAAGCAACTTTGAAATTTCCAACGCTGCTTGATCCCTTTGAGCGGGTGGAACATCTGGAAGGGATTTTTTTGATTGATTTGGAATGCGAAAGAACGGAATGGAATAGCCTTCGGAAATGATGGACTGTACCCACTTGTCTTGAGTTAGGGATTGCCAGGCTTCTGGGTACAGTGACAATCTTCCCCCGACTGCCTCCGAAGATGGACAGTCGGGCAACACCTCAGGGATGCTGGAAGGGCTTATCGGAAAAGGTTTCTCGATTGCCCTGGTTCTGCGGACCCCCCCTGCCTCTAGGGCGACGTCTACCATTATTGTTCCCCTCTGCCTCTGGAGGAACCGACTCTGTGCGTCAGGCAAAGTCCCTTGAGATTGTTTGCGGAACCACATTTTCCCACCTTTCTGGCCTTTGGGGTAAGGCCTAGAATGAGTAGAAAAACGGACTCCGACGGCAGAAAGAGTTTTGCCATCCGTCTCGCACCTCGTCAAGGTTTCTTTCACTTGAGGACCAAAGAGAGATGATCCATCAAACGGAGAATTAGTGAAAGACGTTTTAAAGGGGTCCGCAAAATTGCATAGCCGCATCCAGGCATGCCGGCGTAAGGCAACACCTGTCCCTGCGGCTCTGCTCGCTCCATCAGCCGCATATGAAAGGAGGCTCATGGAGGAGTTAGCTATAGAATTTAGGGTAGCCAGCTGAGCGTTCATCTTGTCCTGAAAACCCGCAGCTGTAGGGTCCTAAAACATGTCACTCGCTTCCTTGATCAAATCTCTTTGAAGACGAGTGAAATGGCATAGGTAGTTCAGCGAACGCATAGCAAAGGTCTCTGACGAAAACATCCGCTTCCCGTACCTGTCCATAGACCTAGATTCCTTGTTAGGAGGATGGACAGGCACCGAAGGATCAGCTAGTTCCTTCTTAGTGGCAGCAGCTACCACCATAGCATCCACAGAAACTCCCTTGGTCAAAAATTGTTTATCTGTTGGTGCTGTGATAAACTTTGAAGGTCTCCTGGGGGTGGGGTCCACTGAGTCAGGAGCCGTCCAAGCCTTTTTTGCTACCACCTGCATGAGGGGGTCAAAGGGGGGGGGGGACACCCAGGAGGTGGAAGGGCAAGAACCAAACGCCTCAAGATACACAGATTCATCCTCCGAAGGGTTAAGGGCTGGCCAATTTCCCCTCCGTTTCAGGATTTCTAGAATGTCTGCAAATGAGACATCTTCAGAAGGGGAACGGGGGGAACCCTCGGAATCCTCTAAATCTGTGTCAGAGGTGACAGACTCAGGTGAGTCTATGTGCTTCCTCTTACACTTTCTCTTCCTAGGGGGCTCCCCTGCCAATTCAGGAGAGGCCTCGGAAGAGGATGAGATCCCCACAGGGGATTCTTGAGGAGCTGGCTCTCTGCGGTCTGGGATGAGGGAGTGAGTAGACATAACCTGAGGCACCGAAGAGGGAGGGGCGGACGGAGCCGACTGTGGAGTTGAACAAGGTTCCAACACACTCCGCATGACCTCAAACGCACCCCTGTCAGGCAGAGCCAGAGGTCCCCGCTCCGAAAAGCTGAGAACCCCCCTCGGCATCGACAGTGATGGCTCCGAGGCCGATGTCGGAGCCGAACTCACCAGCGCCGAGGCACCGAGAGGGAGAGCGGGGTCGGACAAGGGTCCGATGCCACTCACCCCCTCGGAGCCGATGAGGGAAGTCCGACGCCGAGATTCTTCCAATGAAGAAATCGGAGCCGACGACGGAGCGAAGACAATTGTATCGGCTCCGACGCTACCACAGTCTCGGTTCAAACGCCCGGCTCTGAGCTCAAAGGAGTCGGAGGAGGAACATTTTGAGGGACAGGGTCAAGCATCGACTGATGAGTCGGGCTCTGAAGCATTTGGGCCAGTGCCTCGGACTTAAGAAGTCGACTCACTACCCTCTGAAGGTCATAATCCGAAAGCCTCGATGACCTAGAGGAGTGAGATCTATGGCTCCGTTCAGACAGCAAGGGAGATGCTGGAGCCGAATGAACGGAGCCAAGGGACGGTGACCTAGACCTCTTTCTAGATGTCGGCTCCGATGGTCTGATCGGAGCCGACACAGGAATTTCCAATACCTCGGCTCCAGCCGGAGCCGAGGAAACCACAGAAGCTGCAGTCTGAGACTCATCGGCTCCAGCCGGAGCCAATGTAGCAGGAGGTTTCGAAGCCTTAGGCCTCGACTCAGAAGCTGGAGTCGAGGACCTAGAAGCCTTAGAGGGTTTGCCCGAAGTAGCAGTAAGGGAACCCTCAGGCTAAAGCAAACCTCTTAAAATGAGTTTATTTTTTCTTTCCTGCAGGACTCTAGGGCTGAAGCCATGGCATACAGCACAAGAGTCCTGCAGGTAAAGGTCCCAGGCAGTACACAAGAAGTGTGACCGTCTGTCAGAGACATTTTCTGACAGCACGAGTCACACTTCTTGAAGCCTGAGACCTTCGAGTCCTTAGACATTGTCAAGGAAAGTGTAACCACACACACAGTCAAACACACCGATTACACTTTAAACACGTTTAACTAGAAAAAATTACACTAAACACAAGTTTTTCTAGATCCCTAACAAAAAACACATACACTCCACTAAGAGGATGGAAGGGCCCGAAGGCCTGTGGGAAGAACTTATAAGTTCTTTGTGGAAAAAAAGGTGGATAAACAGAAGGAAAAGGGGCTAAATCCACTAATTTAAGGGAAATAACTATAATAGGTTAAATTAAAGGGGTTTAAATAGACTATAGATTACTCTATAAAAACTGACCTGAAGCCGGTAGAAACCAAACACCTCAATCGCTGTAGCGGCAAACGAGATCTGGGGTAATACCGCCTAGCATTGTGGGATATAAGGGGAGCCTCGAGCCGGTGGAACCAACTCTCGAGCTTTTAGAGTGGCCGAGTCGGAGCCGAGGTTGGCTCCGAACCCATCCAGCAAGAATGAAGGCGAGATTGACAACTTAACATGCTGTGTTACAGTGTATTGTGACAAAGGTTCTACACTTCAATTACACATGACTGTAAGATGTGTAGGGAGGTATATGAAGAAGGGTGGACTGTACACAGTTATTGGTGTGATGAAGGCTGGAACCATGAAGGTATTACGGTTTCTTATGTGCATGTCCTTTACATACCCAGTACGTGTGTCACATTCAAAGAAGTAGTACTGTGACCACATGCTGGTGGACATGCTACTTATCTACCCCAGGACACTGGTCACACACCTATTGGTATGATTATGGGGTGTGATGCTCACATTATACTTGGGTGGTATGTTTGTTTCCTGATTCAACAAATCCCTCCATGTTTACTGTCAATGCAGGTGTTGTCATGGTTGCGGCAGCAGTTTTTGGTATGTGCTGATACTGCCTGTATTACACTAACATCACTGATGCCCACAATCTGTAATCCTTCAGGCAGCTGTTTGGACATAGCATGTGTGTATGTCATCTGTGATGTCCATCACTTAACTAATGGGCAGGAAAGGGCCTAGCAGACACCTATGATGTACCAACCTGATCAATGGACCTGACAAACAGGTCACATCACACATTTCAACATAGTGAAATGCCAAGTATGTCATACAATGGTGATACAACTGTGTATGGCCACATATGACAATGTTGATTGAATACCACATTGTGGATTTGTGTCAAATGCCTTGACCTGTTCAGGTTTTACAAGATGATACTGTTGTCTTCATGCATGCCCTCTATGACCTCTTTAAAGACATCAGATGTAACAGACGTGATGTAGTATTAACAACCCATACAGGTCTTTTGCACACACCTGGAATATTACTAGTGTACATGCAGAAGTCAAGAGGTCCATGATGATATGTTGGTCTAACTCACAGTCAAAAAGAGTCAGGATGTCTCTATACATGCGTGCATCAGGTGCTGTCTCCCCAACTCAGGTGTATGCATGTTGCTGTACACCCTTGTATGGGAACATATGCCATGTGGAGGGTGTGTTGAACTGTGTATTCATCCATATCAGGAAGGTGTATGTGCGGAGTCACACCACAGGTGATCTTTGATGATGTCACAGCCCATTGATTGTATGTGATAGGCCTGGATGAAGGTAAGAGAATGCACACTGCCTATCGTGATCTGGGCTAGGGTTCTGACACAATCCCCCATGCAGGTATCACTGAGAAAATCTCCAAGCTGGGGATTAACCTTTTCATCAGTTAATGGGTAACCAATTGTCTCACTGACAGAGCACATCATGTGAAAGTTGGTGAATCAACCTGCACCAGTAGACCTGTCACCTATGGCAAACCCCAGGGATCTGTGCTTGGCCCTTCATGGTCTGAACTCCATTTCTAGACAGTTCAGGCTAAATTATAAGGCCTTTGGCTTACCAGTCCACCAACAATGATAACATAGTACAGAAGGAGCCAACAAACACATAGTGACAAACAGGGGTGTAGCTAGGATTTTCAAATTTGTACTGACAGCTCTCAAACTGCTACCCCCTCCCCAGCCAAGCTATGGCCATTCTCGTAATTCACGGTTCGCTCTTTTAGTGTCGATGAAGAGGCATTCGTTGTAATGCCTCTTCAGTAATATAATATGAATTCACTCAAACTCGGTTCCTTGAATTGAAAATTAACCTGAAATGTCAGTTCTTTGAAAAATGCAGCATGGTAGTTGGGGTAGAGACTTTATGCTTTTGTTTTCTGTAACTAAGGTACAGGTTTTGAGCTTGAGTCTAACCACCTGCTACCACTAACTAGGATGTTTCATTCACACACACACCCCTACCTACCTCTTAGTGCAAGAAATATGGACAAAGCCTAAAATAAACAGGGACAGATATTAAATGATGTTCTCGTGAACTTAGAAAGTTGCTAGAATAACAGGATTTGTGCTAGTATGAGAAAGTTGCTAGAATAACAGTATTTGTGCTAGTATGAATTTTTCTAAAGGACATTAAGTCTGAAGCTCAAATGTCTGTCATTATTTAGCAACTTCAGCCTTCAATGATTTTCTAGAAAATCACAAAATTTATGAGGAACAGACAAAAAATATGGGGCAAAAATCTGGGCATTCTGCAAAATGTGGACAGTCGAGAGGTATGCTACCTACCACACACACACACACACACACACACACACACACACACACACACACACACACACACACACACACACACACACAAACACACACACACACACACACACCTCTCAACCTCTTACAGCAACAAACTCAAATAAAAGTGAGGCAAAGGCCCAAAAATAAGGACTTTTTTTTAAATATTGCTCTTATAAACTTAGAAAGATAATAGAATAGTAGTAGGTCTTGCATCAGTACGAATTTTCTGAAAGGTATGAAATCTGAAACTGAAATGTCTGCATTATTTTCTAACTTCAGTCTTTAACAATTTGCCACTAATTTGCCAGAAAACTGCAATTTTATGAAAAACGGACCAAAAATGTGATGCAAAAATATAAAATTGCCAGACAATACAGCTGGGAACCTGTCAAAGGAGGGAGACCATTTTAATATGAGCACAGTTAACTTAGAGCAGCTGACAAAATTAGAGAATCTACATGCATTTCTGAAATAAAAGTAATGTATAACTCTGATCATTACAGTTATTTATAAAAGTAAAGTAAACCCTCCATGTTTTCTTCCAAACTTGCTATTTTGTAGAGGGATCATTAGGGGAAGAGCAACATTTTGAGCCAAAATCAGGGACAGTTAAGGTTTGGCTATGCCTAATTCTACAAAGCAATTTATTTGCATGTACCTCTCAACCTGTTAATGCAATAAATCTGGACAAGGCCAAATATATTGAGGGAACATATAAACGGTACTAAAAATTGCTCTTGTATAAACTGGGACAGTTGATAGAACAGGTCTTATTTTAGCATGCATTTTTCTGAAGGTTATAAAGTCTGAAACTAGTGTGTCATTTAGTGAATTAATTCCTAAATCATTTGCCAGAAAACCACAAATTTTGAGGAACAAACCAAAAATAAAAAGCAAAAAATCTATTCATTCTTTGAAAATCTGGACAGTTGGGAGGTATAGTTCAGCTGGGGCTGTCTAAGTTTGCCGCCCTTCCCCCTCACAAAACCATGGTCGAATGGAGCCTCCCCCTGCAGCCATTCCAATGATCCATTACTTTGCTATTTCACTCCATTTACCATAAACACTAATGTGCATACTGATTTACTTCTATGATGATGTGAACTTCATTTGAAAGTTTTATTTTGCATTTTACAGCACAAACACTAAGACATCTGCTAAACAAACTTGGCATTAAAACTTCTCTGCCCTTGAAACTCACATTCATTGAAACAACATTAAAACCCACATTCAAAGAAAAATACATTTTACCCGTGGCAGATAAAAATTAATTCTGGGCTGCTTTTAAATCATAGGCCCCTTGCATATGAAACATACATGTGCTCTTTGATACACCTTCCTATTGCTTTGAACATTTTCCAGTAAACAATGAAACAAAACTGCCCAATTCAGAACATTTCCATCATAAAAGTCTACTCAAACTTCTACAGTCCACCATTATCAGTAAATAATATGCACAATCTCTGAAGTAGTAAAAAAAGTCATCTAAATAATTCCACATTAAATAAATCTAACTAATGAAGAGGTTGCTGCTAGCAATCACCTTTATATTTCATGGCTTCACCGAAAAATAAAGTGTCTGATGCCCCTGAGGAATAAATTGCCTAAATTAAATTAAAAATAAGCTAGTAATATTGCAATAGGAAATGGATGGCAAACTGATAACAGGCTCATAGTTAGTGTCTTAACTTTCAGTACAGCAGCATTCACCCCTTATGGGAGTAGAACCAACAACCTTCTGCATTAAAAGCAAGTACACAACATGTTGTGCTACTAGCAATGCGAGCCAACTTAGCATAATCAGCACTAAACTTCTCTTCCCCTGCAGCTCTCAGCTCCTTGTAAAATCTACGCAATACTCGACTACATCTCAACTTCGCAGCACAAGAAGTCTGGAAAAAGCAAAATTTATTGGGGTGGGTCAAAAGGGCAAAAAACAGGAACACATTAAACATTGCTTGTATAATCTTGGAAAGCTGCTAGAATAAAATGCTGTGTTACCATCATACATTTTACTGCCAAGGTCCCTGTGCAAAATAGTCAGAACAACATACCACTATGCCAAATCACCTGCTTTGTGAAAGAGAGGAAGACTGAAACTTAAATGGCTATCATTTAATGAATTCAGTTCTCACCATAGCTGTCAACCTCTTAGCACAAAACACCTGGACAAACCCAGTAATGAGGGAATACAGCCCTCAAACATATTCAGTGAATTCAGTTCTTGCCATAGCTGTCAACCTTAGCACAAAAAACCTAGACAAAGCCAATAACAGGGTATTACATCCCAAAAATAAGGACAAATTTCAAATAGTCATAAACTTAAAGAAAATTGCTATAAAAAAGGTTGTGCTACTATATATTTATTGCTAGAATAAAAAGTTGTTTTACTATGTATTTTCTGAAGAATATGAAGTCTGAAATTCAAATGCCTGTCAATTTTACTTCTGATGAAACAAAAACAATTTTCAGCAGAGGCCCAGGGAGAAATACTGTAGACACATGTCTTTGTAAAATGGCAGGACACCAGAGCAAATCCACACAAACACAGGGATAAGATGCAGACTCCACACAGAAGGCACCCCAGCCAAGAATCAAACCAGAAAACCTATAGCTGTGAGGCAACAATACTGCCACTGCACCATCAAATATGTAAGGAAGTAAACATTCAGAAACCTGAAGTCTGAAATTTAAATGCCTGTCAATTTGTTAATCAGGACAGTCTGACTTGGAACAAAAAAAAAACAATTCTCAGCAGAGGCCCAGGAAAAATAATGCAGACATGTCTTTGTAACATGGGAGGACACAAAAGCAAACCCACACAAACACAGGGAGAAGATACAGACCCCCCCCACAAAGAAGGCACCCCAGCCAAGAACCAAACCCAAGAACCTACAGCTGTGAGGCATCAATGCTACATTGCTACCACTGCACCATCAAATTTCAAGCATTGCAATATTTAAAAACCACAGATATGAGGAATAGATCAGATCAAATATGAGGCAAAAATCTGCAATTTTTTTACAAATGGTGGTGGGTAGGGAATTCAGGTGTTTAACACCTGCATACAAGGTACAGGGTTCAAGCCTGAGGTATTCCCTACCACACCACCATGAGTAATCACCAGTACATCCCACCTGGGGCATTTTCACACACACACACACACACACACATTTCAGCTTACTCACCAACCCTCGGTTGCAAGACCTTCTAAATAAAATCCTTGAAGCGAGACCAACATAACTCGTAAATCCTCTCAGCTTACTCACCAACACTCGGTTGCAAGACCTTCTAAATAAAATCCTTGAAGCGAGACCAACATAACACGTAAATCCTCCCGCTCGACCAACATAACGCTTAAATCCTCCTACTCGAAAAGCATTTGAACCGGCCGGAAATACATGCGCGGTGAGCTCCATTCCGACTGGCTGCCCTGATGAGCTGACGTCATCGTGCAGTAAAGCGCGAAAAAAAAAAAAAACAAGTAAAAAATTAAAAAGCTACCCCCCTTCTAAATAAGTTGTACTGAAATCAGTACAGTGCGTATGCCTCCCGACGTCCCTGGTGACAAAGGTACACGATCTACAAATAAAGGCAGAAATGTGAGTCTGTAATGCTGTCACGCTGAAAAGTGGAATTCCATATTGATTACAGCATTGACAACAACCCTGCTATGCAGAAACCCAGTGATGCAAGCACTGGGAAACCATGTAAATAACACTCTGACCACCAAGTGTCAACACTGGTATTTAACTCCCATGTTGTGACATTATAAGTGATGGGAACAAAACTGTTTCCAGACCTGCGTGTAATGACAAAACTGAGAGCATAAGAGGTTCCACTGAGATTTGAACTCAGAGATCACTGGATTCAAAGTCAAGTGTGCTAACCATTACACCACGGGACCAGCTGATCACACCATCATATTGAGATCTTAGGAATGTATGACAGCACTGTAGTCAAACCTCATCACAACACTAAGAGTATAATGCTCTCTTTTTCATGTACCTCACCAGACACATTTACCAGCTGGAGAGACCACAGGGCTTTCTAAGCAAGATAACAGGGCCTACAAACCATGCCATGATGTATGTGGATAGACTAAAAGCCATATCACTGTAATCTTACTGCACAAGATAAGATGACTTCTACCTGGCCTCCTGACCAGTCTCTGACACTGATAACCACCCAAAGGGAGTATACAAACTCAAAAAAGAAAAAACGACCACCTCCAAAAGTAAAAGCAACACAGTATTTATTAAAACTAAGTGCTTTCACCCAACTTTGCACCGGGCTTCATCAGAGTAAAACAGTGTTCTGCAATAGCCCATTTAAATACCATTCAGTCATATGACCAACTTATTTGTCCACATATTTAACTTTACAAAAATGTACAATTCTTAGGTTAATTTAAAATTTTAAAAACATTAACCAAAACCCAAAAGTTCTTATTTCTATACTTGTCATATAGACTGGAGAACTTTATAACACATATATCCTACCTTCTTATAACAATGCGAACATAAATGCCCCCCCCCCCAAAACACACAAATCCAAATTCCTTAACACACGCATATAAAATCAGAAAAACTTACAGCTTCACAGACTTAAGTTTCAGAACACACTTGAGGAAATAATTCTCATTAAGCCTTGTTTTTTCAGTGGCATTTAACTTCAGCTGCCATTCCAGCTCTAGTTTTTCTAGGTGTGTTTTTATGTCACCTCCTCTATGTGATGGAACTATATGATCAATCACACAGAACATAAACTTCTTAATTAAAAGTTCTCACAAGCCAGGCTGTGTACAAATAATATGTTCTTGTTCTATTTTTGATGTCTCTTACATGCTCAGCTATTCTTTCTTTCAACTTCCTAGTGGTTTTACCCACATAGAAAGCTGAGCATGAAGTGCATGTAGCAATATAAACCACCACTGCCGTGTTACAATTACAACTGCCTGGAGACGACATACTACCATTGTAGCTTTCCGTGGCCACATATGGGCCATCATTAATGCTGCACATGTTACATTTAGACATCATTGAACGATGTCTTTTCCTATTTCCTACCATGTTGTTTTCCAGATAAATTTTAATATTTCAGCCTTTACTGTATGTTATTTTAGGCCCTTTGCCCACTACCTTTTTTATGTCTTCATCAAAAAATAGTTCTCAATTTTTGCTCAAAAGTTCCCTCGTACTCCGTCTCCTGGTTATATGGCAACACTAAATTCCTCTCATATTGATTTTCTGTTTCCTGGGTTGTAACCGACCCCAGTGAAGTGTTAAGTATTCACATAAACTTATTTTTGTTTTTCTAACTTTTAACAACAGTCTAATGGGAGATGCTCTTTCTCTAAACATCCCAATCAATTTTTATAGTTCATTTTCAAATTTCAAGTTATCACTCACTAACCTGGAAGCCCTCACCATCTGTCCTTTGACCACACTTTTTTGATGTGGTGGGTGACAGCTATTATAATCCAAATAGGAGTTTGAATAGATATTTTTTCTACACAGTGTTGATGCTATTCTACCAGTCACATCATTTTTATATAAAGTAACATCCAAAAAGTTGATAGTTTGTTGATTCATTGTCCAGGTAAATTTCAAGAACCCTGTAGTACTATTCAAAAACTGGATGAAGGAACTCATCTCTCCATCTATAAAAGTAGTACATCGTCCAAAAATGTGTACTATACTATTACCTTGTCCATAAATGCAGACTTAAATACATATTTACTTTCCCAGTCAGCAAGGACTAGGTTTGCATAAATGGGAGCACACTTGGCTTTCATTGCTACTCCTGTGATTTGACAAAAGTAGTCACCCTCAAAGTAAAGAAAGTTAACACCAATTCAATAAGTTCTGGGAGTAAGTTACTGTGCATACCTTCTACACCTATGAGAGCTTCTTCAAATAATTCTATTCCCTCCTTATGTGGGATTACTGAGAAGAGATTAATTACATCTTGTTGTTGTCGTTGTGTCTTTCGGCTTTTCCCAGTTAGGGGTCGCCACAGCGGAACTCCGGTCCGCTAATGATTGGTAGTTGATTTTTACATGCCGAGTTACCAGCCCTGACGCACAACCTTCAACGAAGGTACACCCATTCACACAGGTCGCCACGCAGAAGACACTCCAGCTGAGAATCGAACCGGACAGCATCTTACTGTGAGGCGACAATGCTACCACAGCACCACCACCGCGGATCTATGTCAAAAGTCAAGTCTCTCAAAGATTGCCATGGTGAGACTACTGCATATCCGAAAATCCAATATAACTGAGGAAAACAGCAGTTATCTGTTGAGGAGAATATAAGTGTCCCACATGCTGGTGTAAAATGCTCTCTAATGTCAAGCAACAGCTCACACAGACAGACAGACGGACACACACACACACACACACACAGTTGACTGCAGTGAGAATAGAACCCCTACCCAAGTACACAGATAACAGAACACAGTGCTTTATGCAAGCGCCACTGCACAAGATTGATTTTTACACAGTTGTAGGCCAACTTAGAGTGGATGACTTCAGAAGTGCATGTTGGAGCAAAGAAGTTGCGAGGCCTGCATGAAATGGATCTGTAGGCATCTGCAAATATCAAAATACTGTCAATTTATGGGACTGAAGTGGTAACTGCAGGATGTACACTTCTGCTCTTCTGACTAGACACACAGATGCACACTTGACTGCTGTGAGATCAGAAGCCCACCCAAGTACACAGACTACAGAACACAGTACATTATGCAAGCACCATGGCACAAATAAAAAAGTTATGTACTTAGCATAACGTTCCATGTGAGTTGTTCATCTCGACTTCATTCTTTACAGATGGGTTCGGAGCCAATCCCTCGGCTCAGAGTTGGCCAATTGCAAAGCTCGAGGTCTTCAAATAGCTCGAGGCCAAGTCCCTATCCCATGATGCACCTAGAGTTACCTCAGATCTTGTTTGCTGCGTATAACAATACCATATGTCATTCTATCACGTCCAAGAGAAGGTATAGAAGGATTGAGCAACCAGGATGGATTCACCATCTCAGTCATCTAAAAGCCCAGAAGGGAGGGACGCAAGAATGAAGGCGAGATGAACAACTCACATGGAACATTATTGGTAAGTACATAACTTCTTTATGTGAAGTTGTTCTTCTCAATGTTCATTATTTACTGATGGGTAGCGTCCCAAGCACCATCAACCTCGGGTGGCTCATGGAAGTATATTTCTCAGGACTGTGGATCCAAAGGAGGTCCTGTCAACTTTGTAATGAGTTTTAAAGGTATGAGGTTTTGACCAAGTGGCTGCTGCACAAATGTTATCAACAGGAAGTCTGGCAGAAAAGGCAGAGGATGTAGAAACAGCTCTGGTTGAGTGAGCCTTAATATTTTATGCTGGAGAGCATATTGGCAGCTGAATAAGCAAAGGTGATACAAACAGGTAACCATTTAGACAGAGTTGTTTTAGCCACTGGTCTACCCTTCAGGGAGTCTGAAAATGAAACAAAAAGCTGGTCTGACTTCCTGAAATCTTTTGTTCTATCCAAATAAAATCTGAGCTGTCTGTGAACATCAAGTTTGTGCAGCATTTACTATAAATTGTTTGAATGGTTGTGGAAGAAAACAGGTAAATCAATAATTTGGTTGAGATTAGACTCAGTGCAAACTTTAGATAAGAAAGAGGGGTTTGTTCGAAGCGAGACCCTGTCAGCATGGAATATCAAATAAGGAGGCTTGATGGATAAAGCCTGAAGTTGATACTCTGCAAGCAGAAGTAATAGCCACTAAAAAGATGGTTTTCCATGACAAAAATCTGAGGTCACATGAGGAAGCTGGTTCAAATGTTGGAAAAATTATGCAGGAAAGTATAAAATTTAGATTCAATGGAGAATACGGAGATTTCATAGGGGTCTAATATGAAAGGTCCCTTTGAGAAAGGCTTTGAATAACTTGTGCGACATAATATACAAACCTTCAAATCCCAGATAAAAGTTAGAAATGGCAGCCAGTTGAACATGGACTGTTGCTGCTGCAGTTCCTTTATTGAATATCATGGTTAAGAATTCTAGAATAGAGGCCATAGGAGCTTGGTAAGGATTGATATTGTTTTTAGAAGCCCATATAGAACATTTTTTTTTCCATTTGCTGCGGTTCAGCTTCCTCGTAGAAGATTTATTAGAGGAGAGGAAATTTTGCTTTGTTTCATTGGAAAGGTTACGGAACCTGCCTATGATGGGAATTGGAGCAGCCAAGCTGTCAGCTACAGGGAATGCAGAGAGGGATGAAGTTCCCCCGACAAGTGCATCAGAAGGTCTGGAACTGGGTCCAGAATCCAGAGGTCCTCCAAAAGATGAAGTCAAAGGGAGAGGAACCAAATCTGATGAGACCAGTAGGGTGATAATAGAATGATGGTCCTTCCCAGGGCTTTGGCTTTCTGTAATAACATGGGTATCAATGGAATTGGAGGGAATGCATAGAGGAGACCTGGGGGCCAATCATGAACGAGTGCGTCCCTTGGGGCTTCTCCCAGAGGGGGAATCAGGGTGAAGTATCTTCTGCATTTGGTGTTCATGTGACTGGCAAAAAGGTCGCAGCAAGGCTGGCCTCACCTGCAGAATATCTTGTCCGCTATTTCCGTCTTGAGGGACAACTCATGGGGTAACAAAATTGCTCTGCTCAACTTCTCTGCTATTACATTGGATTTCCCCGGGATGTGCATTGTTAACAGAAAGCGCTGGGTGAAAATAGCCCACTGCCATACTCTGAGGGCCTCGCAACAAAGGGGGTAAGATCTGGTTCCTCCTTGTTTGTTCAAATATGAGACCACTGACATATTGTCTGTCTGAATCGCAATCGTACCCAGAGGAAGAGAGTCCTGAAAGTACTGCAACGCCAAAAGTACTGCTCTCATCTCTAGGACATTGATATACAGATATATCTCTAGATCGGTCCATGTGCCTTGGGCTGTCTTTCCCTGAAAATGCACCCCCCCACCTTATCAGGGAAGCATCCGTGGTCACTGTGGCCGCTGGAGGGGGTAGCGGAAATGGGCATCCTATCGTGACATGAAGTGAGGGCAATCACCACTGAAGATCCTTTTTGCAAAACTTTGTGATCATTATCAAGTGAGACATAGGGAGTTCTTGGCAAGACCATTGAGTGAACAGCCACTGTAATATCTGCATGTGCATACGACCTAGTGGTATGGCTAGAATTGCTGCTGTCATCAGGCCTATCAATTTCAGAACTTCTGATACTGGTGCTTTGACTTTGGATATCAGAAAGCTAACATGCTGATGGAGAAGAAAGACTCTTTCTACTGGAAGTCTTAGTGTGGTGGTGGTGGTGTCCGGTTCTGCTCTGATAAAGATGATATGCTGCAATGGCGACAAAGCAGATTTTTCTGAATTTATCGTAATGCCCAGCTGATTGCAGAGTGACAGAGTGGACTCCCTAGCCTGAATGAGTTGATGCCTGGTGGTGGTGTTAAGGAGCCAATCGTCTAGGTATGGAAACACCTGGAATCCTAAATGCCTCAGGTGAGCCGTGACCACTGCCATACATTTGAACACTCTGGGGGTTGTAGTGAAGCCAAAGGGCAGGGCTCAAAACTGGGTAATGATTGGCTCACAGCCGGAAGTGCAGATGATCCCTGGATGGCCTAGCCATTTTTATGTGGTAGTAAGCACCCTGCAGATCTATCGAGCACATCCAATTGTCTTTCCCTAAGAAGGGAAGTATAGACTGAAGTGTGACCATCCAGAACTTCTCTTTCTTTACAGATTTGTTCAGTCTGCTGAGATCCAACATGGGTCTCCAGTCCCCAGTCTTTTTTGGAACTAAAAAGAATGTTGAGTAAGTTCCGAATCCTGTCTGGTCTGCTGGGACTGGTTAGATGACTCTTTCTCAGTAAGGTTTGGACCTCTATTGTTGCTTGTTCCCTGTAACTAGGTGGAATGTCTGGGATTTTTCTTATGGGTGGTGGGGGTGTGGTGAATGGGATGAAGTATCCTCTGGAAATGATACTGTGTACCCAGCTGTCTTTTGTTATTTTGAGCCAGGTGTCTGGGTACAAAGATAAGCGACCTCCGACTGCCTCCAGAGCAGGACAGTCGGGCCTCCATTCAGGAGTGCTGGTAGGGCTCTTCCCAAAGAAGTGATCTCTGTTGCCGTGGAGTTGTAGACCCCCTCTGCCAGGACGGCGGCGTCTTCCATTATTTCCCCCTCCTCTGCCTCTAGATGGGGGATCACCACGCATGTCCTGAAAGGCTCCTTGGGCTTTTCAAAACCACATTTTCCTCCCCTTTGACCCTTGGGCAAGGGTCTGGTAGGGGTGGAAAAATGGACCCCGACAGCACACAGAGTCTTTCCATCCTGCTCACACCTGGTTAAGGTTTCCTTGACTTTAGGCCTGAAAAGGGACAAGCCATCAAAGGGGGTATTCATGAAGGATGACTTGAAGGGCTCTGTGAAGGAACACAAGTGAAATGAGGAGCATGGATGAGTTCACTATAAAATTGAGGGTAGCAAGCTGGGCGGCAACTTTGTCTGTAGCCCCTGCAGGTACTGCACCCTGAAGAGCATCTCGCAGCTCTTTAAGGAGAATGATAATACCATTGTAGTCAGGCCTGCAGATAAAGGAGGACGGGTGGTAGTCATGGATATTGACCACTACCATACAGCAATGAAACAGATGCTGGATGATAGCTTCTATGAAATTATCTTACCATCTACTATAGAAAATATAAGTAGGTCAATTAGGAATATTTTACAGGACTTATACCAGAGTAGGTTAATAGACGAAGATTTAGATGGGTACTTGTTCATTAAAGATCCTCTCATACCCATTATGCACGGACTTCCGAAAATCCACAAAGATTTAAAAGATCCTCCCATGAGACCTATAGTCTCAGGACGAGGATGGATAACAGAACATTTGTCTGTGTATATTGAAAAGAATCTCAGACCAATACTAAATGACAATAGATACGTCCTTAGAGATTCTAAGCAATTTTTACTTGACTTGTATGGTTGTATTGGTGAACAAATTGAAATAGAGTCATGCATATTTGTCACTCTTGACATCCAGTCATTGTTTACAGTCATACCGAATGTAGTAGGCATGACCTTCGTTTCTGAGTATTTAAAAGAGCATAGCAACTATGATTTAGTCAAAATAGATTTAATCCTACATTTTCTGGAACTAGTACTTGATAATAACATTTTCATGTTTGATAACATTACATATAAGCAGGTGGATGGTGTTGCAATGGGCACACCATGCGCCAATAGTTACGCAAACATGTTTTTGGCCCGATGGGAGGAGAATATCCTGTACAAGACAGAGTTATATGAAAAACATGTAATATTTTTCAGACGTTTTGTAGATGATGTTTTTATTTTATGGAAAGGGACAGTGGAGCAGTTAGAGTTGTTTTTAGAAACTATAAATACTTTGACTGATTTCCTTAGATTTACCATGAACTACTCTATGGATAGGATAGAGTTCCTGGACTTGTATATTGAGAGACTACCAAATGGTTTGGTGAATACTGGCATATTCAGAAAGAATTGCTATTGCAATTCTTTATTAATGAGATCAAGTATGCACCCCTCATTTGTCTTCAAAAATATTGTGAGAGGACAGGGGATAAGGGCATCTAGACTTAACCCCACTAATGAAGGTTTTGGTAATGAACTCCATAGTTTAAGGGATAGATTATTAGAGAGAGGCTATGATAGACAAGAAATAGATAGTAATCTACAAGATGTACCTAAGTTAAGATGTACTACTGCCACACCATACTTTGGACCACAGGCATATGGAAGTGAACAGGATAGGAGGACACACAATACCACCAATGTGAAATTCATGACCTCGTATACATCGGATTGGTATATAGTCAGGAACATTGTAAGTAGATTCTGGACTGTTTTTCAAATAGATGAGGATATCAAGAATATTGTAGGTGATACACCAAAATTTCAGTACAGGAATAAAAAGAACCTTAAGAGGATGCTATGCTATACCAATGTGAGTAGTAATAGCAGGAATTCAGGTAATACTATACCGTGTGGTAAATGTAATTTCTGCACGTACATAGATACTAATTCAACTTTTATACATCCGGATACAGGAAAGCACTTTAAGACAACAACCATAGCTGATTGTATGACCTGTAATATAGTGTATCTTGCGGTATGCCAAGTATGTACCAGCTTTTATGTAGGCAAAACTAACCGCAAATTCAGGGATCGTATCAGAGAACATATTTATAACATAAGGAAAGGGTCCCCTAATAACGCCCTAGCTAAACATGTGATTGAGAATGATCCATCACATAATTTTCTCTTTAGAGTATTGGAAGTTATACCCATCAATGTGAGAGGAGGAGATATCAACAACCATACTGAGGATAGAGAGAATGATTGGATCATACGCTTAAGGGCAGATTATGGGTCTGGTCTGAATGAAAGAGTATCCATAAAACCAAGACTAAGAAAGAGAAGGAAAATTAAATAAGGTGTTTTGTATAACACGACATGTATTTAGGTATAAGCAAACATGTAGATAGTCATTTGATGGAATTCTTTACATATATATATATAGATATATATATATATATATATATATATATATATTTTTTTTTTTATTATAGTTCTTAGCATGCCTTAGACACACTGCTATCAGCATTCACACAAAATGCACTTTAAAACAGTCACATGCAATATTTTTTACATATACATTAATATTTTAATGGTTTTATTTGTATATGAAATTGATTTTAACATAAGCTATCGTATTTATATTAAATTTATATGTTCATTATATATATGTTTTAGGCACGCATCTTCCATATATTACTTCTTATCATATATTATATATATATATTTCTTATATATATATATATATATATATATATATATATATATATATATATTTATATATATATATATATATTTGTTAATACATGGAATTAGACAGGAGGGATTTTCAAGTATCATGTGCTACATATTATATATTATATACTATTGTTATATATTTGCTGACCTACATATATGAAGCATAAGACACTACGAGGAATGTACTATATCAATATACATATAAGTACAAGCATAGATATTTATTAATGTAATATTTTTTAATGTGTTATTTACTTTGTACAAATGCATTGTTTTAATTTTGCATATATATATACATGTTGTGTAGAATTTATTTGAGCAAACATGTTTGATACACGATACATTTTTAAGTATTTCCCTTTTAAATGCAAAATGAGATAATTAATTGATAGTGAGATCTGTATATATATAGCAGTCATTGTGTTATTCCATATAGACCTGAGGAAGCTAGTTATAGCGAAAGCGCTTGTCTGAAATTGTTCAATACCAATAAAGAAGTATTTATTTACTATTGCATTGAAGAGTTATCTGTTTACTACTGCATTGAAGTGCTGTCTTTGGAAATTGGACATTATACAGAAGTCTACTGTTTGCTTTGCTCCAAGCCAGTCTCTCTCTTTCAGTTCAAACACACACACATATACTTCTCTATTAGTGCTACACTATTTAAAGACAGCTCAATGCTACACATATATAAGTTCCAATTAACAACCTATACTACAAAACTATCAAATATATCTTATATAAAAATAACACACAGAATAAAACACATATTTTTTTACAAAGACTTCTCATATCAGGAGACATGCACCCAAACACAGGACCAAGCAATACCTTACTCCCACCCAAGCAAAGATCAGACTTACTAATTCTTAACATCAATACCAGGAGTATAACTGCTACAACATGCATTTATAACCCTCTACTACCCAGGCATAATAACCGTTAATAACCGTTACTAAGACCTGGCTAAAACCCAACATCCAAAGCAAATAAATTCTCCCACCAGTGTATAACATATTAAGACAGGATAGAACAGGCAGGAAGGGAGGTGGAGTTGCCATTCTCTCTAAAAACACACAACATAAAACCCCTAGAAAATCCCATGTCCACATTTGAAAATGCCAAAACCTTAAGCTCAACACGATTCATAAACGAAAAATCATCATTATCTACTGTTACATCCCTCCAGGTAACAACTCTCTCACCATCTTCCCCATGAAACCATTCTTCTAGGTGACCTAAACATGGACTGGTTAGCTTGCAACTCCAACAACCCCACTAACCATATCAATCTCTATGGCTTTACCCAACTCATTCAGGAACCCACTAGAGCAGATAAAAAAAATCCCACAAACAATCTTAGATTGGACGCTAGTTAATTGCCCCAAGCAAAACTATCACACCGGATGTCTACCAGACAGCCTAAGTGATCATCTCCCCACATTCCTTCTACGTAAACGCACCAACCTTTCCAACCCCATAATTTTTAGACAAGTCAGAGACGACAGTAAACTAAATGTACAGGATCTTAACCATATCCTAAGGCAATCTAAATGAGACCCACTACTAACACTAAGTTTAGACCATGCCGTCAACTACTTTAACAGCACTTTCACTAACGTCCTCAATTCAATAGCATCCATTAGAAGAATCAGAGTCGAAGCAAACTATGCACCATGGCTAAGCAGGGACACAAACGCCCTACTAAAAGCTACAGATAAGTCTTGGAAAGCCCAGAAGAGAGAGAACATAAACTTATCCAAACAAAACTACCAGAGACTAAAAAAATCAAGCAAAAAGACAAACCAAACTCAATAAACAAAACTATTTCCTTAACATCCAAAACAGACACACAAGAGACCCCCAAAAGTTCTGGCATGCCATCAATTCCCTACTAAACCCAGGTAAAACAACCACTCCAGCTCCCACCACCAACAATAATACTAAAGATATTGCCTCCCAATTTAACCATCACTTCACTGAAACCATCCTATCTTTATCTTCTCAATTATCCAAAAATAACCATTCATGCACCCCAAACAAACCCCTTGATAATATCCCCTCCTTTACTCTCTCACCTGTCCCTACCACTACAATTAAAACAATTCTTCCAAAAACTTAAACCTACCATCCTTGCTGCTGAAAACATACTGGCCAATTTCTTAAAAATAGCGCTGACTCCTTATCTTCTCGTGTTTCCATCCTTACTAACTACTCCATACAAAAAACTATATCCCTCAACTATGGAAAGTATCATACATTATCCTTCTTCACAAAGGCGGAATCTGTTACGAATTTACTAACTACCGTCCCATAGCCATCCTACCCCCCTTATCAAAATACTTGAAAGGTGTATTCACTCTCAAGTTATGCAATTCCTGAACTCTAACAATCTCCTCTCATCCATACAACACAGCTTCCGCTAACACCATAGCACAACAATCACTCTCCTCTCTTTTACAAATATAGTTGACCTACACGGAAACAACAACAACTTTATATCAGCAATATTTTTAGACCTAGCCAAGGCATTTGACATGGTATCACATACCATACTACTGGACTCCATGACCTCCCTATCCTTAGCTCCTTCCACTATACCTGGTTTAAAAGCTCTCTCTCAGACAGACAGACAGCAATCTGTCCAATGGCAAGGCAAATTATCTCCCCTACTTCCAACCACTATAGGTGTCCCACAAGGTTCAATATTGGGCCCTCTACTCTTCTCCATATTTACTAACAACCTTCATACTGCCACCCAACATGCCACACATACAGTATTGCACATGACTAAACTCTCATCTGCTCCGCACCATCACTCACCACCTACAACTTACTCAGGAATCCTTTACCTCAGTGGAAAGTTGGATAACCCATATGAAACTCATCTTCAACCCCAACAAGACTAAATTACTCATATTCACTCCCAATAAAACTAAATCTACCCATCTACCTTTTACAATCACATCCAAAAATGGTTATAACATCTCCCCCACTGACCACACCAAACTCCTTGGCATAGAAAATGACAAAAACTACTGTCCGATGTCCATATTTCACGAACAATCAAAAAGGTCCACAAAAAAATGGGAACACTATATAGACATAGAAAATTTCTATCTGATCAAGCACGAATTATACTAGCCCAAACACACCTACTGTCCACCGTTATGTACGCTGCACCAATCCTTACCCAGAAAAGAAATCAGGACCATGAACGACTCGAATCATGCTACAATAAAATTGCCATATTTGCTAATAACTCCACTTTCAAACCAACCACTGTCAGGCTTTACGAGAACTTAAATGGCTAGAACTTCAACTACTCAACTATCACCAATTAATACTTGCCTTTGCGCAAAAATGCCTTAAAAGAGGGGAAATGGGGAGCAATGGAAAGAGGACAGAACCATAGCTATCCATTTCTTTAACAGTGTGAACTGAACAGCGTGGAAGATATTACTTGAATTTGGACCGTCACCTCTAGAGAGATGGATGACAACAGAATCATGTTGTATAGCCAATTGGACCAAATCAAGTGCATCATGAAGACACACTTGCAAAATAGAGAGCCAAGTATGGGATGATTTTTTTTTTTTTTTTTTTTTTTTGTAGAGACACAGGAATGTTGGGGAAGGGATGTAGGAATGTCTGGATGAGTAAGTTGGGTAGGTGAGGAAGCAACTGGAGACCAACAAGACAACAGACAGGGGCAGTGATGGACACAAGGTTGTGGGACACCATGATTGGGATGAGGGTGGGACATCCCAAACCCATGGTCATCAAGCTGAGTGACAGTGAGAATAGAGTCCTCACCCATTGAACTGTCATCACTGTCCCCTCACTCCACCGCTGGCTGAAGAGCTCGACATCTCCTCCTCCTCCTGGTACACTGCAAAATGAAGAACAGCAGTCTCTCCAGCCGACGTAGCCATGCATCAATAGTGTGACTCACAACCCTACACACCATCCCTGGCAATTCAGCATGGGCGATAAAATCATCCTCTTTTTGCCACTGCTCCCACAGAGTACCACTGGACCAGCCTCCAGAGCAGGATTACCTGAGGGGACAGGTGGTGCAGGAGCAGCAGAGGCATGTTGCCAGGTTGGGTCCCAGACTTCCTGGGCAATGGTGCTAGAGCTGTGTGTGTGTGGGGGCAGGCGGATCCTATGGGGCAGGCCTAACCTTCTGTGCTGTGGAGCATTTACTGATGTGGTACACATGGATGACATGGACATATTTTGACATGTAATAAAAATAATAAAATCAAGAGAGAGATAAGGGTTGGGTTGAGAGGGAAAAAAAAAAGAAGGAGGAAGCTACTACATGATAGAGCAAAATCCCAAAAAGGGAAGGCATCTCTGATCAGCATTGGCAAAAAACTACTGGCACTCATAAAATCGTTTAAGGCCAGCTTCGAGAGAAAAATTGCACAGGACACTAAGGATAATCACAAGGCTTTCTTTAGTTATGTTAGGAACCTGCGTGGGAATTCCCAGATATGCTCAGAATTAGTCCAAAATGACAAAAATTACACCGAACCCACAGACATTGCCAACATCCTAGCAAACAGGTTCAGCACAAACTTCTCCCCCCCCCTCCCCACCAAAAGGGCAAATATCTATCCTAGCAGAGTGCTGCCCCCCTGACATCTCAGATGCTCAGGTAAGAGCCGCCCTTCTCCAAAGCAAAAAACACAGCATCAATGGGACCAGACGGTGTCCCGAGCTGCGTCCTACATGAACTCCAAGAAGAGCTAAACCCAAACATAAAACTACTGTTCAATCTCAGCCTTACTACAGGATATGTACCCAAAGAGTGGCGTACAGCAACAGTGGTCCCTCTCCACAAAGGTGGTGCCTCAACGGATCCTGGAAACTATCGCCCCATAAGCCTGACTAGCTTGGTCTGCAAAGCTATGGAAAGGATCATCATGGACCTCATAAATAAAGATATTGGGGACCTACAGACCCTGTATCCTACGCAGTTCGGCTTTGTTAAGGGCAGATCCTGCCTCTTAAACCTGGTCGATTTCTTTGAAACAGTCACCAAGGCCATTGACGAGGGGAAGGTGGTCCACACAGCCTACCTGGACCTCACAAAAGCCTTCGATACAATACCCTACTCGGGCATTATAGATAAGCTCACCAACTTAAATATAAACCCCTATGTCACTAGATGGGTTGCAAACTGGCTCAAGGACAGAACCCACATGGTTAGAACTGGTGGAGCCATGTCAGACTCCAATCCAGTTACAAGTGGCGTCCCATCAAGGCTCATTCCTGGGACCTCTCTTGTTCGGTATATATTTCTCGGAGGTACAGGCCAACACGGAAGGACTGTGGCTGACCAAGTTCACAGATGACTGCAAACTAGGCGCCATAATCGATTCTCCAGCCGACACAAGCATCCTACAAAAGGGCCTCATAGAAACAGACAACTGGTGCCAGAGCCATGGCCTCAAGCTAAATGCCAAAAAGTGTATAGTCATCCCCTTTGGCAAAAACAAAGTGCCCACAAATTACCACATAGGTGGTAACCCATTAAGTACGGAAGAAGTAATTAGGGACCTGGGGACCCAAGTTGATAGCAATCTCTCATTTGACAACCACGTGGCCAAAGTGGTTAGAAAAACATTTTATATAGCCCACCTAATCATGAAGGGATTCACATCTAGATCAGGGGAGGTCACCATGCCTCTTTACTCATCCCTCATCAGGCCCATAATTGAGTACAATGCCCCTTTTGGGATGTACCTTACCAGACACCTGCAGCAACTGGAAAGACCCCAAAAGTACCTCACCAAGAGGATCAAAGGGCTCAAACAGATGCCATATGCTGCCCGGTTAAAGAAACTCCAGCTCTACTCAGTGGCATACTGCCTGCTCAGAGGCGATCTGTGCCTGACGTATAAAGCCATGTCCAAACCGGAATTAATGGACATGCTGCACCTCAGAAAATCCAAATCCCATTGAGCTACGCGCTCGAGAGACTTGAACCTCAGCACTGAAATAAATAGGACATGCTGGAGGGACAGATTCATAACCCAGAGGCTCCCTTCACTCTGGAATAAAATCCCAGTCCAGGTTAGGCAGAGTCCCTCACTGACTCTCTTCAAGAGAATCTTGATGAGTGGATGGGAGATCGTAGGTTTACCCCGGGTATCACTTCTGTGTCACTTTTAGACAGAGGCACAGTATACTAACCTCAAAAAAGGGCATAGAAAAATTCACTTAAAATGGGTGGCGAAAGCCAAACACACTCTGGCTAGGCTTATAAATGCCCTAGGGCAGATCGCCTAGTATGAACCTATGAACCTATCAGTACCTTCATATGTGACATAAAATGCATTGATACAGTTATTTGACTCTATCATCTTAACTTTTACATTTAGGACTACAAGCTCCTAACAGATGTATACTATACTACAGATAGCAGCAAGTACTCCTCGACACGTGCATATACTGCGCATATGCGTGTTTTAATTATACAGATTACAGTTTACAGCAGGGCATTTGTGCCACTGGCATAGAAGTTTGAATTTAATTTAAATATAACTGAATTAACAGTATTGTATAGTTGGCAAGTGTGGTATTTGAACCCACAGCCTCTGACTCAAGTCTGATATTGTACTCTTGGTTTGTACTAGACTACTGCTTGCATATTTGCTTTTACAGTTGAGATACGCATGCTCAATCTGATATTCTAATATTGGACTCTTGGTTTGTGCTACAGACTAATGCATTAATTCTTGCTTTTACAGTTGAGATATGCATGCTCAAACTGATACTACCCTAATATACTAAACTAACTTTTAATCCTACAATAGCACTAGTCTTCTACTGCATACATACCACATGCTTCCCTCATTCCCGCC
Organism: Protopterus annectens; assembly: GCF_019279795.1. NCBI lineage: Eukaryota > Metazoa > Chordata > Ceratodontiformes > Protopteridae > Protopterus > Protopterus annectens. Next base: position 1,364,068,527 of record NC_056745.1, read on the forward strand.
AAGCTAGCCCCATGGGTTCAGACATTTGTGACACGATCATGGGCAGCTGTGGAAAAAACATAACAGAATACCATTATGAACACCTGCTTTGCCTATATTCAGCTTTTAAGTCTTACAAGTATTCTCTGTAGTTGCCACTTAAGGATATCCACAGTCCTAATTTTCGTGATCCAGCGGTTGAGAGCATTCCTCTTCCTCCTCTGTAGGTCACAGTACTGATGCCTACGTGTAAGCTCTGTGGTGTGTGCGATAACTGCATATTACTATAGTGTAGCACACTAGCTAGGTAGGTGTTCTAATCCCAGTCTTGCCAAATGTAATGTAAAAATCAATGTGCGGGACACCGGTGGCACTGGTTACAGCCCAGGCTAAACTATCCCAAGCTTCCAACTTATACTGGGTGCCAGAATAGTCTCCCTGCAGAAGCCTAGCACTGTGGTTCGTAACTAGGAGTCCAATAAAACTCCTGGACTCCTGAACACACTACCTCTGTGCCCTAAATCTGACACCTTCACCACAAACACCTGCCATGTCTGCCATGGATCTAGAGCAATGCAGAATGATGATTTCCTGCCATTTCCAGTCATTGTGTTTACTGGGAATGCACACACTGTTTGAAAACGTTACGCTCCACTTACCATCGCTCAAACTCTGTGCATGATGGTAAGCGGAGTGTAACAGTGGCAAGCAGTGAAGCATTTCATAACTGCAGTTGCAATTTAAAGGTTATTGGATGTACATGTACAGTTGTGTACGTGTGTTAGGCAAATGTGAAGGCCATGCCAGTCCAGATAGCAGAAATATACTTACAGGAAGATAGTACACAGTATACCCACAGTCATACATGTGATAATATATAGATAAATGGATACATACAGGACACAATACTAGTGTCTCAGCCATCATACATTAGATTAATATCAGCTCCACTATATAAAGTGTCATAAGTGACAGTGACTATAATGGGGAGTGTTTCAAACGTAAAAGTGTATGGAATATCCTGTATTTGAACCCAGGACCATGTTTGTCAGTCCTGCACTTATACCTGTTGCCACAAAAAGGTTGAGAATACACTTGTCTATGTTACAGTTTATTACTATAAACTGCAATGTGCATAGGTTGAATCTGCCACTGAGGCCGACATACACCCATCCCATGAAATTCCATCGGACACAGTCAGTAGGGCCTTCGCCTACCCATTCCAGTGAGGCCACAGATATTGGACAGGTGGAGGGCGAGGCCGTTTATCAGGGAAGTGTGGCTACTGTGGCTTCAGTGCCTGCTGAGTCTTGCCGAAGCCAAAGTCTGGGCAAAGTGCCATGTAGAAGGGTTGATAGGGGTGCTTGGAAGAAGCCTGCTTTCCCTCTTTCACCTGATGCAGTTATCTCTTCCCGTGCCACTAAAGGAATGTCTAAGGCCATCATTTAGGCACAGGTATAGTCCCATAGGTGCTCCTGACAAATGCCAATTGCTGCAGATAAAGCACAGTCCGATATGAATGACTGCTCCACCATGCTACCTTTTCAATTGATTGGATGAATGACATGGAACGAGCGCTGACTGAGGGAGAACGTCTGCTGGGAGGAGAATGACATCCATGTGGACACAGGTCAGCCACATTATCTGCTGTCAGCCAACGTGGCCATGCCCGATCATGGTCCAAGAGTGGTAGTAGTTCCACTGCTCCATCAGTGAGTGTGCTGTCCACACCCAGACGTGGCAGGCCATGGGGATGTGGTCCTGGGCGTCCACTTGAAGGTAGCTCATCCAGCAGACATCACTCACATTTAGGAAACAGCACTGCATCTGACCATGGGTGTGGATGTGACAGTGCAACTCCTGGCAGAACCACTTCTCGTGGTCATGGATGACAACAATGAACTGCGACCTCTACCATGCATGGCTCACACCTGTCCGGCATACAAAGACACAGAGCCAGCACAGAGCTTGGCAGTGTTCATGCAGATGCTCACACACCAATGTCACCTGGAGGACCCCTACAGACACACATAACAGATACTCACTTTGTCTCACTTGCCATTTGTTGGCGTATCCAACTGTCTGCCTGCTTGTCTTCCTTAGTCACACACACTTGCCAACCTTTCGTGTTGGCAGAGGTTTCCTGGCCCCCAACAGAACACTTTATGAAAGTGATGATAACTCTGCCATATCCTGTTTTGTATCTTCTGGATTCACTGATACATAAGCTTTTTGTCTGATGAATAAAACAAAGAAAAGAGGATATCAGAAATGCTCAATTAATTCTCTCCACTTTATTTCAGCAACAGCAAAGCTTTCAGGTTTCCCCTTCTTCAGTGCTAGTATCAGCTAGTAAATGAAGAAGGGGAAACCTGAAAGCTTTGCTGTTGCTGAAATAAAGTGGAGAGAATTAATTGAGCATTTCTGCTATCCTTTTTTCTTTGTTTTGGTTCTACGATTCGTATTGGATACAGTTTGCCACAGTAAGGATATATTTTGCTGTTGAACTTTTTGTCTGATGCTCAGGGTGCACATCTAACTTAGTGCTTAGTATAGCTGCATTTGTGGTATTGAACTGTTAATTGTACTTTTGACATATACCGGCCTTGGAAAGTTAGACAGTTAACAGCATCAAATTTTCCCAACCTTGCAGTGAATGATCTTGTGAGGGTTGTGAAGTCAGAAACGTTTATCATTACTTTCCAACTTCTCTCGTTAATGATTTTCCACTACAAACATATGGTGCTAAACTGCGGGTATGCAGTGATTATCAGTACTTTTGAGAGGTATGACTATGTGAATCTTTCATGTTAGAGACCTACTACTTAGTAATGGACATACACAAGTCAAATAATTATCTGCTGTCTCGTGTTAACATACTTTCTGTATAAATCTCCCACCTCTTATTTGCTTACTGGACCAAGTAATGAAATACAAGGATATGCCACAAATTCATATTATTAAACAATACACTCCAGATACAGGACTTACCTTGTAAATGCAGCAGTTGCCACAGTTTAGTTCAGGGCTACCTTCGTCTGATGAAAGCAGTACACAGCCAATATATGGGGAGGTAAAGGTTGCACGAGTTGCCTGGCATCAGTGTTAACTGTTAATTGTACTTAACTAAGTAAAACCTCTGGGAAGCAAGAATTTGACTCCCTCCAGCTTTTCAATTGTAATAGGTGAACTACAATTTAGTTTTTGTAAACTGCTGAGGCTTAATGGTGTATGCACAACAACAGTGAAGGGATCTAGCCAATTGCCACTAGATTGGGCTATATACTACTTTGAATCAGCCTTACACTCGCACAGTGTTCCAGTCCCAAGCATTTACTTTTTAATTTGGTAAAATAATTTTGCTCCCTCCTTATTGACTACATTTGCTAGTTTACCCCTACGATCCAATTAAAATTAGCCTGAAAATTGGTGTAAAATTAAAAAAGTATAAAACAAATTAAAGTACAGCCAAAAACATTGCTTGCATACAATCATACAAACTAAACCAAAAGCCCAAGGTAACACTCAGTCCTCACCTTACACTGATAGTTTTCCAGCCCTTCTCCCTGTGGGGGAGGGATCCATAAGTTCCTGGTTAATCCTGTCCTGACTGCTCTCTTCTCCATTCTCCCTATCTGCCCCTCCCACCCCCACCCCCTGATTATCTTCATTAGTCAGCCCCCCTCCTAGGGTGCCATCTTTAATCAAACTCTCTACTACCTGACTCACATTCATTCATCCTGTAGCTGTTGTACCTTCCCTACCCCTCTGTTCATTGTGCCTGCACAGTAAGTAAGTTACTTTGCATTACTGTCCTCTTATTACTGTTAGCTGCTGATTTATTTGGTTATTACTGTTTACTACTGAGGTATTTGATGGTGCTAAGCTGTAACTGCTGTTCAGAACTCCTATATGTTTTGAGAGTTAGTAAATTTCTAATTTACAAACTGCTTGTTTTTATCTTGTTCTATGAAGGTAGAGCTTTAATTGTTGAATATCTGACAGGCATCCTGCTGTTTTGCAGATGTAATTCATGTTCTGATTACATCTGTAAGCATTCCTATGGCATACTGTAAGCATTCCTATGGCATACTACTGTATTTAGAAGACTTACAGCCTGGACTTTATAATTGCTTTTATAGAAGGCTAAGTGAAGCACTTCATGTTACTGTTAGTTCATACTGAATAACATAGTTCTAGAATTATTGTCCTAAAACAGCCATACTTTGCTTTGTGCTTTATATCCTGTATGTATTCACTGAAGTATACAGCTGTTATCACTGGACTTAGAGGCTGTATGTTACTACTGGTTTTACAGAGCTGACAGTGTATGCACTATAATCAATTTTAATTATAATGTATGCAATAAAATTTTACTCTCCAGCTCTACACCTTGCATGATCTCCACTTTGCATTCTTGTAACCTTTGTACTAATTCTGCCTTATTTACCTTTATTTTTCAGTTTGCACGGGTTTCTTACCAAAATCTCCTACTAAAAACACCACAACAACCCTCAAAAGTTCTGGGCAGGCTTAAATCGACTACTTTATCCAGGTCACTCCACCACCCCAACCCCGGCTAACTACACCCATAGTTCCCCAGACACCATAGCTAGCGCTTTTAATACCCTTTTCACTGAAACAATCCAATCCCTAGCAAATCAACTAACCCCCTCTAACTTAAACCACATGCCTAATCTACCTAATAATCACCTGGAATTTAGCTTCCAACCAATATCCACTAGTTTTATCAAAACACTTCTAAAAAAAAAAACTAAAACCTACCACCCTCGCTGCTGACCTCCTCCCTGCAGAGTACCTACAAATAGCTGTAGATGCCATTGCATATCCCATATCTATCCTCATCAACAGAACCTTATCCGAAAATGCTATCCCCTCCCTCTGGAAAATATCTCACGTCATCCCACTCCATAAAGATGGTAGCTCCTCAGACATATCCAGCTATAGACCCATTGCCATTCTTTCCCCACTAGCCAAAATAATGGAGAAATGTGTACACAAGCAACTAATGCAATACCTTACACAGAATAATTTACTATCAGACTCCAAGCATGATTTCAGGCCATACCACAGCACCGCTTCAGCCCTCCTTTCCTTTACTACTCCTAAACAAAAACAGGAATGACAACAGGCTAACCTCTGCCCTCTTTCTTGACCTATCAAAAGCCTTTGACATGGTCGACTATGAACTTCTCATTCTTTCACTAAAATTTATTTCCCTCTACAAGCCTGCTATCCAGTGGTTCCAGCCCGACTGGACTGGTAGACAGCAGGCGGTACTATGGCAGGGCAAACTCTCCAGCCAGTTACCTCTCACACTTGGTGTACCTCAAGGGTCCATACTAGGTCCACTACTCTCCTCTATTTTTATCAACAACCTCCACATTGCTATCCCTAAAGCCACCTGCATTCAATACGCAGATGATTCCACTCTCATCTGCTCAGCCACCTCCCCATCAGACTTGCAAATCTTAACCCAAAATACATTTAACACTATTGAGAACTGGCTCACCAACCAATGCCTACTTCTGAACCCCAATAAAACTAAACTTCTACTTTTCTCTCCCACTAGTAGATCCACCACACTTTCATTCTCTGTCACATCTAACAATGGTACCACTATTTCCCCAGATAATCACACCAAACTGCTAGGGGTTATCACAATCTCAAATCTGACCAACAAGTCAACAAAACCATACAGACCATCAATAAGAAGCTTGGATCACTGTATAGAAACAAGACATTTTTAACCCCACTGGCTAGGACTGCAATCGCCCAATCACACCTACTCTCTCTACTCTTTTATATGCCTCGCCTGTACTCCCAAACCTCAACAAATCCGAACTAGGTAAGCTGTCTAATAGCTACAATCATATTGCCAGATTCGTCACGGTCTCCACCTATAGAACCCACCACTGCCAGAACCTTAAACAACTAGAGTGGCTAGAACTGCCCAGCTTAATTCAATTCAATCAACTCTTAATAGTGCACAAAATTTTGTACCACCCTGAGGATACCCCCTCACTTAAAAATATTATTAAGCCATATAGCAACCTAAGATCCCTACGGTCAGCCGATAAACTACTGGTCCAAACCCACAAAGCTAATAACTCTGCTGGTGAATCCCCGTTTGCCAACTTCATTAGCAAAACCTGGAATTTGTTGCCAAACTATATAACCCTACAATCCTCCAAAAGTAGCAAAAAGGCAAAAAATCTCTGAAGCTGATAAAGTAACCAAATAATATGATAAGTTGAGCAAAATTGAGTAAAAACACACTGGTTCCACACAGCTGTATAAATATCAGAAAATAATTAATTCCAAGGAAAAACAAGTGAGCGCTTTTACGGATATCATCCGCTTCATCAGACTAGAATGAGAAACAGCATAAAAAACTTGCTTTTATACATTCAAATGAGCCAATCAACTAGGCTAATGACAAATACATATTTAACCTCTAAAATGCTGGAAAACAGTAAAAAATAGCTCATAGTAAGTGGTATTAACACATTAAAATAGTAAAGGCATAAATAAGAATGATACTAAAATCTCTGACACAAAAATACATATGTATATGTGTGTGTATAAACATATATATAAAATATAAAATGTAGTACATGTTGCTAAAAGTGTCACATTGCTAAAATAATTAATACATATACTTTTTAATATAGCAATGACAGTCATAAAAACATTCATTAATAAAATTAAAAGTCAATGTTTAAGAGCTCTAGCCTTGAGAAATGGCTTTAAATAAACTTTATTATTCAGGCCTGGGGGTTTGTCTGCCTGAAACCTTATAATCCATTTCTGTTCATTAGATTCAGTTCTATTAACTGAAATCACCTACTCTCATAGTACTGTGCATGATTTCTAACACCAAAAACTTAAAGCTATGCCGTGGTCCTTCTTCAGCTACGTGCATAGCTAAAGGACTGGTTTCTTTGCCATTCTTAATATCTCTCAGATGCTTCAATATCCTATCCTTAAATATTCTGTTGGTCTTGCCTACATAAAACGCAGGACATATGGTACAATAACAAAAATAAACTACATTTTTTGTTCGTCAGTCAGCATAGAAAGCACTTTCTATCTTGAATCCAAGTGACGGATGCATGGATTGTCCACCTATATGTACAGGAGTGCAAGCTAAACATCTCCTACAGATACATGTACCAGCTCTCTCTGGTAAATTATGCAAAGGCATAGAATTAGACCTGTAGCAAAGCTGCTTTTTAAGTGATCTATTGTTCCCAAATGCAAAATTGGGTCGATCTATTACTCCTTTTAATTCCTGTACTGTGGATAGAATATCCCAATTATTCCTAATGACATCACAGACTATGTGGATGTCACTCGCTTAGGTCAAAGGCATCCTTATTTTACCTATAGTGTCATTCCTTCCTGGGATTCTGGGACTGAACGTAGCAGATGTGTCTATGTCTGCATTACCAGGGAGGTCATTCGAAAAATAAAACTACTGGTCCAAACCCACAAAGCTAATAACTCTGCTGGTGAATCCGTTTGCCAACTTCATTGGCAAACCTGGAATTCGTTGCCAAACTATATAACCCTACAATCCTCCAAAAGGCTCTTCAAAAAAAAACCTCAAACAGTATCTCAAAGTGAATTGGCTATGCCCATGTACCAACCCTGATTAAGTTATAAACTAAAAGCATATTCTGCAATTATCATAACTTATAACTATATCACCAAGCTCTGCTTCCAATCTGATGTCTCTTACTTTTAATTGTCTGTCCATGAGAATTGTGAGTCCCTACTAGGGAACACTACTAACCCATTGTATATAATCATTTTGTTTTTATAAAATTGTTTGTTAACTTCTGTGTAATCTATGCAAGTTTGTCTATGTGGAGCTTTTCTCCCCGGGCCTCCGCTGAAAATGGACATGTATCCAGTCAGACTATCCCGGTAAACAAATGTAAAATAAAATAAATAATTAAATGTTACTATATGAAGATAAGTAGGAGGAAGGTTTTAAGCCCCTAGGTGGTGAGTGTGCTATGCATTGTCCCATAGTCAATGCAAAGACATAATGAGCATGCCTATGTCTGCCTACACACCCCCACAGCAGCTGGTGGTTCCCCCTCTGAGCCCTCATCTGCCTGTGGCTGTGGTGACCATGGTGGGATGTGTGCCCCTTACCCTTGCTGATTTCAGCTGAAGCTGTTTCCTCAGGACTATGTTGTGCAGCATGGCACATAACTATGAATATTTCTGTACAAGTCCATGGATTGTACTGATAGGCTCCCCCCACATATATCTAGGCACTGGAATCATGACTTCAGCACCCCAAACACATGCTCTATTATATTTCTGGTTCTGCCTCATTATGACATTCTTCTGTGAATGTGTGTGCATTTCTGATGGATGTCATCGGCCACGGTCCCAGTGCATAGCCTGCATTCCCCAGTAAATGACCCAGTGGGATATCCCCACTAACCAACATCTGGTACAGCTGGGAGGTGTGCCAGATATGCGAGTCGTGGTAACTGCCAGGGTTGCCCGCATACATGTTCAAGATTATTCCCTTGGCATTACACACAACTTGGCAGTTGATAGAGTGATAGCCTTTTCTGTTATGAGCAGCCTACCCTGTTAACAGGTGGTGCCTTCACTTGTATGTGAGCGTAATCTATGGCACCCAGTACTTAGGGTAGTGTGCTACATGGTGGAACTCCTGTACATTTTTGGCTCTCTCCTCAGAACTACACGGAAGATATATGTGGTCACTGGCATGTTGGAGCATATGTGACACACCCAGTATGTCCCCTGTTGGTCTCTGAAAAGAACCTGTAGCCAAGATTCTATGGGATACACATACCTCTGTCTCCACTGGGATGGGTTCCCCTCAGTTAGCTCTGGCTCCAAGGTTGAGGATTTTTAATGTCTCTCACAAACCAATAAAAACAATACATATGCTGCTGAAGGAAATAGTAAAAAAACTCGATATAAAAGTAAACAAAAGTTTATTAAGAGAGATAAAAATGGTACAAGCGGTTTCACTCATGTAAATCCACTGAACATCAAATACACCATTCTTTTAAAAACATATAATTAAATAGCAGCAAACTATTAATCATCCAATAGCAGTTCCAGTCAAATGTAATCTACCAATAATGGTTCAGTTCAAAACACGCTCATTTTAATTTTAATTGTTTAAATACATTGTTTATTTGATGAAGAAGAAATTAATAGATGTATGAACATCTTTTTAATGTGTGTGTTTTGAACTGAACCATAATGTGAAAAAAAGACCAGGTTCTCCCACATGAGAGCATACAACCCTGAGATACTCTTCTTGCAAATGTCTGTACAATAAAAAAAGAGCAGTTTTCCAAGTGATGAACCTTATGTCAGCCAGACAGGTAGCTTCAAAGGGTGACTGTCAATTTTTCCAGAAGAAAATTGATATCCCAAGGAGGAGGAACTCTCTTTTAGAAACTGTTTCACTATACACAGGGAAGAAAGAGGAAGATCTTTGGGCAGACATGCTGAAATGGCCACAAGAAAAAGCTTTATAGAGAAATAAGAGAGGCCAAAGGATAATAATTCACACAAATATTTGAGCACCAGTGGTACAAAATCCTTAATGACTCCCTTGTCATTGGCAAGGCACGAACTAGAAAATATCTTCCATTTGCCAATATACAATTTCCTAGTAGCAGGCTTTCTTGCCTCTTTCAGTGCCTGCTGCATGTCCTCATTAGAAAGGTGCCTAAAAGGCATCAAACGTGAATCATTCAGGCAGTCATTTAAAGTAGCTTGATGTCAGGGTTTATCAAACATGTAGTAGCTTGATGTCAGGGTTTATCAAACATGTAATCTTAAATTATTTCTGGAGAGCCTTTCCAACAATTTCCAGAGTAAATCTGAATACTCAGAAAGGGAGAAAGTATCTACAGAAATATCACAAACAGGGGAAAGAAACAGCATCTATTCTCCAGGCCTGCATACAAGGAGACTTGGAACAGAATCCGTTCAGTTGTCTGTTTTGAAAGGAGGAAACAGATCTACCTGTATTGTTCCCCACATCTGGATTAGTTCCTGTAAAACCTCTGTTTATTCTGCCCAGGACCTGCTTAGCTTGTTTGCTACTATATTTTTCCGTTGTTATGTAAAATGTCTGGAGAGTTAAGGAGTGCTGAAGGGCCAATTCTCAAGCTAACGTTGCCAGCTGTATGACTCAGTGCCCCACCCCTGTTTATATACCACTTTGCTATGGTATGGTCTGTAATGCCCAGGTCCCAAAAATGATGTACAGACTTCTTGGTATGAATCACAGCCAGCATTTATTTGATACTGATGTGCTTTGGTCTGAATAAACTGTCCAACAGTCCCTGCACTTTTATCACCCCCTTTGAAACTATTCCCCCAGGCAAAATCTGGGACTTGGTCAATGCAGACTGCGTATGGGTGGGTGCAGAAAAAGGCACACCTGGATTGTGAACCATATGATCCCTCTATTAATGCAATTCAGACTCTGTAAAGCCCAGCATTGGAATTTAAACCTCCAGGGGATAAGAATGTTGGGTCGACATGTTTTTGAGATAACACTGCATCTTTCTCATATGTAGCCTGGGAAATGGACTCGTGAGAATCACAGAAGCCATGAGGCCTAGTATCCTGCGGAATTTTCTGGCAGTAGCTTAATACTGGTGAGAAAAGTTCAAGAGCACTTCCTGATGCAAATTCACCTTCTCTTGAACAAAGCCTTTGGCATCACAGTGTCTATCAGGCACCCAGAAACACAACTCTGTGTGACAAGAGTGAAGGAGGATTTCTGCATAATTACCTAGAATCCCAGATGGTTCAGGGGAGAAGTTACCTTTGTTAAGGACTCCAGTCAACTGGGAAAAAGAGACTATGCAAAAATAAGGAAATATGTGGATGACCTGAAATTTACAAAGGGCTACCACTCAGTCTAGACACTTTGTAAACACTCTTGATGCAGTACAACACCCAAAAGGTAATGTAGAGAATTTCTAATGTGACTCAGATATACAAAATCTTAGAAATCTCCTGAGCTGCAATGCTATGGGAATGTGAAAAGCATCTTGGAGGTCTACGGTTACCATAAAACTCTGATCTGAGAGAAGAGCTAACTCTGTTTGAAGGGTCAACATCTTGAATATTCACAAAAATATTAGAAAAAGATATCCAAAACTGGTCTCCAAGAGTGCTGCACTTATGGAGCCAAAAACATTCTGGACTAAAAGCACTTTCCTAGTTATTCTGCAAGAGCATGCTCTACGATTCCTGCTTCTAACATATGTTGAAGCACTTGGAGAAACAACTCTGATTGGAAGGGTAGGGTGATGCCTCACAAAGGAGGGGGCTTTTCTAGCAAGAGCTAACTGTAACTCTCCTGGATCACTTTTAAAACCAATTTGTCTGATACGATCTGCTGCCATAAGGCAGCAATGAGGGTCAGTTTCTCTGAAAGAGATGCTGGGGCAGGAGGGTGAGGGGGAAAGTAACTAGCTTTCCAGCACTGGCATTCTAAGGGGGCAACTGACCTTTTTTTGGAAAAAGCCTTGCTTTTTGGGATTGTTATTGATCATCTCCAGCAATCTCTTCACAGTCATCTGTTTATTAGCAGGAGACACCACCTGCTTGTTTTGTCTTTTAAAGGGAGCAGAAGGCTCAGAAGGAGAGAACTTGGGTGCCTGAAATATCAACTCCCAGCATTAACTTACCCCTCTCATCCCAATGCTTAAGACCTGTGTAACAGAAAGCCCACATAAAACCTCCCTATCTCGGACTGGAAATAAAAAATTCTGACTTTAAATCATCTGAAAACCTTGGATTACATACCCAAATTTTCTCAAGACTGAAGCTTAAGCAAAAGGCTTGGAAACATATACGCTTTTTAAGGCATGTTTAGAAACTAATGACAGATTAGAAACAATCTGATTCAAAAAAGACCTACCTTCAAAAGGAAGGGAAGCACAAAATTGTCCAAATATTGGCATATTTCAGCATATATTTCTACTACTACTAGCCATGGTAATTAACAGGAAGAAATGACAGTCTATTACCCAGTCTGTCCAGCTGCTTACCCTCTTATCCCCAAGAAATGGGTTAGGAGTCCGCGTTGCAAGAGTGGTAGGAGAAATAGCTGCGAGATCTTCTCTGAGATGAGAAAAGAAACCCTTGCTAGTCTGACAGACTTTATGCAGTTTATCTCCCTTTTTAGGTACTGATGGCCAACCATCGGAAGAGTTGCAAACAGCACTGACAGCATCCTTCAATGCTAGCAGAATAGGTACAGTATGTGGGGCTTCCTGTTCACAGGAGAGTCACCCACCATCAGCTGAAGCATTTACTGAGCCCACACTTAAGAAAAAGAAGCCTCATTGGTAATCTATGCTGGAAGGTGGTCAGTCAAAATGTAAATTGTCACTTTGTACAAACAAGCAGTATACAACAATTCACTGTAAAACACAAGAGTTACTGTCCCCGAAATAAACTGTATGTCCTAAGTGTACATAAGCATTCACACAATACACAGTTTCTGCCCAAAAACAGCAAATTAGCTTAAAAGTTAAATAAGCTCCACAGCTTAACTTGACAAATCAAACCTAGAAAGCAGGTGCTAGAGCTGAAAAACACAAAATAATGACACTTCTCTGTGTAGAGAATGTACCATCAACCCTTAATGTGCAATTCCTACTGGTGAGCTTGCTGGCTATCTGCTGCATGACTCAAGCATTAATGTTTAGGCGAGTGAACTTGCCAATAATACCAGCAAAGGCACTGTTTTAAAGGCTTGGTTAGGATCAGTTAAGTAGAGTGGACTAACTGGCCTTTGCCCATGGCATAGCTAACTTTTACAAAGAAGCTGACTAGATGGATAAAATAGGATGTACTTTTCTCAAACATACTAATTAGGATCTGTGGACTATAGGTCATTTATTTCATAACTTCAACTATGACACTTTCCATGACCCTGCATATGATACTGGTGAGACTAGTTCGTCTATAGTTCCCGCAGCCTGTGGAGGGGCCACCCTTTTGCAATGGCACTATTACTGCAGTTCCCTAGACATTTGATGTGTAAACAGTGGAGAGTTTAAGGTTGAATAAGTTCATAAGGGGCTGAACAAAGCTGTTTTGTACTGAGTAGGAGTCACTTGAGGGTGTTGTCAGGGCCCCCACATCTGGTGCCTTTAACCTTGGACAGTGCTGACAGAACTTGCTCCAAGATGATAAGAAGTGTAATTTGAAAACCATGGGGGGAGGGAATGCAGGGGTACAGCAGTGGGTAAGATCCAGTTTTGCCCAACTGGACACTGCCAGTGGTCTCTTGACTGGAATGACTATCACTGTCAGGCAAGCACTTCAACAGAGTGTCAGGTGCTGCTTTAGAGTTTAAAAGGTTTGTGTTTGTACTTAAAAGATTTGACAGCTTTTCATAACTTGCATTATACTCCTAATGATGGGCTTAAGATACCTACTGACCAGTTTTAGATCCATTTTTTAAGATCACAGGAAGGGAATTTTGTACGTCAAGCAATTTTTTTAAACTCTTACTACAAAGATTGTTTATGAAATAATTCCACCTTATGGGTTCATTTTTGAAAGTCCCACTATACTTGCGACAGACAAGGTCAGATGCCTTAATAGAGCATTTTAGAAACTAGTGTAATTCTAAAAACATATGTAGAAGCTTTGGCTGCAATCTGATTAACAGTACCAACTCCTGAGGAAGCACTTCTGAATATCACTAGGTAGTCTGTAAATAAGAGCTTAGCTCTGGAGTAGCTTCTGAATACAATAGGATTTGTAAGAATGTGGGAGCTAGTTCCAGGGCAAAAAAAGAAAGTACATTTGTGTACCTACCATAAATGTAGATGTTCGAGTGTATTCACTGTTGCAGTCATTACAATTGGGTTATCCTGCTGGCAAGCTACCCCACAGTTGGCCTGAGTTCCAAAGTTTAGGTCCGGCGTCGGTTGCTGTCGCCTCCTCCCTGACGTCAGTGTGCCAGGGGTATAAAAGATGCAGCCGACACCATTTTCTTCAGTTTTTCTTGCCCCAGATATCAGGTGTCCCTAAAATGGTAAGCTCACTAATGCCAATAAGCATGCATAACCAAAAAACAGGTTTTCCTTCATCTACAATCAAATACACCACATAGGTTGTATAGACTAGAGAAGTACAGATAAGTCCCAGCAAGGGAAAGGGGGATGGTGGGAGGATAACCTGGACTGCAACAGTGAATACACTCGAACATCTACATTTATGATAGGTACACAACTGTACTATGTTCATCATGTTTCACTGTTGCAGTCATTACAATTGGGTTGAATCCCAAAGCTATGGATGGGAGGCTGGTGCTAAATAGGATTAGGAGAGGCTATCAGGCCCTGCAGAACTGCAGTGGCAAATCCTGCCCTGGATTTAGAGTAGAGAGGTAAGTGATGGTGCTTTGTGAAAGTATGCACTGAACTCCAAGTTGCAGCCTCCAAGATGTCTTTGGTTGGTACTCCTCTGAGGAAGGCTGCTAAAGTGGCTGCTGCTCTGCTGGAATGTGGCCTAATGCCCTTAGGCACTGATTTGCCATGCCATGAATAGCAGAAACGAATGCAGTGGCATATCCACTTTGAAATAGTCTGCTTTGAGATAGGCTTTCCTTGTGATCCTTCAGCATATGCTACTAGAAGTTGTTCAGTCTTTCTGAAAGCTTTGGTTCTGTCTAAGTAGAAGTGTAGCTGTCTGTGAATGTCCAAAGAATGCAGAAGTCTCTCACCCTTATTCTGTGGGTTTGGGTAAAAGGTAGGCAAGTGAATTGTTTGGTTAAGAGCCACACTGGACACTATCTTACGCATAAATGTAGGGTTTGTACTCAGAGAAACCCTGTCAGGATGGAAAATGATAAAAGGTTCCACAGCCATGAGTGCCTGTAACTCTGAGACTGGTCTAGCGGAGGTAATTGCTAGGAGCAGAGCTGTTTTCCAGGATAAGAATTTTATATCAGCTGTAGAGGCTGGCTCAAATGGAGGTAGTGTAAGTTTCTCCAAGACATAGTTGAGGTAGGAATAGGTGCTCTCCTTGGGGGTCTTATGTTTTTGGCCCCTCTGAGGTACTGCCTTAGTAATGGATGAGAAAAAATAGGTGGTTCTGTATTGTAATGAGCAGAAATGGCAGAGGCATGAATCTTAATTGATGAAAATGAAAGGCCTTTATCCAGCATCTCAGTCAAGCACTGCAAAATCTGAGGAATATTTGGAACAATCGTGTCAATACCTTGTGCATGGTTCCAAGCACAGAATCTCTTCCATTTTTCTACATAAGATTTTCTGGTGCTAGGCCTCCTGGCCTCCAAAATAACATCCATGACTGCTTTAGAGAGAGGTGTGTCTTGAATGGCTACATTATCCGCCATGCTGCCAGGTTTAAGGTCCTGAGTTGGTTGTGCAGTATCTGACTGTTTTGATGGGTCAATAAGTGAGGAATTTGAGGCAATGTCCAAGCTGGGCATTAAGACAAGCTCTTTAGGACTGGGTATCAGTGCTGGCGGGGCCAGTCTGGGGCAATCAGTATCATTTTGGGCTTCTCTTGTCTGACCTTGGGGAGGAGAGGCAGAGGAGGAAAGGCATATACGGTTAGGTTTTTCCAGCTGAACGATACAGCATCCGCTTTCCATGCTTGCTTGTGATAAGTCCTTGTGCAGAATCTCTGTAGTTGGCAATTGTGAGGGGAGGCAAATAGGTCTATGCCTGGGCATCCCCAGTTCCTTGTTATCATGCTGAAGACTTGTGGATCCAATTTCCACTCGTGGGGATCCATTAGGTTTCTGCTTAATTCGTCTGCCAGAGTAGTTATCCTTCCTGCAGGAATTGTGCTTGCAGATGTACTTGGTAAGTCAATGCTGTGTCCCACAAGTTCATGGCTAGTCTGCAGAGGGGGTAGGAATGTGTGCCCCCTTGCTTGTTTATGTACCACATAACTGTAGTATTGTCCATCTTTATCAGTAGTTGTCCTGGACGAAGCAGATCCTTGAAGGCTGTCAGGGCATTTTGAACTGCTAGCATCTCTTTTTGATTGATATGTAGATGCTTTTGACTTGCAGACCATGTGCCCTGAATACATCTTCCTGCCATATGGGCCCCCCAGGCATAATCTGATGCATCTGTTGTCAATGTCTGCCTGGCTGTGTGTAAGGTGAATGGCTGTCCCGTGTTGTGGTGACAGGCTTTTGCCACCAGCGAAACTCCTGTTGCAGGCAGGGAATGAGGGTAATTATTGTTTCCAGGCTGTGGCAATGTTGAGTCCAAACACTTTTTAGATACCATTGAAGTTTCCTCATATGCAGTCTTGCATATGGAATTAGCAGAATGCAGGATGCCATGAAGCCCAAAGCCTGCAGAATTTTTCTTGCAGATAACTAGGTCTTTGTTGCCAACATTCTGAAATAAGTAGTCAGTTGTCTGTGTTTGTCTGGTGTGAGTTAAGCCATCTGGGCAGTTGTATTTAAGCTTGCACCCAGGAATATTATCTCTTGAGAGGGTGCAAGTTTTGATTTCTTTTCGTTTGCTGTGTACCCTAGGCCTGTTAGTAATGTTTTTACAAATGCCAGACGCTGTAGTAGAATGTCCTTGTTCTCTGCTTGAATAAGGCAGTCGTCCAAGGAAGGATATATTTGAATTCCTCTTTGTCTGCAAAAAGCAATTACTGGTGCCAAGCATTTTGTGAAGACCCTGGGCACAGTAGACAAGCCAAATGGCAGTGCAGAGAATTGGTAATGCATTGAGCCAGCTATAAATCTGAGGTATCTTCTGCATGATTGTCTGATTGGGACATGCAGGTATGCCTCTTTTAGGTCTAAAGTCAGAAGCCAAGCCTTTTGCCCAGCATGGGCAGAAGCTGCTGTAGAGTTAACATTTTGAATTTCGGAATATCCAGGAATGTGTTCAGGATAGACAGGTCCAGTATTGGTCTCCAGGTTTTGTCCTTTCTGGGAACCAAGAATAGCCTCGAGTAAAATCCTAGTCCCTGCTCTTGCTGTGGTACTTGCTGAATGGCTCTCATGTCCATGAGGGATGAAACTTGTTTTTGTGCCTCTGCCCATTGATTGCGTGGCAGGTCTGGCATACCATTTGACCTTGGCAGGGTGTGAAAATGGAACCTGTAGCCCTGGGATACAATATTTAAGACCCATTTGTCTTGAGTGATCAAGTGCCAATTTTGTGCAAAAAGTGCTAGTTTTCCCCCCAAAGGAGCTGCCAGAAGATAAGTGCTTGGCAGGGGAAGTCATTGAGACGGTTTCCTGTATGGCTGTGATTTTTCTTCTCCGCTTATGGAGGTTGAAGCACCCCATTGTTTAGGCCTGTATGAGCCTTGGGGCTGTGATCTGCCTCTGGGGCATCTGTATCTGCCTCTTTGTGGCCTGTCTGACACTGGAAAGGACCAATTCTTTGCAGGCAATTTCCTGCAAAATCTGGGAGGCTGTACCTGTAAGAAATCCTTGACTGTTTGCATAGATTTAGCTTTGTCCTCCATTTTCTTTAACACCTCTTCTGCTTTAACACCAAACAAGGTATCATGTTGTAATGGAGCATCTAATAATTTTGCTTTAACATGATAGGGCAGATTCTGTTCTTTTAACCAAGCATGTCTCCTAATGACAGAACCTGTAACAGTGGCCTTGCAAGAGGCCTCTAGAGAATCAAGACCACATTGCAAAGTATGCTTTCCTACTTGTTCAGCTGCATGCAATAAATCCTGCATTTCTTTGTTTTCTGCACATTCTGAATTTGTCAACATTTTCTGTTTAAGCAGTGACATTAGATATTGCTGATATTTAAACATATGAAATTGACAATTTAAAGCTCTTACAGCCAAGGTAGCAGAAGTATAAATCTTTTCCCCCATCTGTCCAGGGCCCTTGAATCCCTGTCAGAGGGTATAGGGTTTTTGCAGTGGAAGCCTTCACCCCTTTGGGACCCTGAGAGATGGTTTCTGGGTCTGCAGCAGGGTTTTTATAAAGACATTTATGTGAATCAGGTACCCTGTAGTATCTGTCTGGTTTAACAGGAGCTGGTGGCAAAGAATCAGGAGACAGTCCGGACTCTGAAAATACATCATCTGCAATGTATAAAACAGGAGGAATAGCAAGGGGCTGTGCTGAAGTAATAAAAGGAAGTCTCTGAGCCTTTTCTTGGATTCTGAGTAATCTTGGCTCTCCCAGTGGAAATGCTCCCTCATAGTATGCAGGGTTTCCCCAAAAGAATAATCTTCAGGAGGAGAGGCTGAAGGAATAGATTCTTCAGCATCAGAATCCTCATAGGGAGGAAGAGAATATTCCTGTTCAGAAGAGGAGTCAGAGGAAATGGAAACCTGATCTGAAGATGCATATTCTATCTCTTGCCTAGGCCTCTTATCAGGAGGGGGATGGGAACCCCTAATCAAAGTAATTAGGTCTTCGGCCATTTTAAGCACCTGTTTTTCTGCCAAAATAATGAAATGCAAAATCGTACCGACGCTTAATAGTGCATTGGTTAAATCTAGCACAAAACCGACGACTAGCAACGTCGTGGTCAGGGCCTAGGCAAGGAATACAGTAAGAATTAAAATCCTTATGAGGTATTTGCTTCCCACAAGAAATACAATTATTAACTTTTTCTGACATCGGTCTGGAGCAAGAAGAAAGTTTCCCCAACGGGGTACTTAGCTTTAATGAAGACTTCGGATCTGAAAATCGAATTTGAAAATCTCAGGAGATGGCCAACCGGCACTTGCAAAATGCTTTTGCTTCGGGCACCGCACGGCAAGAAAGACTGAAGAAAATGGCATCGGCTGTATCTTTTATACCCCTGGCACACTGACATCAGGGAGGAGGCGACAGCAACCGATGCCGGACCTAGACTTTGGAACTCAGGCAGACTGTGGGTAGCCTGCCAGCAGGATAACCCAACTGTAATGACTGCAACAGTGAAACACGATGAACATCAGCCTTGTGATTAGACTAAATGGGAGGGAAGCAGAGCATGGTAGTGTACAGGCTGTGGCAATATTTGTTAAAAATCAAGACAAAGATTCACACCTTCACCACTGTTCCTATTAGGAATGTTCATTATTTGAAGATGTACATAGTTTTGTGTGTTTGTGTTAAGTTAACAGGTTCTGGAGATTTTTTTTTTGTGGGCTTTCATTAAAACAGGAAGGTCTTGTAAAATGTGGCATAGGTTCAAATGGTGATAAGAAAAAAATGTATAAAATGAACAGCCTGCCAAACATTAGTGGATGGATGTGTCACAAAAGCCGGAAATAAAAATATAAAAAAAGTTATTTATTTTTTTTATTTTACATTGTTGACCGGGCTAGTCCAACTGGATACATGTCCATTTTCAGGAGAGGCCCGGGGAGATGAGCTCCATTAAGCTAATAAAAAATACATGGGTGATAGAGATTAGCATCAATAACTTGACTACAAAGTTTAGAAAACAACAAACTACTACTAGATACATAATTACAGAGTAGAGGCTTTGACAATCATCATGTTGAAGACTTAGAAAAAAGATCATGATACAAACTAAGAATTAAGGTTATTTCAAAATTCTACACTCAAAGTGAAAAAAACATTGCTAATATATACATAGAGGAAACCTATGCTCACAGTAAAATGCTTGTTATACAGTTAATACTCAGAGGTAGGTTTTAGTAAGACTAGGCTAGAGTCAGAAAGTAAGGAAGGTTGCTAATCCTGCTATATGAAATTTGGGAGGGAGGTATACAGAGAAGCAGCAACAGTGAGAGGACAGGACGCAGAGTAAAGGAGAGTGTTAGTCTGGGTTAGTACAAGGGCATAGCCATTGTGTTTTAAGGAGTGTTTTTAGTTGTTTTTTGAAACGTGGTAATGAGGAAAGTGATGACAGGTTGCTGGGAAGCCTGTTCCAGGTTTTACCCACAGTGTTAGAGAAAAGAGAATCACCTGCTTTGTTGTGGGACTTATGGATGGTTACTAATAATTTATCTGCTGAATGAAGGGTTGTAAGATTCTTGTAGGAGGTGAACGAATGGTTGTACGATTCTTGTAGGGGGTGATAAGGCTATAGAGTATTGGAGTATTACTGGGATAATACAGAATCTTGTGGGTGAAAGTAAGTTGCTAAAATTTAAGTTGGTTTTGCAGTTCCAGCCATCCTAGCTGTTTGAGATTTTGACAATGGTGGGTTCTAAATGGGGAGCCAGTGGCAAATCTGGCAATGTTGTTATAACATCTACATTTATGGTAGGTACAAAACTGTACTATGTTCATCGTGCATACAGCTGCAGTCATAACAGATGGGTAGAATCCCAAAGCTAAAAAGGGGTGTTAGGCACTAAGTGGAACTAGGAGGAGCAAGGATGCCCTGCAAGACTGCTGTGGCAAAGCCCGCTCTGGATTTAGAGTATAGTGGTAGGTGATAGTGCTTGGAGAAAGTATGTACAGAACTCCAAGTGGCTGCTTCCAAAATATCCTTGGTAGGAACCCCCCTGAGGAAAGCTGCAGAGGTAGCTGTGGCCCTTGTGGAGTGAGATCTGATGCTTGTAGGTACAGTTTTTCCATGAAATGAATAACAAAAGCGTATGCAGTGGGCTATCCATTTTGAGATTGTCTGTTTGGAAATAGCCTTTCCTTGAGCACCTGTAGCATAGGACACAAAGAGTTGCTCTGATTTTCTGAATGGCTTTGTCCTGTCCAAATAAAAACGAAGCTGTCTGTGAATGTCCAAGGAATGTAGTAGTCTCTCCCCTTTGTTTGGTGGATTAGGATAAAAAGTAGGTAAGTGGATAGCCTGATTCAAGGCTACACTGGATACTACCTTTGGCATAAAGGAAGGGTTGGATCATAAGGAAACTCTGTCCTGATGGAAAATGATGAAAGGTTGCACAGCCATGAGGGCTTGTAGTTCCGAAACCCTGCGTGCTGAGGTGATAGCCAGAAGGAAGGCTGTTTTCCATGACAAATATTGCAGTTCTGTTGAAGCAGCTGGCTCAAATGGAGGCAGGGTCAGTTTTTCTAACATGAAATTGAGGTCCCAAGCAGGTACTGGTTGCTTCCTTGGGGGTTTTATATTCTTAGCCCCTCTGAGGAACTGCCTTAAGAGCGGATGAGAGAATAAAGGAGGATCAGTGTTGTATTGTGCAGAAATGGCTGAAGCATGGATTTTGATGGAGGAGAATGGAAGTCCACTGTTTAGCATCTCAGCTAGGTACTGTAATATTTGAGGTAAATTCAGTATCCCAGGATTCTGTCCCTTTTTCTGATTCCAGGCACAAAACCGTTTCCATTTGGCGGAGTAGGCTTTTCTAGTAGAGGGCCTTCTGGCCTCCAAAATGACATCATGCACCTCCTTGGAGAGGAGGGTCTGTTGGGAAATCAAGGAATCCTCCATGCGGCTAGATTGAGTGTTTTCAGCTGACTGTGAAGAATTTTGAAGTTGTGCTGGGTCAACAGAAGAGGAATTAGAGGCAGGATCCATGGTGGGGAATGTGTCAGGCTCCTCAGGAGTGGGTACCAGTGTTGTCTTGGCCAGTCTGGAGCAATGAGAATCATCTTTGGTCTGTCTGCTCTGGCTTTTAGTAGAACTTTGGGCAGCAGAGGAAGAGGTGGAAAGGCATAAACTGTCAATGTTGTCCAGCTGAAAGACAGTGCGTCCACTTTCCAGGCCTGTGGATGATAAGTCCTTGTGCAGAATTTTTTCAATTGGTAATTTCTGTGGGTAGCAAAGAGATCTATGTCTGGCCTTCCCCATGCTTGAATTATCTTTGCAAAAACTTGAGGATGCAACTTCCATTCGTGTGGATCTGTCATATTTCTGCTTAGGTTGTCTGCCAGCGTGTTTTCCTTGCCTGGCAGGAATTGTGCTTGAAGTTGGATTTGTAATTCCAGAGCCGTGTTCCAAAGAGACATGGCTAGCCTGCACAGGGGTTATGAATGGGTTCCTCCCTGTTTGTTTATGTACCACATCACTGTGGTGTTGTCTGTCCTTATCAATAGCTGGCCTGGATGCAGTAGGTCTTTGAAGGCCATAATAGCATTTTTTACTGCTAGCATTTCCTTTTGATTGATGTGTAGGTGTTTTTCTTTTTGGGACCATTTGCCCTGAATGCACTGATCTGTCATGTGCGCCCCCCAGGCGTAGTCCGTGGCATCTGTTGTGATGATTTGATTTGCTTGAGGCATGCAGAATGAGAGACCTATGTTTCTTTGGCATGCTTCAGCCCACCATAGAAATTCCTTTTGGAGACATGGAATGAGTGGTATAATTGTTTCCAAACTGTGGCTGTGTTGAGACCATAAGTTTTTTAGGTACCATTGAAGTTTCCTCATATGCAGCTTTGCACATGGGATTAGCAGGATGCAAGATGCCATTAATCCCAGAGCCTGCAGGATTTTCCTTGCAGTCAGCCTGGTGAAGGTTGCCATTTTTCTGAAGTATTGAGATAGTTGCCCTTGTTTCTCTGGCGTGAGGTAGGCCATCTGGGTGTTTGTATTCAAGCTGGCACCCAGGAAAATTATTTCTTGCGAGGGTATTAGTTTTGATTTCTTTTTATTGACTGTGTATCCCAGAAGGTTCAACAACTTTATTACAAACGCCAGGTGTTTCAGAAGTATGTCCTTGCTGTCCGCTTGGATCAGGCAGTCGTCCAAATATGGGTATATTTGTATCCCTTGAAGTCTGCAGAAGGCAATTACTGATGCCAGGCATTTCGCGAACACTCTGGGCGCAGTAGATAAGCCAAAGGGCAATGCAGAGAATTGATAATGGGTTGAACCTGCAAGAAATCTGAGGTATCTTCTGCAATCTTGTCTGATAGGGACATGCAGGTATGCCTCCTTGAGGTCCAATGTTACCAGCCAAGACTCCTTGCCCAGCATGGGAAGAAGCTGCTGTAATGTGAGCATCTTGAATTTTGGTACAAGTAAATATGTGTTTAGGATGGATAGGTCCAAAATAGGTCTCCAATCTCTGTCCTTCCTTGGTACCAGGAATAGTCTGGAATAAAAACCTTGACCCTGTTCTTGTGCAGGTACCTCTTGAATAGCTTTTATGTCCATGAGAGCTGAAATTTGTTTTTGTGCCTCTGCCCTTTGATTTTGTGGCAGGTTTGGCATGCCTCGCATTTTTGGAAGGGTGTGAAAGTGGAATCTGTAGCCTCTGTCTATAATGTCCAGGATCCATTTGTCTTTTGTGACAATATGCCAATTTTTTGAAAATAATGCCAGTTTTCCGCCTAAAGGTGCTGCCATTAAAGCTTTGCTTGGCATGCAAAGGGGAAAGTCATTGTGTCTGCTTTCTGAATGGCTGTGATCTATCCTCTCCACCTCTTGGTGTAGGAGCTTGCCATTGTCTGGCTCTAAATGATCCTTGAGATTACCCTCTACCCCTCGGGCGCCTGTATCTACCTCTTTGAGGTCTGTCTGTGGCTGGAAAGGACCAATTTTTTGAAGGCCAGTTTCTACTGAAACGTGGAGGTTGTACTTGTAGGAAATCTTTTACTGTTTGCATTGATCTTGCCTTTTCCTCCATTTTGTTTAATACCGCCTCAGCTTTAACACCAAACAATACATCTTTTTGAAGAGGTGCATCTAGTAATTTAGCTTTGACATGATCTGGTAAGGTTTGCTCTTTGAGCCAAGCATGTCTACGTATGACAGATCCTGGTAACAGCAGCTCTACATGAGGCCTCTAAAGCATCAAAACCACATTGCAAGGTATGTTTACCCACTTGCTCTGCACTATGCAACAAATCCTGCAACTCCTTCAAGTCTGGTTGTTCAGGTTGTGACATTTTGCTTTTCAACTGAGATAACAAAAACTGTTGATACTTTAACATATGGAACTGACAGTTTAATGCCCTCATGGTTAAAGTGGCCGAGGTGTATACCTTTTTCCCCCACCTTTCTAAAGCTCTGGAATCTCTCTCTGAAGGTAATGGATTTTTGGCAGTAGAGGCCTTAATTCCCTTGGGACCCTGTGAAATAGTTTCTGGGTCAGCAGCATGGCTTTTGTATAGGAATTGGTGTGAATCAGGAACCCGGTAATACCTGTCAGGCTTAACTGGAGCTGGTGGTAAAGAATCTGGGTTAAGGCTGGCCTCTGAATACATATCATCTAGTATGTCTAAGACAGGAGGGATAGCCAGAGGCCGGTGCTGAGGGAGCAAGAGAAAATCCCTGAGCCTTTTCTTGGAATCTGAGTAATCTTGGCCTTCCCAGTGGAAGTGTTCCCTCAAGGTATGCAAGGTTTCTCCAAAAGAATAGTCCTCAGGGGGGGGAGACAGAGGGAATGGACTCCTCCGCATCAGAATCTTCAAAAGGGGAGTATGAATATTCCTGGTCTTCAGAATGTTCTGAGGTAATGGAGGCCTGGTCCGAGGAAGGGTAGTCTTCCTCCAATCTGGGCCTTTTGTCCGAGGGGGGTTGAGAACCCCTGATAAGAGTAATCAAATCCTCAGCCATTTTGAGCATCTGCTTTTTAGGCATGGGGCCTTGAGAGGGGCTCTGTGGAGCTTGTCTTTTAGTTTTCATGGCTGTTTTAGATCTTGTGAAAGCCTTAATGGAAAAAGAAGAAGAAGGCCTGAAGACACCTTGAGAGGTGGCAGGCATGTCTAAACTCTGAGTTTCCCCGCCAAGAGTGGCGTCGGTATCTGTGGTCGGTGTGGGGGCCGAGGAGCCTGCGACCTCGGGCACAGCAGACACCGCTAAAGAAGTGTCATCGGTACTCAGGGGCTGCGTAGGTGCCTCGCTGAGAACCGGAGCACCTGTAGCCGGCTTTAGCGTGGTGTCGGTAGAAGTCGCGGACCTCGTGTGTCGGTCCTTATCTTTGCGTCTTTTACTCAAAACTGGAGTCGGAGTATCCGACGACATAATGTAATTAAATTTTTTACCAAAATAGTGTTGGGCGAACTCCGCCCGACGCTTAATAGTGCGTTTGTTGAATCTAGCACAAAAACAGCAGGCCGAGACGTCGTGGTCTGGGCCTAAGCAAGGAATGCAGAAGGAATGGAAATCCTTATGCGGTATTTGCTTCCCACATGAAATGCAATTATTAACTTTGTCTGACATCGGACTGAGGCAAGAAAAGTTTCCCCAACGGGGTACTTAGCTTTCAAGAAGACTTTGGTTGAAAAATATTCGTAATCTCAGGAGCTGGCCGACCGGCACTTGCGAACTGCTTCTGCTTCGGGCACCGCGCGGCAAGAAAGACTGAAGAAAATGGCGTCAGCTGGTTCTTTTATACCCCTGCCGCACTGACGTCAGGGAAGAGGCGACGACATCCGACGCCGGACCTAGACTTTGGAATTCGGCCGACCGAGGACCTGCCTGACGGCAGGATAACCCATCTGTTATGACTGCAGCTGTATGCACGATGAACATTGTAAGACAATACTGCTGTTGTTGATGCAGAGAAAGTATTTGACAGGGTAAGCTGGTATTATACAAGTAGGGCAACTGGAAGCATTTGCAATCCCTGATACAATAATATGGTTAATTAAGAGGATATATGAGGGATCAAAGTCAAAATTCAAAGTAGGAGGGCTCCTCTCTGATAAGTTGTGTCTGAACGGAGGAACTAGGCAGGGGTGCCCTTGTTTCCCTTTGTTACATGTGTTACATTTAGAACAACTGGCAAAATATAAGAGGCTCAGAAAACACAGAAAGAAACAACTGGTATGGTCATCAAGAAAAGTTGGCTTTATCTGCAGACAATAATATGTTGTACCAGATAAAATCAGAAAAGGGCATGTCAGCGATGTGGAACATCCTGAGACAGTTCCAAAGTATTTTTGGCATAGAAAATTATTAAATATACAACAAAGGCTATAGCTGTAAACTATTTACCCACACATGAATCGATTCAGCAATATCCATATATTTATGAGGACATAAAATGAAGTGTTTAGGAGTATGGGTTAAATGGATTCTGTTATGGCAGCTAAACATATGTGGAAAGAGACTAAACAAAAGATAATACAAAAGCTGATATACTGGAAACTCTTGCCTATGGACATGGATAGCAAGATACAAGCGGCAAAAATGGTTTTAGTCCCTTTAGTTTTATACACAGGTCAAGTACATTTTTTAACAACCAGAGGAGGTGGTGTGGATAGTAAGTAATAAGGAGTTGAAGGATTTAATCATTCAGGAGAAGAGGGCAAGAGTCAAGTGGGATAAGGTGATACCTCAAACAGAACAAGGGGGGGTTAGGATTACCTGACATGAAGGAATATTTTAGGGTTACACAGTTAAGGCTCTTATATATTGAATTGTAGCTTTCTGCCTGTGTAAAGTGGAAAGAGATGGTGATGAATCGTGCGGGGGTTCAAGAAATAAGGAGACAGTGGAATGTTGGATGCAGACCTTTAAGGAGAACAATCATACAGAATATAATATTCATAGCAGACACTATACTAAGAACTTAGCCAACATAGGAAAGGAGAGAGGAGATATTGTCAATAGGGATGACTGCATTTAGGGGTACAGAGAATTGGCAAAAAAAGGGGATTTATTGGAGGAAGCTGGCAAAGAAACCAAGGTATTGGGAAAAAATAATTAGAGAAGGAAAAGTACAGTTTTGTACCTACCATAAATGTAGATGTTGAGAGTGTCTTCACTGCTGTAGCCATTACACTTGGGTTATCCTGCCGTCAGGCGGGCCCGCAGTCGGCCAGAGTTCCAAAGTCTTGGTCCGGTGTTGGTTGCTGTCGCTTCCTCACTGACGTCAGTGTGCCAGGGGTATTTAAGATGCAGCCAACGCCATTTTCTTCAGTTTTTCTTGCCCCAGATATCAGATGCCCCCAAAAATGGTAGGCAATACATATTGCTAATAAAACATACAATAAGGTAAAAATAAAACCTTCAGTAACCAGCAAATACACCACATAGGTAGTATTGGGTTGAGAAGTATAGGTAAGTCCCAGTTAAGAAAGAAGGGATGGCGGGTGGGTAACCTGGACTGCAGCGGTGAAGACACCAACATCTACATTTATGGTAGGTACAAAACTGTACTATGTTCATCGTGTTTCACTGCCGCAGTCATTAAACTTGGGTTGAATCCCAAAGCTGAGTCAGGGTGGCTGGTTCTATAGAGGATTTGGTGTCGTTATGAGACCCTGCAGCACTGCAGTGGCAAAGCCAGCTCTGGATCTAGAATAAAGAGGCAAATGGTAATGCTTGCTAAAGGTGTGCACTGAACTCCAAGTTGCAGCTTCCAAAATATCTTTGGTAGGTACTCCTCTAAGGTAGGCAGTAGAAGTGGTAGTTGCCCTGGTGGAATGTGGTCTAATGTTACTAGGTATAGGTTTCCCATGCTGTGTGTAGCAGAACCGGATGCAGTGTCCTATCCACTTTGAAATGGTCTGCTTTGAAATAGCCTTTCCCTGTGATCCTGCAGCATATGCTACAAACAATTGCTCAGTTTTTCTGAAAGCTTTTGTTTTGTCCAAGTAGAAACGTAATTGTCTGTGTATGTCCAAGGAATGCAAGAAGTCTCTCCCCTTTATTCTGGGGATTTGGATAAAAAGTTGGCAAGTGGATAGTTTGGTTAAGAGCCACACTGGATACCACCTTAGGCATAAAAGAAGGAAGGGTTTGTTCTTAAAGAAACCCTGTCTTGGTGAAAAATAATGAAAGGCTCCACTGCCATTAGTGCCTGTAACTCAGACTCTTCGTGCTGAGGTTATTGCCAGAGGTAGAGCAGTTTTCCATGATACATATTTTAATTCTGCTGAATTGGCTGGCTCAAAAGGAGGTAAAGTGAGTTTTTCCAAGACAAAATTGAGGTGTTGGTGCTCTCCGGGGCGGTCTTATGTTTTTAGCCCCTCTGAGGTACTGCTTTAGCAAAGGATGAGAGAAAAATAGGAGGATCTGTGTTGTAATGAGCCGAGATGGCAGAGGCGTGGATCTTAATGGATGAGAAAGATAGTCCTTTGTCCAGCATCTCAGTTAAGTATTGTAGTATCTGAGGAATGTTTGGGACAAGAGGGTCAAGGCTTTGAGCCTGGTTCCAGGCACAGAATCTCTTCCACTTTTCTGAATAAGATTTCCTGGTGCTAGGCCTCCTGGCCTCCAAAATGACATCCATAACAGCTTTAGAGAGTGGTGTTGTCTGTGACTAATGAATCTGCCATGCAGCCAGGTTTAAGGTTTTGAGCTGACTGTGCAGGATCTGATTGTTTTGTTGAGTCAGAAGGTGTGGAATTTGAGGTAAAATCTGTGGTGGTCCTTGAGCCAAGTTCTTTAAGATTGGGTACCAGTGCATTGCCGGCTTGGCCAGTCTGGAGCAATCAGGATTCATCTGTGTTTTTTCTCGTCTGGCTTTTAGGAGTACCTTTGAAAGGAGAGGCAGTGGTGGGAAGGCATAAACTTTTAGGTTTTTCCAGCTGAACGAAAGAGCATCCACTTTCCATGCTTGTGTGTGAGACGTCCTTGTGCAGAATTTTTGTAGTTGGCAATTCAGTGGGGAGGCAAAAAGATCTATGTCTGGGCACCCCCATTTTTGCGTTATCATGCTGAAGACTTGTGGAATTAGTTTCCACTCGTGAGGATTCATGATGTTTCTGCTTAAGTCGTCTGCCAGAGTATTTTTCTTTCCTGGCAGGAATTGTGCTTGCAGATGAACTTGATAAGTTAGAGCTGTGTCCCACAAGGTCATGGCTTGTCTGCATAGGGGGTAAGAATGAGTGCCCCCTTGCTTGTTTATGTACCACATTACTGTGGTGTTGTCTGTCTTTAATAATAATTGTCCTGGATGCAGAAGGTCCTTGAAAGCTGTTAGGGCATTTTGTACAGCCAACATCTCTTTTTGATTGATGTGAAGATGCATTTGGTCTGTGGTCCACTTGCCCTGAATACATTTTCCTGCCATGTGTGCTCCCCAGGCGTAATCTGAAGCATCTGTTGTTAAAGTCTGCCTGGCTGTGGGTAGAGTGAAAGGCTGACCCTTGTTGAGGTGATATGCCTGTGCCCACCATCGAAACTCCTGTTGTAGGCAGGGAATTAGTGGTATTACTGTTTCCAAACTGTGAGAGTGTCGAGTCCAAACACTTTTTAGGTACCATTGTAATTTCCTCATATGCAGTCTGGCATATGGAATTAGTATTATGCAGGATGCCATGAATCCCAAGGCCTGCAGAATTTTTCTTGCAGGGAGTTGGGACTTTGTTGCCATCAATTGAAAATACTGAGTCAATTGTCCTTGTTTGTCTGGCATGAGATAAGCCATCTGGGCCGTTGTATTTAAGCTGGCACCCAGGAATATTATCTCTTGTGAGGGCACTAGTTTTGACTTATTTTTGTTTACTGTGTACCCTAGGCAAATTAGCAACCTTTTTACAAACGCCAGATGCTTTAGAAGAATGTCCTTGCTCTCTGCTTGAATAAGGCAGTCGTCCAGGTATGGATATATTTGAATTCCCTTTTGTCTGCAAAATGCAATTACTGGTGCCAGGCACTTTATGAAGACCCTGGGCGCAGTAGATGAGCCAAAGGGCAGTGCAGAGAATTGGTAGTGCATTGAACCAGCTATGAATCTGAGGTATCTTCTGCAATTTTGTCTGACAAGGACATGCAGGTATGCCTCTGAGGTCCAAAGTAACTAGCCAAGCCTTCTTGCCCATCATGGGAAGAAGCTGCTGTAGTGTCAACATTTTGAATTTCAAAACATCCAGGTAAGTATTTAGAGTAGAAAGGTCTAGTATGGGTCTCCAGGCTTTGTCCTTTCTGGGGACCAGGAAAAGTAGAGTAAACTCCTTGTCCTGTTTCTTGCTGTGGCACTTTTTGAATATCTCTCATGTCCATGAGGGCTGCAATTTGTTTTTGTGCCTCTGCCCATTAATTTTGTGGCAGGTCTGGCATTCCTTTTAGCCTTGGTAAAGTGTGAAAGTGGAACCTGTAACCTTGAGACACAATATTCAGAACCCATTTGTCTTGGGTGATAGTTTGTCAATTTTGAGAAAAAAAGTGCTAGTTTCCCCCCTAAGGGAGCTACCAAAAGGGAAGTGCTTGGCATTCGAAGGGGGAAGTCATTGGGACTGTTTCCTGTACGGTTGTGACTTGTCTTCACCTCTTTTTGGGGTTGAAGCACCCCACTGTCCTGGTCTGTAAGAGCCTTGGGGCTGAGATCTGCCTCTTGGGCATCTGTATCTGCCTCTTTGTGGCCTGTCTGACACTGGAAAGGACCAATTCTTTGTAGGCCAATTTCTGCTAAATCATGGTGGCTGTACCTGTAAGAAATCCTTCACTGTTTGCATAGATTTTGCCTTATCCTCCATTTTCTTTAATACCTCTTCTGCCTGAACACCGAATAAAATGTCTTGCTATAAAGGGGCATCCTTGCCTTAACATGATCTGGTAAACTTTGTTCTTTTAACCAAGCATGCCTTCGAATCACAGATCCTGTAACTGCTGCTCTTCAAGAAGCCTCTAATGAATCAAAACCACATTGCAGAGTATGTTTTCCCACTTGTTCAGCTGCATGCAATAAATCCTGCATTTCCTTATAGTCAGGATGTTCTGAACTTGTAATCATTTTCTCTTTTAACTGAGACATTAAATATTGTTTGTATTTAAGCATGTGAAACTGGCAATTTAAAGCCCTCACTGCTAAAGTTGCAGAAGTGTAAACTTTCTTCCCCCATCTGTCTAATGCTCTGGAATCCCTGTCAGAGGGAACTGGATTTTTAGCCGTGGAAGCCTTTACCCCTTTGGGACCCTGGGAAATAGTTTCTGGATCAGCAACAGGGTTTTTATAAAGAAATTTGTGAGAGTCAGGGACCCTGTAGTACCAGTCTCGCTTGACTGGAGCAGGGGGTAAAGAATCAGGATTTAAACTGGATTCAGAGAACACATCATCCACAATATCCAACACTGGAGGAATAGCAAGGGGCCTGTGCTGAGGCAATAAAAGAAAGTCTCGGAGCCTTTTCTTGGATTCTGAGTAATCCTGGCCCTCCCAATGGAAATGCTCCCTCATGGTTTGTAAAGTTTCCCCAAAAGAATAATCCTCAGGAGGAGAGGCTGAAGGAATTGATTCTTCTGCGTCAGAGTCCTCATAGGGGGGTAAAGAGAGTATCCCTGGTCTGAAGAGGTATCTGAATATATAGAAACCTGGTCAGAGGAATCAGTCTGTATCCTGCCTAGGCCTTTTATCAGGAGGGGGATGGTTACCCCTGATCAGAGTAATTAAGTCTTCGGCCATTTTGAGCATCTGCTTTTTAGGCATGGAGGCCTGTCCAGGTGAATGCTGTACTTGCTTCTTTGTCTTTAATGGAGTTTTAGACTTGGCTGTAGTTTTTATGGTAACCTGTGAAGGTCTGAAAACACCCTCAGAAGCCGATGCCTGCTCAGCGGCTCCGGACCCATCTGAAGGGTTAGTCTCCATAGGCCCAACACCTTGAGTATCCAGAGGCCTAGACATCTCCACGTGGGAGTCAGGTGCGGCCTGTGGCTCTGAGGTTGCAGGTGTCAGGGGCTGCGAAAGCGCCTCACTGAGAACCGGCGACTGGCCTAGAAGAGGCTTCATCAGTTTTGGGCCTTGGATGCCTGTCCTTATCCTTGTCTTTGCATTTTTTGTGTATTCCGGTCGTCGGTTGCTCCGACGGCATGGTATAATTAAATCTTCAGCCGAAGTAATGGCGAGTAAAATCAAACAGACGTTTAATAGTGCGTTTGTTAAATCTAGCACAAAACCGACAACTAGTGACATCGTGATCTGGTCCTAGGCATGGAATACAGTAAGAATGAAAATCCTTATGAGGTATTTGCTTCCCACAAGAAATACAATTATTAACTTTTACGGACATCGGTCTGAGGCAAGAAAAAGTTTCCCCAACGGGGTACTCAGCTTTACTGAAGACTTCGGTTTCTATAAATCAAATTTGATATCTCAGGAGTCGGCCGACCGGCACTTGCGAACTGCTTTTGCTTCGGGCACCGCGCGGCAAGAAAGACTGAAGAAAATGGCGTCGGCTGCATCTTGCATACCCCTGGCGCACTGACGTCAGGGAGGAAGCGACAACAACCGACGCCGGACCAAGACTTTGAAACTCTGGCCGACTGCGGGCCCGCCTGACAGCAGGATAACCCAAGTGTAATGACTGCAGCAGTGAAACACGATGAACATCGTAACAGAATTAGAAGAGGCCAAGAAGGCATTTGGACCGCAGGCTAGTGAATGACATCAGAGTATATGCAAAGAGAAAGGGATAGGGGAATCCTAAATGAAAGACCTGCACTGGTTGAGCTTTTAGCTGTATCTAGAACAGAAGCTGCTGTTAAAAAGAGATAATCAGTAGGACATGCAAAATATTGCACAAAAACTACAGCAATCAATCACAGCAAGTCAGAAAACATTGAAAAAAGAGATAGGATAAGATATGCAATTCACAAAAACAAGAAAATATATGTATGGCTCCCAAGTAGCAACAAACTCTAGAAAATGTAGGATGTTTGCTTCAAAGTGTTTGCATAGGTACTTTTATACCCAAAGCAGTCTCCAAATAATTTTTCCTCGGGTAGATAACAAATGTTGGAGGAGTGATGGGGAAGAAACAGGTACCTGGGAGCGTATGTTTTCAAAGTATAATGAGTTTGGCAGACTTTAAAAATTCCCTACAGAGTATTTTGTCAGGAATACTAGATTAGCAAATGTGTAACTAAGTAAATGTTTTTTGAGCTGTGATGCAGGATGCAAATTGCTGAGACATAGTAAGGGCTTGCCAAGTTTAATTCTGGTGGCTGCCATAAAAGCAATTACTAGAAAAATGAAATCAAAGTCTAAACAGACCATACGTGGAAGTTGTGAGTATTGCAATGAATAGGAAGTAAGATCTCTAATAAAGGATAGGAGCAAATTACATAAAAAATGGAAATAGTGGGAACAATATATCCAGAAAAATGCTCTGGAGGAGGAACGAAGTTTAAGAAAAGGCAAGAACTGAGCAATTTATGTGATGTTAGATTAATTATATTGTACAGAAAAAATATATGTGAAGTATATGTGTAAATGTACACTTGTTAATATGGCTTGTTTACTTTCATATATGCTTGCCCACATCACAACTGAAAATTCAATAAAAGGTGTTTTTTTTTTTTTTTTTTTTTAAAGAGGAGTCAAATGTCTAGCAGCAAGGATGAACATTTGTTTAAGGAAATGGGATTAACAAAGTTAAGGAACTATTTAATTTCAGGTTTGATTAAAGAAAATTTCAGCAAAATTTGGAGTCTCTATAAAAGCATTAGACTCGTCCCAAACCCAGAATTTGCCATGTTGGTACATCTACTAGATGAAATCTGTCAAAGAGAGTATAAGCAGGGTGGCAAAGGTTGACACAAACTAGATCCCTCTGAAATGGCAGGAATTAACAAGTCAATTGTTGGCTGCATACGTTTGCCAGTAGATAAACAGGCAGTTGAAATCAAATATCTTACTCAGTTTAATATGCATAAACACCAACTAAATGGGAACCTATAAATGACAACAGTAGGACAATCCTGCAAGATATAACCAGGATTTCCAAGAGTTCTACGTTGGTGTCATGGTGCATTTGATGAGAGATAATGGGATTGTGGATAAAGAGAAACAGATGTACGTAATTCCTGCAAGCTTGCTAAACCCAAGTATAGGAGGAGTATTATCAATACAAAAAAAACACATTCAATAGTTAGAAGGGTCAAGAAGGCCTCAAACTACGCCAATTCTTACAAAACTCCTTGCATCGAGCAGCATCATCCCAATAAAAGCAGAATTACATATTTGGGGAATGTGATAGGTTTTTCAAGTGTGAGTTATGCATATCTATTTAACATGAGTTGGTTATAATGAAAATCACGGTGAACGTTTGCACTTTTCACTACTGCAGTGGGAAAGGTCAGTCATATTTCCCTGCATATACCTTAACACTGAATGTATTTCACCCTGATGGGCAATCACATCAACATCTTCAGATCTGGGTAGTGGAAGATCTAAACTTCTCTGGCCTCTTCACAAATCCAGGTGGCAAACAGACAGCAAACTGTAACTGTGTTGTTACCTAGACTGGTGAGAAAAGCATCAGTGTGTCTGACTAGGCATCACCAATAACCAAAACAGTGCTTTATGCATTTACAAGCTCTGAAGACACTGACTGCAAGGGTGGCTTTCTTGGGTCTATATTAGAAGACCAAAAGTTTAAAATCACGAACACTCTAAAGAGTGAAAATGCCAGACCTCTAAGTGCTTTTTTTGAGATCGCAGTACAGTGAAGATTCGAATATTTCCTCACTCTAGTGCAATCTCGGAGTTGGAATATATGTTTAGCGGGGGATGTGGTGGGCACAGCCCCCCCCACAATAAGGATTTAGAGATCCGGCATTTTCGCTCTTTAGAGCATTAGCGATTTTAAACTTTCAGCCGTCTACTATAGACCTGGCTTTCCTGTGGGGGTGAAGAAGGTGAGTTGAGGCTTACTACTAATGGCGGTTAGGATGTTAATGTAATGATTTTTTTTTTTAAATTCAGCACAAGTGGGTTTAATGTTGGCTGGTTGTGAAATGATTGTGTGCTGTTTATCAACACATGGAGGTAGCGAGAGCATGGCCTCTAGCCTAAGTAAATGCCTACCTTGCTCACAAATGCTTTAGCAGTTTGAAAGGACCAGAGGCTTTTCAGCAAACATGAGGGAATTGTTACACTGCCTCAATGTTTCAAATGCTAATAAGCTGGCCATAAAGACTGCTGTCCCATAGTGACAGAAACCGACCAGTGGACACATTAGAGATTATAAAGAGAGAAAGTGGTAGACAGAATACATAAACTAGGAATGAGCAAGGAACTTGAAGTGGAAGTAAGCATTTACTGTTTAAAGTTCTTAGGGTTTTATGAAATATAGACATATACACCACAAACACTACAGGATGAGTTAAAAGGCAACTGAGCTGCGAGGCCATTTTTACCATGCAAGTACCCACCTTTACGCACTACCTTTTTAAGGAGGGCAGGCCAGTCATAATGGAGGTGAATTCATGAGTACCCATCCAGGTGTCCAATCCATCCATCCATCCTCAACCCCTTTTTCCCCCATTTCTGCACACAAGGTCGGGGTGTCACTTTCCTTTTTGTTAAACAGCTTTACTGAAAACATTATTGTAATGAACAAATATTTTGGAACAGATTGAACAAAATCATTTTTAAAGTACAATGTTTAGAAAAACAAATATTAATACAATAACTATAACAAAAAACTACATACAATGATGTTCACTATATATCAAACAACAAGATCAGTTAACTTAATATTTTTGCAAAAAAAATAAAGATCAAGGAAAAAGGATAAAAAAAGAAAGATAACTGCATTAATCATTTATCCAGTTCTTTAACTAATAGTTCATGTATATTTTCCCATTTGTAATATAAATTTGTATACCTCGTAGATTTAGATTTAATAGTCAACATTTCTAATTTAGATATTTCCAAGAGAAGACCCTTAAATTCTTTAGATGAGGGAACAGATAAGGACTTCCAGTTTTTTGTGATTGTTTTCCTGGCAATGGACAATATAGACCAGAGCAAAGAATATTTGCTTTTATTTATACAGTCTGGAACAGGTGTGTTGAGTAATACAAGTGATTTGTTAAGCACAAAACTGTCTGTAAAAATTGCCTGTAAAAAAAAGTTAACTTCTTGACAAAACTTCTTTAATAATGCACAGTCATAAAATATATGGTTCCAATCAGCATGTGTTTCTGTATTACATCTCCAGCAAACAATATCTTGTTTAGTTATCTTACTCATTTTCTGCGGAGTGAAAAACGATTTATGTAAAAATCTCCATGTGAAGATTATCCATTTAAGAGAAGAAATTGTTTTACTGGCTGACTGAAGGAAATTAATTTTGTCTTTTTCTGGGGGAATAAAATTGATTACAAAAAATGAATTCCAATAGCTGTCTGAATATACATCTAGAATCTTGTTTAATTGCTCTAGAAATATATGATATACTATTTTTAACTGGTAAAGTATTATCAGTATATAAAATCAAATATTGAATAAGTTTGGTTATTGAATTCTTAGCATTTGACGGCATTAAAACTAGTTTATCTAGAATATATTTTTAAACTCTTGCAAATCTGACCAAGGTAAAGTGTTAAGATTATATTCATCTACAAGAGCATTAATAGATATTTTTATTCATCATTTGATGCCAAAACATTGTTTTTGCTTAAATAGTAACATTTTAGAGCAGTCTGTAGAGAGAATTATCCCTTGTGTATAGACAATAGGGAAGATGAGAAACAACCAATTCTCAAAGATTCTAAACCTAAACGCATAGTTTTTAAGGCCTTTAGAAATAAAGTTACATAAAGTAGATTTAAACATTTGAGTGGAATAATTGGAAAAGTAATCTCTTAAATTCCATATAAATGAATTGTTTACTAACTTTGATAGATGGTCATTATCTTTATTTTTGGTATTTTGGGATAAATTTAATATAATTTCTTTCCACTCTATAACACTTTATCTTATAGATGGAGATTATTTAGCAAACATTTGTTTTAATTACTGATGAAATTGAATAAACTTCTAGGATTTGGTAAAGATATACCTCCATTTTCCCAACTGTACATATGATAGGACAATGCTATTATAGGCTTTATCGGATGCCACAAAAAATTTTAATCAATGTGTTAAATTTTTTAATAAAAGAGCTTGTGGGGGAATAGAAATATACTGTATTGTGTATAAGATTTTTGGAAGCAAGATCATCTTTATAATGGAAAGTTTTTCATCCATTCTGAACAGAATGTTGTTCCATTTACTTATTAGAGTCTCTATAGTTATACTTTTACTATAATTTAAGTGTAACATGTCTTTAATATTAGTTGTTATAGTTATACCAAATCCTTGTCACGGACTCTCCAATAAGTGTACAAGCACCTTGGGTTTTGCAGATACACGCCTTTTAAAGCTGAAACAAGCATAAACACTGTTTATGCTTGTTTCAGCTTTAAGAGGAGTGTTTTCAGCAGTGGATACAAAGTTCTACTTTGTATCCGTTGTTTTTGGTGCCTAATTCAAAACAAAATGCGAGACTTAGCATAAAGAAGATGTTCTGATGAAGCCCACCATACAAGTGGGTGAAAGCGCTTAACCAGGTTTCATTTAATTTAATTTTGTTTTAAATCGTACTGTCAGTTATTGGAGTCCTATGCTGCTGTTCATTTATGGAATAAATATCTGCAAAACACGAGGTGCTTAAACACTTATTGGAGAGTCCGTGACAAAAATTTGGTAGTTTTTTTACACTTTTGGTTATTCCGTTGTTATAGTTATACCTAAATATGTTATTTGTTGAGATTGAGGTACATATTTTTTATATTCATCTTGTATATTATACCTTTTTGAGCCAATTAGAAGAATTTGAGTTTTATTGTTATTAAAATTAAGACCGGAAATGTTTTGAAATATATCCACGTTTTTGAACAATTCTTGTAAGGTGGGATTAGTACCACCAAGAGTGATTAATACATCATCAGCAAACACTTGGATTTTTGATGTTTCATTAAGGTTTAATCTATAACCTTGTATACTATTGTTATCCCTTATTAGGTTTGTCCAAGGTTCCATAATTAACGTGAATAAAAGAGGAGATAAAGGGCAACCTTCCCTGGTTCCTTTTACAATAGGTATGTTCTGGGATATATTTGCACCAATTTTTATGTAGGCTCGACTTCCATTATATAATTGAGTAATAAGATTAATAAAGCTATGAGAAGTTTAACTCCTTCAATAAAATAAAAAGATATCCCCAATTAACTGAGTCAAAAGCACAGTCAATATCTAACCTAAAATATTTAAATGATTCTTTACGATTTTCACTGATTCAATTAAAGTTATTGTTCTTTTGATGTTATCATAGGAAGTTCTATTAATTATAAAACCTGTTTAATCTATGTCTGCCTGGAATGGTAAAAAATTTTGAGTCCATCAGCATAAATAGGCATGAACATTTGACAGCCTGTATTTAATAACAAAATGGGCCTATATGAAGCACATTTTGTAGGATTTTTATCGGGCTTTAGTATGGGTGAAATAAATGTATACTTCCAAGAAGGGGGTATAATGTTATTACTTTGAGCTATATTGAATAGTGTGTGTAACAAAGTTAAATCTTTGGCAGGTAAAATTTTGTAGATTTTGGAAATTATACCATCATTACCAGGAGCTTTATTTTGCTTACGTTTAGTAATTTGATCTTTTATGTCTTTAAAAGATATTTATCTATTAATTTTATTTGTGTTTCTGATGGTCTGTTCTTTATATTATTATTAATAAAAGATTGACATTTTTTGTACCATTAATCATGTCATTGGGTTGATTTAGTTTTGAAGAAAAATTCTCTAAACTCACTTAATATATTTGGTAAGTCAGATACCATTTTTCTTTTTGTTGAAGAATAGACTTCATTAATTTGATTAAACTTAATCTTTTAGTTTTGTTAGCTAATATATTCATAGAGCTAGGATTTATAGAAAATTTAGAAGTTTGTATTTTTCCAGATTAAAAATGACCCTATGATTTAAAATTTCCATATATTTATTGTTTAAAATATTTATTTCATTTATTCTAGCTTTCTTATCTAGATTTCTTGAAACATCAAGTCTTAAAGTATCTAACTTTGTTTGTATATATTGGAGTTCTTTATCCCATGAAATATTTTCTTTTTATACCAATCAATAATTTTACCATATAGGTAAGCTTTTAGAGCATCCCAGATGGATATTTCAGAGGTTCCCTGCATGCTATTAAGTTCAATAAAATGTACTTCTCTAGTAAAAAAATCAATGACGTCTTTTAGTTTAGTTATGTATGCTGGTATCCTTTTAATTTGAACATTAAATGTGGAATTTAATATAAAATCAAATGTTATGGAGTTATGGTCTGAAAGGGGACATGAAATCACTTTTGAGTTTAATAAGGAATCAGCTAAGTTATTAGAGATTAATATCCTATCTGTTCTTGAATATGAATTGTGCCTATGTGAGTAGAATGTACAGAACAGTGACTTAGCATCTGTAAAATTATTAATATACTTCAGCGTGTATGAATCTGAGAATTCATTCAATAATTTGGCTATTGCTGGAATTTTCCTTTTGCCATTAGTACTAGTCTTTTATATCCAAGATACAAATAAAATCTCCAGCAAGAATAATATTACCCTTAGAAAAGTGTACTATATGCTCTATATGTTGTTTTACTGTTGTAAGCCTGATGCCAGGAATCCAACATATATTTATTAAAGTCAAATTTTTTTATTAAATTCTGTAACAACTGAAGATAACATCCCTTTATTATCTTTGTATGTGTCAATTATTTTAGGCATAGGTAATATATTTTTCGATAGTATGGCCACTCCTCTTTTTTGTTTTGTGCATGTTCACAGCTAATCAAAAGTTTGTGAGATTTAGATATCAATTTTGTAATATCTTTAGTTAGAAGAGGAGTTTCTTGGAGAAATATTAATTGAGAATTATGTAGTGTAAAATATTAATTCAAAGATCTTCTCTTGTTAGGATTATTTAATCCATTAATGTTTAATGATATACACTTTAAAGATGTCATAAAATGTTAATGTTTCTGAATATCAGTTGTTGATTTTCCCTTTTTTTCCATATTTTATAACTCAATAGAAATAGACTATAAGGAATATAATTATAAGTTACATATGAAGCACATAAAATTTTATCCAGTAATATACGTTTATATCAAATTCAATTTTGTAAGACTTGGTGAACATCATATTAACTATTAACAGAAATGTACATTTACTAATATCATAGACACTCTCTAAAACCCCCCTGGTGTTAAAAACCTAATTTGAGTGACTTCTGCCACCCAAATTGACCATCTAACTAGTTAACACTCATCTCATCCTCGCCTAAACAGATCTGTTGTTGCATATTTTAACATTGTTAAGCAGTGTGACTAAAAAACAAGAAAAATTATGAAATAAAATACTTCCATTACAATTGTATGTACTCATTCAAGAAACATTAAAATATATTTAATGTAAGTTTCATTTTGAATTTATATTTTTAATATCACCATCATTATATATATATATATATATATATATATATATATATATATATATATATATATATAAACACGTGTTATGAAATTTCCTCTTTATGTAAATCAGGTTGAGTTTAAAATATCATAAAAGCCAACCATATGTTTTACATATAAAATAAAGGTCATAGCTAATCCATTTGCAATGAATTGCTATAATGATCCTGAAGAACTTTTGATCCTTACTATAAACAATAGTTTAAGTATGTAGTCAGTGTTGAGGAGGTAATTTAATCATCTAGAAATTCTACAAACATATAGTCCACCTTCTCCAGTCTTTTTATTCATTGTGCCAATAACTAACAACATTACCTCCCCATCTCCATGCAACTGAAAGCAAGAGCATAATAAATACTGACTTACAGTTTCTCACCATAAGATGAAATTCCACTAAAATCCTCTGTATTTTCTAAGGAGTATAGCATATGTTTATGACTAGTAGGGGATGGTCTAGGACTAGGAAGTGACCATAGGTGGAGAGACAACTTTTCCAGGAAATTAAATATATATTTTTTTATTAAAACATTTCCTAACATGAATCAGCCTCCATCTCCCTCATAATATAGCAAAACATTAATATACAAGACATGAAATCACCTAAAGAAAACTATGTTGCTGCAACCTGTAATAGCAAACATCTGCATCTCAGATTACACTGTATGCAATGAATTACTTTCATTCAGATTATATTTTGTTTCATTCATTGTTGACCTCCAGTCTGCATTAGTATTATCCCCATACCAGTTTTCTAAACTTTGTAGAAGAATGTAAAATTTTGCACAGCTTTCATGTAATGATTTTATAATATTAATATGTTACTATGTATGTTATATGTTTGTTATACAAATCAAAAAAAGATTTACTTGTATTCATTTTTTTGTTTATTTAAGTGTTAAAAATATATGAGTTTATATGTATCAAAACTAGCTGTTTATAAACTCACAAATGCTTTATTATAATAGTTATGTCATGCATTTCTTTCATTTGACCTGAAGATGGCATTAGAGACCGTCCATTCAAGCTATTATCTAGCGTTGCAACGTTCCTCAGCACAGAGTTTATTCTCTAAATGTCTCCATGGAAACGACTCTTTTCTGCTTTCAGTTGTAGCAGCCGCAGTACGATCACATAACAGGGCTGTTTACGAGGTCAAATGCACGTGATTCAGGAGGGAAAACATTTGCAGCTTTTCACTAGCAAAGCTGTTGATTACCTCACGGCAGGTTCAGGACAAACAAAAAAGTACAGTTTTGTACCTACCATAAATGTAGATGTTCGAAGATCCACATTGCTGCAGTCCTTACACTTGGGTAGTCTGCTGTCCTCGGTCGGCCCGAATATCAAAGTATAAGGCTGACGTCGGTCAAGGCGCATTTGACTGACATCAGGACGTCAGGGTACAAATGCGCATGACCGACGTCATATCCTCAGTCTTTTCTTGCCCCAGATGTCAGAAGACCCTAAACATAAAGGTCAAAACCAAAAGACAGCAAACAAACAACCAACCACCCTTGCACTAATTATATGTACAATATATACAATATACACAATATTTACAACCCAACCCACACAACCACCTCTAACTACAGAGGGGAAGGAGGGAGGGTAAATTGGACTGCAGCAATGTGGATCTTGAACATCTACATTTATGGTAGGTACAAAACTGTACTATGTTCTTCATCTCACATTGCTGCAGTCCTTACACTTGGGTAGAATCCCAAAGCAGAGGTAAGGAAGGATGGCCAAACTACAAGGAAGCAGGAGCTGCCAAAATGCCCTGCAAAACAGCAGTGGCAAAACCAGCCCTGGATTTAGAGTAAAGTGGTAGGTGATAACGCCTAGAGAAAGTATGCACTGAACTCCAAGTAGCTGCCTCCAAAATATCCTTGGTTGCCACTCCCCTCAAAAAGGCTGTCGAAGTGGCAGTAGCCCTAGTGGAATGAGGCCTAATCCCAGCTGGAATCTCCTTGCCATGATGGGAATAACAGAAAGCAATGCAAAACCCAATCCACTTAGAAATAGTTTGTTTTGACACAGGCGTGCCCTGAGAACCCAAAGCAAAA
Source organism: Protopterus annectens (assembly GCF_019279795.1). NCBI lineage: Eukaryota > Metazoa > Chordata > Ceratodontiformes > Protopteridae > Protopterus > Protopterus annectens. The sequence goes on from NC_056745.1 coordinate 1,364,110,717, forward strand.
GAAACAAACAACTGCTGAGACTGCCTGAACCCTTTAGTTCTGTCCAAATAATATCGCAACTGCCTGTGTACATCTAAAGTGTGCAAAATCTTTTCCCTTTATTTTGGGGATTTGCATAAAAGTAGGCAAATGAATAGTTTGGTTTAAAGCCACACTAGAAACCACTTTAGGCATAAAGGAAGGATTAGTACGTAAAGATACCCTATCCTTATGGAAAATCAAGAAAGGCTCAACCGCCATAAGGGCCTGCAATTCAGAAACCCTTCTTGCAGAGGTAATGGCCAACAAAAAGCAGTCTTCCATGATAAATATTTCAACTCAGAAGTAGCTGCAGGCTCAAAAGGTTGTAGAGTGAGTTTCTCCAACACAAAATTGAGATCCCAAGCAGGAGTAGGAGCTCTTCGGGGGTCTTATATTCTTTGCCCCTCTAAGAAATTGCTTGAACAAAGGATGAGAAAACAATGGTGGGTCACAATCATAGTGAGCCGAAATTGCTGCAGCATGAACCTTAATAGAAGAGAAAGACAAACCTTTGTCTAGTAACTCAGTAAGATATTGAAGAGCCACACTCAAATTAGGCTCAGAAACATCAAAATCTTTTGCTGCACTCCAAAATAAAAATCTCTTCCATTTATCTGCGTACACTTTCCTTGTACTAGGCCTTCTAGCTTCCAAAATAACATTCAAAACTTGCTGAGGAAGTGGAGGCCCGCTATGGTTCAAAACAGAATATGCCAGGCTGTTAGGTGCAGAGAGTGAAGCTTGACATTGAGCAAATGGCTGTCCTCCTGTGACAACAGGTGTGGAATCGAAGGCAAAGGCCATGGAGGCTTTCGTACTAAACTTCTCAGTAATGGGTACCAGTGCTGTCGAGGCCAATCTGGAGCTATTAAAATCATCCTTGGCTTGTCCTGTCTGACCTTTAGAAGTACCTTTGGGAGGAGAGGCAGAGGTGGAAAGGCATACACATGAAGATCGCTCCAATTGAAAGAAAGAGCATCCACTCTCCAAGCTGTGGGATGAAACCTTTTTGTGCAAAACTTTGGCAGCTGATGGTTTAGTGGAGAAGCGAACAGATCTATGTCTGGAGTTCCCCATGACACTGTCAATTTCTGAAATACATGAGGATCCAATTTCCACTCGTGGGGATCCATAATTGTCTGCTCAACACATCTGCTAAGGAGTTCTGTGCTCCTGGCAGAAACCTTGCCTGAAGATTGAGCTGTAAACTGAGAGCAGTCTCCCACAAAATCATTGCTTGCCTGCATAGAGGATAAGAATCGTTCCCCTTGCTTGTTGATGTACCACATGACAGTTGTGTTGTCTGTTAGAATCAACACCTGCCCTGGAAGAAGTAAATCCTTGAAAGCTATTAATGCAAACTGGACTGCTAACATCTCCTTCAGGTTGATATGTAGATGTTGTAGTCTGGCAGGCCACTTGTCTTGTATCCACTTTCCATTTAGATGAGCTCCCCAAGCTTTGTCTGAGGCATCTGTCGTTAAAATCTGACTCGCCTCTGGCCGGGTCACAGAGAGTCCCTTGTTTAGGTGACATTCCTGAGCCCACCACAAAAATTCCTTTTGAATGCAAGGTATTATTTGAATGACAGTGTCCAGATCCTGGCAGTGCTGTGTCCATACATTTTTGAGATACCATTGCAGCTTCTTCATATGCAGTTTGGCATTGGGAAGCACCAGAATACAAGATGCCATGAACCCTAAGGCTTGAAGGACTGTCCTTGCAGTCAGCCCGGACTGATGAGATAGTTGATGGAAGTAAAGGGATAGACTTTTTTGTTTGTCCGGGGTTAAAAAGGCCATCTGGGATGCTGTATTCAGTCTCACACCCAGAAAGCACATGTCCTGAGAGGGTACTAGACTGGACTTTATTTCGTTCACAGAATACCCCAGGCATCTTAGCACTGCTATCACATATTCCAAATGATGAAGAAGCTCTTCCCTTCCTTGAGCCAGAATCAGGCAGTCGTCCAAATAAGGATAGATCTGTATTCCTTTTAGCCTGAAGAAAGCTATCACTGGAGCCAGAACTTTCGTGAACACTCTGGGCCGAGTAGATAAGGCAAAGGGCAATGCAGAGAACTGATAGTGAGAAGTGCCAGCTCGAAACGCAGATACTTCCTGCAACTTAGTCTGATAGGAACATGAAGGTAAGCCTCCTTGAGATCCAAAGTTACCATCCAATGATCTTTGCCCAGCAGAGGTAAAAGCTGCTGTAACGTCAACATTTTGAACTTGGGAATGCCCAGATAAGTGTTGAGGGTAGATAAATCCAAAATTGGTCTCCACGTGTTCCCCTTCTTTGGTACTAGGAACAGGCGAGAATAAAATCCTAGGCCCACTTCTGGCATAGGGACCGGCTGTATGGCCCCTATTTGGAGTAACAGAGAAACTTGCTTGTGAGCCTCTATTCTTTGTTGAGGAGGAACGTCTGGCATGCCTTTGAAAGGAGGCAAGGTATGGAAATAAAACCTGTAACCGTGGTGTATGATATCCAATACCCATCTGTCTTGGGTAATTAAACTCCAATTTTCTTTGAAAAGTGCCAACCTTCCTCCCAAAGGTGCTGCCAGACGAGAAGGCTCTGGCAGCTGAAAAGGTAGGTCATTGGGTCTGTTTACGAAAGGACTGACCCCTGCCCTCACCGAAGACTGTGCAGGAGAACTCCCTGTTCTAGGCCTGAAAGAGCCCTGAGCTCTGCCCCTACCACGTCTAGATCTACCCCTAGACTGGGAATCATAAGAAGGATACGTCCACCCCTTAGTAGGCCAATTTCTACTAAACTTTGGAGGCTGGACCTGCAAAAATCTTTAACAGTCTGCATAGACTTAGCCTTGTCTTCCATTTTCTTTAAAACTGCCTCAACAGGAGGACCAAACAACACGTCAGATTGTAAAGGAGCATCTAAAATCCTTGTTTTAACATGTTCAGATAAATTTTGATCCCTCAGCCAGGCGTGCCTGCGAAGAACTGACCCAGTGGCAGCCACCCTAGACGAGGCCTGTACAGCATCAAAACCACATTGCAAAGAATGCTTACCCACCTGTTCAGAAACATGTACTAAATCTTGCAACTCTTTACAATCAATACCTTCTGCCAGAGCATCAACCTTAGACTTCAATTGTGAAAGGAGATAGTTTTGGTATTTCAACATGTGAAACTGGCAATTCAAAGCCCTCATAGCAAGAGTGGAAGAAGTATAAACTTTCTTTCCCCATCTATCCAAGGCCCTGGCCTCTTTGTCCGCAGGAACCGGATTCTTAACAACAGAAGCCTTAACACCTTTAGGCCCCTGGCTAACAGTTTCTGGGTCTGCCCTAGGACTCTTAAAAAGATACTTATGAGCTTCAGGCACCCTGTAATACCTATCCGGTTTAACAGGAGCAGGAGGCAAAGAATCAGGATTAAGAGAAGCCTCTGTAAAAACATCTTCCACTACATCCAAAACAGGAGGTATAGCCAAAGGCCTATGCTGGGGTAAAAACAAAAATTCCCTAAGCCTTTTCCTGGAATCAGAGAAGTCCTGACCTTCCCACTTAAAATGCTCCCTCATGGAATGAAGAGTTTCTGAAAAAGAAAAATCCTCAGGAAGAGAAGCAGAAGGAGTAGAATCATCCACATCAGAATCAGAATAAGGAGAGTACTCCTGCAAGTCTTCAGCCGAAGACTCTGAAACATCTGAAGCCTGCTCAAAACTCCCTAGCTCAGGCTCCACCCTAGGTCTCTTATCAGGAGGGGGCATAGAACCCTAATCAAAGTAATCAAATCTTCTGCCATTTTAAGCATATGCTTCTTGGGCACAGTTCCTGAAGAGCTAGGGGTAACACCAACTGAAGCTAAACCTGGCCTGCCCCTGGGAGAAGCCTTGGAAACAGAAGGAGAGGGCCTAACCACCCTAGGCAGGGAGGGGAGTATAGTAACCTGAGAAGCCCCATCAGCCTGGCCTGCCTCCTGAGAGGCCACATCCTGCAATAACAAAGTCTCTCCTGGGATCCCAAAGAAACCTCCGGTGGAACCACCGGCTCCACCGACACCTCTAAAGAACCGGCGTCCGGTACTGACGGTTCCTCCAGCCTAGGTTTAACTGCTTTGTCCTTGCGCTTCTTCGAAGAAGCGGGCGTCGGAGCATCCGACGGCATTTTATAATTGCACCGCTTCAAGACTAACCTGGCACAATCTAATCTTCTCTTAATAGTGCGCTTATTGAATCTAGCACAAGAGCGACACCCAGCAACGTCGTGCTCAGGCCCTAAACAAGGAATACACAAAGTATGGTAGTTTCTATGCGGTATCTGTTTCCCACAAGAAATACAATTATTCACTTTTTCTGACATCCGGTAAACCACTGAGGCAAGAAAAAACTAAAATATTCCCCAACGGGGTACTTAGCCAACTTTGACTCTGTCTGAAACTCCGAAATCGAACAATTTCAGAACGCCAACCGGCACTTGCAACGCTGCTTCTGCATCGGACCATGCGGCAAAAAAGACTGAGGATATGACGTCGGTCATGCGCATTTGTACCCTGACGTCCTGATGTCAGTCAAATGCGCCTTGACCGACGTCAGCCTTATACTTTGATATTCGGGCCGACCGAGGACAGCGGACTACCCAAGTGTAAGGACTGCAGCAATGTGAGATGAAGAACATCGAACAGAAAAAAAAGGCAAGAGAGAGGGAGAGAGCAGATATTCAACATAGCAAACTCAATAAACTCCATCTCTCAAACCCAACAAACCACTAGACCACCACAGATGCAATCAACACCAAACCATCCACTTCTCCACAACTAACAGCAAAATAAAAAAAAAAAAAAAAAGCCAGTTCACAATATAATGACCAGGGAATCCCATTACAGATGTTAAACAAAAGCCATCCGTACAACATTACACCCACACAGTCCCATTTTTAAACAAATTCCCGATCACAAAATCAAGACACATCAGCTCACCAAAAAAAAATTTCTCATGTCTTATCACCACAAGCACCAGTATATCCCACCACCAGAACAACAGATGTGAAACACCATCAGCAAAGCAACATTCTGGCAACAATATCTATAAAGAATCTCTCCTCACAGAGAGACAGGGCAACAAAACAGCAAACAAAAAAAATAATAAAGTAAACAATTTCTACAGTATCAAAGACCCTCGTTTTATCACCTTTAAGTCTCCGTATTTACTATAATCCCCAAGATACCATAGTATTCACTTCCCCAAATATACGGAGCACTTATAACAACAATCAGCTAATAGAATTAAAACATAAATAAACTAAACAGCTTTTACTTGCTATAGTAATTAAGCCGCATTTAATAAAGTACACTAGATTTACTAATAAACTATAAAAATGCCATTGGAACTATGTACCATAAAAAAAAGAAATTTAAACAATAAAGACTCACTTGTTGCACCACTTCCATCTCCCCAACTTCTGGGTTAAGTGCAAGTCTTAGGTAAAGAAAGTCATTGTAAAATATTTTAATTAATCACTTATTCTTGAGCTTCTTTTTATGTTCAGAAATCTTCCAGGAATTGTTATCATCATTTAAGACTGGCATTTGTCCAGTCCATATAGTCTGTTTTATCAAGCAGTTTTCTTGTTTTGACAAAAGTGATGGCAGTTTCTATGTCATCAAATATTTTTGGACCATCTTGAAGAAATATTTTTAATCTGGCTGGAAATAATAGGTGGAATTTTATTTGGACTTTTTTAGTTCTTTTAACACTGGCAGGAAAAGCTTTCTTTTGGCTATTACAGAAGATGAGTAATCATTATCAAAGTGTATGACATTTTCTTTATATTTAATAGGAGATTTAGTCCATGCAGTCTAACACTATCTCCTTGTCGTGTGATGATAGAAACTTCACTATAACAGATTTAGTAGAATTGGACCTGTGGGCTTTCTCTATCCCATATGAGAAAGCTTCAGGAAGCTGCAGTACCTCGGGAAGCCAAGTAGTTAAGATTTTTTCATATTACCTTCTTCAACATCATCAGGTAAACAAAAATCTCTAATATTATTTTTTCTTAATCTATTCTCTAGATCAACTTTTGTTTGTAAAAGAGTATTTTGCTTTAAGAGAGAGTCTAAGTTATGCTCATCTTCTTGAATTCTAGTGTCCATATCATTCAGTGAAGTCTCTATTCCTGTAATCTGCCTCTTTTGTTGCTTGAGGTGTTCATGTAACATTTCCATTTGTTGGGAATATTTTTCTTTGAAATTGTCGAGCTTTACATCCATTCTATCAATTTTTGTTGTCAGTTCTTGAATATTAGATAACAGTGACTGAAGTTCCTTCTTAATAGTTGTTTCTTGAAAAGTAGATTTGTAGAAGCTCATTCTGTAGCCCGGAGTCAAAATATTTTCTCTAGTAATTTTTGACAGGAAAAAATAAAACAAGTATAGAAATGTTTGTATACCATCCTAAAGTAGTATTAGTAGATTCCAAACTTGTAAAAAAAATTAGGGTAGATAAATTCAAAAAATCATGTCATAAATATTCTGAAAAGGCAGAGCAAAGAGAAAGTGCTGTTACTCGGTGCTCATCTTGGCCGTGCCCCCTAAGGGGTGTCACTTTCAACAGTGACAATCATCTCAAGCCAAGGTTTGCGCCATTGGGTGACTAGCCCTGCCGCAGTAGTTCACCTCCTTAAAAGCAGACAGTGTGTCACATTGTTTAACTTGGAGAGGAACTGTGTTCCAGGGAAGGGGTAGGTGCAATCTGACAAATCTCTCTTTTCTTGGTCGTATTTGACTAGATTTAAATCTATGGCTATGGTGTTAGCTGAACTGCCCAATTTCTTTTTTTTTTTTTGTCCTTCCTGAACGGTTTGATTTATTGAAGTTTAAGAGTTCAATGACTGGATCCCGTACAGCCCTACAAGCAAAGCACAGATCACCATTAAGGAGTCTATAGGACTCCGATTACAGGGATAAAGCTTCCAGTCTTTCTTTGTAGTTTGAATCTTTTAGGCTCCTGATATTTTTAAGTTAGAAATCCCTGGAGTCTTTCCAATTGCTTTATATGCTTAGTAATTTACATCCCATTGCAGGGCACTGTGCTCTGTGATGGTTCTAATCAATGAAGAATACAAGGAGGTGAGGACTTCTGGAAAAAAAGAATGGCGGTAATATAATGCAGTTTGTAAACCTCAATAATGCTACTGGTAAGAACAACTTCATAACAACAAAAAGTACAGTTTTGTACCTACCATAAATGTAGATGTTCGAGGATCCACATTGCTGCAGTCCTAACTATCGGGTAGTCCGCTGTCCAGTCGGCCCGAATACCAAAGTATATGGCTGACGTCGGTCAGGGCGCATTAGACTGACGTCAGTACGTCAGGGTACTAATGCGCATGACCGACGTCATATCCTCAGTCTTTTCTTGCCCCAGATGTCAGAAGACCCTGAAAAGATAAGGCCAAAAACCAAAAACTCCCAAAATACCTGCACCAAAAATATATATACAATATATACACAATTAGCAGAATATAACCCCACCTACACAACCACCCCGAAACACAGAGGGGAAGGAGGGAGGGTAAATTGGACTGCAGCAATGTGGATCCTCGAACATCTACATTTATGGTAGGTACAAAACTGTACTATGTTCTTCATTCCACATTGCTGCAGTCCTAACTATTGGGTAGAATCCCAAAGCAGAGGTAAGGGAGGCTGGCAAATCAAAAGGAAGCAGGAACTGACAACATGCCTTGCAAAATAGCTGTGGCAAAACCAGCCCTAGACTTAGAGTAGAGAGGAAGGTGATAATGCTTAGAGAAAGTATGCACTGAACTCCAAGTAGCTGCCTCCAAAATATCCTTAGTTGCCACCCCTTAGAAATGCTGTGGAAGTGGCAGTAGCCCTAGTGGAATGAGGCCTAATCCCAGCTGGAATCTCCTTGCCATGATGGGAATAACAAAATGTAATGCAACACCCAATCCACCTAGAAATAGTTTGTTTTGACACAGGCTTGCCCTTTGAACTCAAAGCAAAAGAAACAAACAACTGCTGAGACTGCCTAAAATCCTTAGTCCTGCTCAAATAATAACGCAAAAGCCTGTGTACATCTAAAGTGTGCAAAATCTTTTCCCCTTTATTTTGGGGATCTGCATAAAAGGTAGGCAAATGAATAGTTTGGTTTAAAGCCACACTAGAAACCACCTTAGGCATAAAGGAAGGATTAGTACGTAAAGATACCCTATCCTTATGAAAAATCAAAAAAGGCTCCACTGCCATAAGGGCCTGCAACTCAGAAACCCTTCTTGCAGAAGTAATGGCCAACAAAAAAGCAGTCTTCCATGACAAGTATTTCAAGTCAGCAGTAGCCGCAGGCTCAAAAGGTTGTAGAGTAAGTTTTCTCCAACACAAAATTGAGATCCCAAGCAGGAGTAGGAGCTCTACGTGGGGGTCTTATATTCTTTGCCCCTCTAAGAAATTGCTTGAACAAAGGATGCGAAAACAATGGTGGGTCACAATCATAATGAGCTGAAATTGCTGCAGCATGAATCTTAATGGAAGAGAAAGACAAACCTTTGTCCAGTAACTCAGTAAGATATTGAAGAGCCACACTCAAATTTGGCTCAGTAATCTCCAAATTGTTTGCTGCACTCCAAAACAAAAATCTCTTCCATTTTTCTGCGTACACTTTCCTTGTACTAGGTCTTCTGGCTTCCATAATCACATTTAAAACTTGTTGAGGAAGCTGAGACCTGCTGTCTTTCAAAACAGAATATGCCAGGCTGTTAGATGCAGAGAATGAAGCTTGACATTGAGCAGATGACCGTCCCTCTGAGACAACAGGTGTGGAATCAAGGGTAAAGGCCATGGAGGCTTCCTTACCAGACTCCTCAGTAATGGGTACCAGTGCTGCGAGGCCAATCTGGAGCTATTAAAATCATCCTTGGCTTGTCTTGTCTGACCTTTAGAAGCACCTTTGGAAGAAGAGGCAGAGGTGGAAAGGCATACACATGAAGATTTTTCCAACTGAAAGAAAGAGCATCCACTTTCCAAGCTGTGTGATGAAATCCCTTCGTGCAAAACTTTGGCAGCTGGTGGTTTAGTGGAGAAGCGAACAGATCTATGTCTGGAGTTCCCCATGACACTGTCAATTTTTGAAATACATGAAGATCCAGTTTCCACTCGTGGGGATCCATGATTTGTCTGCTTAATACATCTGCTAAGGAGTTCTGTGCTCCCGGCAGAAACCTTGCCTGAAGAGTTAGCTGCAGACTGAGCGCAGTCTCCCATAAAATCATTGCTTGTCTGCACAATGGGTACGAATGTGTTCCCTCTTGTTTGTTGATGTACCACATGACAGTTGTGTTGTCTGTTAGAATCAACACCTGCCCTGGAAGAAGTAACTCCTTGAAAGCAATTAATGCAAACTGAACTGCTAACATCTCTTTCATGTTGATATGTAGATGCTGTAGTCTGGCAGGCCACTTGTCTTGTATCCACTTTCCATTTAGATGAGCTCCCCAAGCAATATCTGAGGCATCTGTCGTTAGAATCTGACTTGCCTCTGGCGGGTCACAGAGAGTCCCTTGTTTAGGTGACATTCCTGAGCCCACCACAAAAATTCCTTTTGAATGCAAGGTATTATTTGAATGACAGTGTCCAAATCCTGACAGTGCTGTGTCCACAGATTTTTGAGATACCATTGTAGCTTCCTCATATGCAGTTTGGCATTGGGAAGCACCAGAATACAAGATGCCATGAACCCTAAGGCTTGAAGGACTGTCCTTGCAGTCAGCCCGGACTGAAGAGATAGATGATGGAAGTAACTGGAAAGATTCTTTTGTTTGTCCGGGGTTAAAAGGCCATCTGGGCTGCTGTATTCAGTCTCACACCCAGAAAGCACATGTCTTGAGAGGGTACTAGACTGGACTTTATTTCGTTCACAGAATACCCTAGGCATCTTAGCACTGCTATGACATATTCCAGATGCTGTAGAAGATCTTCTTTTCTTGAGCCAGAATCAGGCAGTCGTCCAAGTAAGGATAGATTTGGATTCCTTTTAGCCTGAAGTAAGCTATCACTGGAGCCAGAACCTTTGTGAATACTCTGGGCGCAGTAGATAAGCCAAAGGGCAATGCAGAGAACTGATAATGAGAATTTCCAGCTCGAAAACGCAGATACTTCCTGCAACTTAGTCTGATTGGCACATGAAGGTAAGCTTCCTTGAGATCTAAAGTTACCATCCAGTGATCTTTGCCCAGCAGAGGTAAAAGCTGTTGTAACGTCAACATTTTGAACTTGGGAATGTCCAGATAAGTGTTGAGGATAGATAAATCCAGAATTGGTCTCCACGTGTTTCCCTTCTTTGGTACCAGGAACAGGCGAGAATAAAATCCTAGGCCCCTGTCTGGCACAGGAACTGACTGAATGGCCCCTATTTGGAGCAACAGAGAAATTTGCTTGTGAGCCTCTGTCCTTTGAAGAGGAGGAATGTCTGGCATGCCTTTGAAAGGAGGCAAGGTATGGAAATAAAACCTGTAACCGTGGTGAATAATATCCAGAACCCATCTGTCTTGGGTAATTAAATCCCAATTTTCTTTGAAAAGAGACAGCCTTCCTCCCAAAGGTGCTGCCAGGCGAGAATGTACTGGCAGCGGAAAAGGTAGGTCATTGGGTCTGCTTACGAAAGGACTGACCCCTGCCCTCACCAGAAGTCTGAGCAGGGGAACTCCCTGTCCTAGGCCTAAAAGAACCCTGAGCTCTGCCCCTACCACGTCTAGATCTACCCCTAGACTGGGAATCATAAGCAGGATAAGTCCAACCCTTAGTAGGCCAATTTCTACTAAACTTCGGAGGCTGCACCTGCAAAAAATCTTTAACAGTTTGCATAGACTTAGCCTTGTCCTCCATTTTCTTCAAAACTGCTTCCACAGGCGAACCAAACAACACATCAGACTGTAAAGGAGCATCCAAAATCCTTGTCTTAACATGCTCAGCTAAATTCTGATCTCTCAGCCAGGCGTGCCTACGAAGAACAGAACCAGTGGCAGCCACCCTGGAGGAGGCCTGCACAGCATCAAAACCACACTGCAAGGAATGTTTACCCACCTGTTCAGACACATGAACTAAATCCTGCAACTCTTTACACTCAATACCTGCCGCCAGAGCATCCACCTTAGATTTCAACTGTGAAAGAAGATAATTCTGATATTTTAACATGTGAAACTGACAATTCAACGCCCTCATGGCTAAAGTGGAAGAAGTATACACTTTCTTTCCCCATCTATCCAAAGCCCTTGCCTCTTTATCAGGAGGGACAGGATTTTTAACAACTGAGGCCTTCACACCTTTAGGCCCCTGAGAGACAGTTTCTGGGTCTGCCCTAGGACTCTTAAAAAGATACTTATGAGCTTCAGGCACCCTATAATACCTATCCGGTTTAACTGGGGCAGGAGGCAAAGAATCCGGATTCAGGAAGCCTCTGCAAACACATCTTCCACCACATTCAAAACAGGAGGTATAGCTAAAGGCCTATGCTGGGGTAAAACAAGAATTCCCTAAGCCTTTTCCTGGAATCAGAGAAATCTTGACCTTCCCATTTAAAATGCTCCCTCATGGAATGCAGAGTCTCTGAAAATGAAAAATCCTCAGGAGGAGAAGCAGAAGGAGTAGAATCATCCACATCAGAATCAGAATAAGGAGGATACTCCTGCAAGTCTTCAGCCGAAGACTCAAGCCTCCGAGCATTGCTCAAAACTCTCAAACTCAGGTTCCACCCTAGGCCTCTTATCAGGAGGGGGCATAGAACCCCTAATCATAGTAATCAAATCCTCTGCCATTTTAAGCATATGTCTCTTAGGCAAAGATCCTGAAGTACTAGGAGAAACCCCCCCAGAAGCTAAACTTGGCCTGCCCCTCAAAGAAGCCTTGGAAACTGAAGGGGAGGCTCTAACCACCTTAGGAAGAGAGGGAAGAACAGCCACCTGAGAACCCCCTTCAGCCTGGCCTACTTCCTGAGAGGATACATCCTGTAACAGTAAAGTCTCTCCCTGAGACTCCAAAGAGACACCTGGCAAAACCTCCGGCTCCACTGAGCCTTCCAAAGGACCGACGTCTGGGACTGTCGGTTCCTCCACCCTAGGCTTTGCTGCTTTATCTTTGCGTTTTTTAGCGAAGCGCGCCGGAGCATCCGACGGCATTTTATAATTACAACGCTTCCCAAACACTAACCTGGCACAGTCTAACCTTCTCTTAATAGTGCGTTTGTTAAATCTAGCACAAGAGCGGCATCCAACAACGACGTGCTCAGGCCCTAAACAAGGTATACACAAAGTATGGTAATCCCTATGAGGTATCTGTTTCCCACAAGAAATACAGTTATTCACTTTTTCTGACATCCGGTTAAATACTGAGGCAAGAAAAACCAAAATATTCCCCAACGGGTACTTAGCCAACTTTGATTCGGTCTGAAACTCTGACTTCAGAAACTTTCAGAACGCCAACCTGCACTCGCAAAATTGCTTCTGCATCGGACCATGCGGCAAAAAAGACTGAGGATATGACGTCGGTCATGCGCATTAGTACCCTGACGTACTGACGTCAGTCTAATGCGCCCTGACCGACGTCAGCCATATACTTTGGTATTCGGGCCGACTGGACAGCGGACTACCCAATAGTTAGGACTGCAGCAATGTGGAATGAAGAACATCAGTAAATGTTATGGAACACCTACTTGGTACATTTGCTGTACTAAAGTGATTTAATAGTAAAAGGTTACTGTATAAAGGCAGATATGTACATTATCTGCCTAAATAAATAACACTTTAAAAGTTATCTCCCAGGGCATGAGTTTGCTGAGCCATCAATAAAGGTAAGGTTAAGAGAAATGCACTTTATTTAGGAATTATACCGGAACAGAGAGGGAAAACAATCTGAAAGTATACCAATAAAAGCAGAGGAGCTCACAGAAGACACTCACAAAATCAAGTGCCCAACCAATAGAAGATAAGGTCCATTAAAGAAACAGAAAATACTTAACTTTATGGAAAGGACAGTAAAGCTTATCAGAGTTGGCCAGAAAATAATGGCAATAATGCAATAAAGAAAAAATAAAACTACTGGACACATTAGGCTAAAAATGGATCCTATGGTGCAGCATGGGTAAAACGCATACTACACATGAGGACATGTAATGGAATTCACTCATAGGTAAGTAATCGGCTAGCTGGCCTTGTGGGCTGTTTTACGCCTTTACAATTTCCCTATTTGTGCACAAATTAACCTATCCCATTTGGTTAGAGATTGGCCTTGCACATCCCTTGGTCAATAGTTATATATTACACCTAATGAGAATAAATGGAATCATATTATAGATAACCTGAAGGGACCCATGCATGATACAAAGAATTTAGGAGCGGACTCTTTCCATTAGTAGTTCAGGGGCAGTCCTGGGGTAAATTTTTTGTTTTCTATCCACAGATCCAAGTCACACAAATGTGGACAGGGCTGAACTTTGTTTCATGTGGATGTGAAATCTTTTCCAGAACAGTGGTATCCATCGCAAGATATGCCCGTTTTTCCAAACTGTTCTGTTGATGCTGGACAAAAGAGGTTTAGATCCCTAGACACAATATTTCTGATAATTTACTGCACATCAGCCAGTCAAATGACATCAGTCTTGGGTCAGAGGATGCCTTTTATGACAGACACAGGCCACCTCTTAGCAATCTGTAGGATACAGAATATAGTTACAGGACTTTGAGTCGGTCCATATAGGACATGCTGTTTAGAACTTATATCCTTTTACTAAGGTATATATGGGCATTCCAGTTGTTGCATGTGTCTGGACAGACACATGGCAAAGGGGGGCATTAGCCCTTATTACTCCAGTCATTAAGTTTAAAGTAAAGGGGGACAATGACATCCTTAGAGCTAGACACAATTCCTTTGTTTATAAGCTGTGTAATACAGAATGACTTTAACAATGGACATTTGTTTGTCAAAAGTTAGATGACTGTCCATCCAAATAAGTTCCCAAATCCTGAACAAATGGGTTCAAAAGGAGAATAACAAATGCTAAACTTTATGAGACATTTCTGGGAATGCTCCTTTCATGGACATTTCAGTTAGCAGAAGGCCTAGAAAGACTAGAAAGAAAACCTTGCTTTTCTACTAATGACACAAAGTTATGAATCAGAGACAATACAAAAGATGGGTACAGAAAGGTTGGGAAGAGACTAGTCAAGGATGGGAATGGTCCAAAGTATGTCAAGCTTAACATTTAGTGCATAGAAAGGAAGAAATAATTCAACAGCAGCAAAAGAACTGGAAATCAACCTAGAGTAAAGGTACATATGTAGCATGAGAAAGCACAAAAGAAGGGATGTGGATACTGAGGAACAATAAACAGTCTAACCAGAAGAAAATAACGAATAATTAAGCCACCTTACAAACAGCTGTTAAGACCCTATCTTTAGCATAGTGTTCAGTGCTACATAACTTATCAATACAATTACAAAGGCAATGCAGGGGAGTGAAAAAAAATGCATGTTCTACAATAAAATCTATAAATACAAACAAGCACTAAAAAGCCAAGCACGGCAGCCTTGAGTAGTAGTAGATGGGAACATGAAAAAAGAAAATCAGGATCATCAAATATGACAACAAGTGCGCATAATTTGAAGACACAAGCTCTCTACTAGTAAGGGACATAGCATTATTTCACATACATAGTGATAGACTAACTGAACATTTCTCCTGAAAAGGTGATGGGATCTACATTACGAAATGGATTCACAAATGAATTGGAGAGGTGCAAGCTCATCCTTAAAGTACTAGGGTTGGGTTATATGCTAGTTGATAAGCAAGACCTCTAGGTTAGCTAATAAGGAGATAGGTATACAAGATTAGTCATGTGGTTCTCATCTGCTGTCCGAAAATGTCAGAGGTCTAAGCTGAAGGTCTTCAAGTTCATTGGGATGAACCCTTCCATACTTTTTATGTTTTAGAAATATTTATATTTGTACCTATTTTCTGTCAGAATTGCAGCATGTCACTGTTGGAATTCCAGATTTCAGTAAATGTTGGTAGACCAGAGGTGAAACCTTAAAAAAGGACGGAACAAACTGCATAAAAGCAAATGGAATTTGTGGAAACAATATATACAGAAAAATGTTCAGGAGGAGGATGAATGAGTTTTAAGGTTAAGTATGAGGAACTGAGCAATATATATGATGTTGGAGTGAATGAAAATGTTTAAAACATGTACTACACGAAAATAAAAAAAATGTTTATATGGCTTATTTTCTTTTGCTCTATGTATATGTACCTATGTTGCTTTTTAATGTCATAATTAATAAACATGTTTAAAAAAAGAAATTGTAGAAGGTACCAAAGGCAAAATTTTAACAGATTTAAACAGTTGCACTATGAATGGTGAGTAACACCCTGTCAATGCTAAAAAACTTCACTTGGATGGAAAAAAAATTTTAATAAAGCATTTTTCAGGCAGGACAAGCGGTTGCTGGGTGTATAACTCCACATAAAAACCACAGCTTCAAAGCAGGTGCATTAGGGTATTCCCTTTTTACAAAAACAGGGGAAATGTTTCACAGCAAAACAAAAGCCTTAAAAACACAGGAAGTATACAAACAGGTAACTGTAATGAAATGGTACGCTATTATAGCAATAACCCACGCCTGGGTGTGGGTAATGCTGGATTTACCCACGGTTGGCGTGGTTTGGTCCCGAGGGCGAAGGAGTTTAACATAGCGAGACAGCTTTAAAAAAAGCAACGGAGATATGCGTTGCTTTTTTTAAACCTGTGTCGCTATGTTAAACTCTTTTAACATAGCGAGACAGTGTTTTATACCAACGGAAAAAGTCCGGGCGACCGGACCTTTTTCCGTTAGTATATTGAGGATTTACAACGGGCACACTGGTTGGGCTGGCCAATCAGCGTGCACGTTTTTTAGGAGGCATTGTATAATCAGAAATAGACAGTCTGTAGATCACCTGCACGAGTGAGATGGAGACAATGCTATAAAAAGAAGACATGACTGCAAGAGTGGAAACATTCATTCTGTACAATTACTACCGCAGTACTATCAAGGCAAGCGATCATTAACAAGTCTTAAACTGAATGTAAACACCTGGAGGCAGATGTTAACCAAGATCAATACAACACCTAGCGTTCACAAATGGAAAAGAACAGCACATACAGAAGTACAAAGATACTGAATTCAGGTATAAACAGAAGTTATGTAACAGTGTCAGTTCATCATGAACCTCACTGGCCCACTTCAGCACAAGCGGCTGCTGCCTGTGAACAACCAGCCCTAGCCACCTTTAAGACTTTCCAAGTTTTAAAACGGCTCCCTCAACTTCCATACTGCATATCATCCTCCTCATTTCCAAATACAGTTTGTGCCAAGGATGGCAGAGACCCACAAGAAACTAAAAACAGTCTCAGAGACATTCTTAAAGGAATCTTCTTTTTACACCTCCTCCTCTTAGGAATACTACCTTTCTCATTCCAGGGTTCCATGTGCCACTCCAAGTGTAAGGAAGAGGAAGAGGAAACTGCATCAGATAATGTGATCCTATACCTGCAGTGATCTACCTACACCTCTACCTCTCTGGGGGAGGGTGAAATTATAGGATTAACACATCAGAATTTGGGATACCCGGAGGAGAAGCCAATGACTTTGCTAAACCAAAAATGGATTTCAACCACCACTCAAGGTGGTCTCTGTAGTGCATCCTGTACTAGAGTTGTAGATGCCAACACACTAGTGATCAAACAGACCAGCAAGCCCACCAATTTCAAAGCCAAAGCACAAAAACTGAAATCAGCACAAGGGGTGGTTTCAATGGGGAGGCACTAACCACAGCCCAGATGGTATCAGGTTTGAAACCAGCACGGATTCACCAGCTCAGAAGTTCTGGACCCTATTAACATTCATCACTACAAGGTTTGGTCCCAAAGTCATCTGCACAGAACAGTGCAGTAGCACCAAGGTAATGGAAGACGTCAGCAAAGAAGCAAGAATCAGCAACAGAACAATCTACTCTGAAGCACCCATTGCCAAGACAGGGCCTAGAGAAGGAGCAATAGAAGTGGAGGGGAGGGAGTCTTGACACCCTAGTTACAGAGGAGGAACAGAAGAAGCATGTTTTAATTTATTCCTAAATAAGTACACTCACCTTTTCAAACCCAACATGGTATGAGGGGCAGTGGAGAGCTGGAGAATATATAGATGTGGAAGAAGGTAGTCTTAACTCCAAACAGTTTGACAAGTCCTTCTCAGGAGAAACTACTTTTTCCTGGTGGTAGGATCTGGAGTGACAAAATTACAAATGTAAGACTCCTGCAGAAGAAATCTTAGGAAGGGAATTCACTACATGGACCTATCCGAGTCCTTGGTCTCATCTCAGACTTAGTGTTTTCTTCTCTCCATCATCAGTTCAGAAAGAGTACAAAAAACAGAAGGCAACACACCTTTCAGAATTAGTTTTGCCTTTCCTGCAATGTTCTAGATCCAAACTTATCAGAAAGGTCACAGTTCATTCTTAATTATTCTACTCCATGTACAAAGAGCACGTTGTGTGCCCTGATGCAGAATCTTGTGGCCACACTTGGAACACTTACAGAATCTACTTGCCTAGTGTCAGATGATGTCAAAAAACTCAAACCTGCAACTCTAAATGAAGCCAAACAACTATTCAGCTGCAGGAGAAACTTTTCTATGGATAGCAAAAGAAATCAGTCTTACTCATCAAGAGTGCAAGTGTGGGAAAAGCACTAAAAAATAAGCTACAAAATTCAGCTAACAGAAAATTGTAACCTATGTTAATGGAAAGACCCAGTGAAAGTGACAATTTGACTTGGAAACTTTCTGCAAAAATCTACAAGAAAAAAAAATCAATGCCAGCAGAGTGCCTCTTGATGCAATTTCTAATGCAGCAAATGAGATCAGGAGAGAAGGGGAAGATGCAAATAAATGCATTATGGAAGCAAAGGGGGACGTTTCAGAGCCTAAATGTGCTGAGCAACTGCCTGCCTGCAGCTAATTAGTCTTAGTGTTGAAGTGGGAGGACTGGATCTTATAAGACTAAGTTTAATGAAGCATTTGCTTACACTAAGTTAAGAGCTCTTTACTGTCTCTGTATGGACTTATCTACTTGTGTTTTACTCGCACAGAGACACATACCCACACACAGAGACACACACACACACACACAGAGACACAGAGACACAAACACACACAAAGACACACACAGACACAGTGACACACACACACACACAGACACAGAGACACACACAGACACAGAGACACACACAGACACAGAGACACACACACAGAGACACAGAGACACACACACACAGAGACACAGAGACACACACACAGAGACACAGAGACACACACACACACACACAGAGACATACACACACAGACTCACAGAGACACACACACACACAGAGACACAGAGACACACACATACACACACACAGAGACACACAAATACACACACACACATGCACAGACACACACACAGACACACACAGAGACACACACACACTTTTGAATTTACTACTTTAAACTATATTTAAATATCTGCCACAAGTTATACTAATGTCAGTAATACTTCATTAGCTGTTCCAACATTATCTGTACATAACCTAGCATATACCTGTGAACCCAAAGACCACCATAGCCTTTATAAGCCTAACCATGCAATCCAACCCATCTATGTGCCTATGTAAGATGTATTATGCGGGGGTACATTAGGACATTTCTAGAGGTTATGTGGGAAGGATGTCAGACAGAAAGACAGTAATGCCAAAACTAATGCATAAAATTCTAGGCATCATGTTCTGAACTGCTAAACAGGCACTCGAAAGAGCAACTACCAATACAATGGAGAATGCCGCAAAGAGGTTAGCACTGCCACCACGCTGAAGGCCTGAGGATACTACATGATACCACTGTGCAGTGTAGTGACTTCCTAGTTGACAGGTACCATTCTGCCAGCATCTTTCTTTAAGGGGCAGGGGCCCTGAAGCAGATATTTTTAAAATATATGAATTTAACTGCACAATGAAGAGCTAATGACACCCTCAAAGACAACTGAATAAAGCATAATAACGTAGTACAATTCTATCTGCACTGTATTTACAGCTCATGCATTTCTCATCTCTTTCAATTTTACTTACACATACAACTTTTCATTCTTAAAATAAATCCTTTAAGTGTCCAGCCTAACCATAACACTCTGTTACAACGCCAGAGTCCTTAAATACAGCCCCAGAACTGCTTCTACATTTCAAAGACAGAGAATGCAATATGAGCAAAATGTTAAAGATAAAAGGTTCTGTTCTCCTGTAGAATGTTTCCAGTAATAAATAATGGAAAAGAGGATATACAGCACTGATGGCAAACAGTCAGGCAAGGTCAAGGTATTACATTGTACTAAATTTCTCTCGAACACATCACTAGCTCTGTCAACCAATTGCCTGGAGGAAAATATTGCAACATCAGTTTCCTGCCTTTGATCACAAGGATTTTACTTGCCTATCCAAAATTCTGTACACTTTCTGCAGGCCCACAGAGATTAAAACCAAGAAACAGAAGCCTTCTATATGGCGGCAATGTCACCACATGTGTATTTAAAATGTAAGCAGATGTAAGTAATCAAGAATTCAAGGATTAAAAATGTTCTTTTAAAACGTACTCAGTTTAGTAAAGACTTTGGTCCAGTTCAGATAGTCAACAGGAAAGTACAACAGTGAGTCAGACTTTACGAACTTAAAGGTTTAGTTTTGCCCAATGTAAGACAGAAAGGGAATTTTCTGGGATCTCATTCTTAAAATGCAGCTACTTCTCATGTTTGACACTAGTAGCTGATAGTTTTGTACTTGCATACAAGAGGTCTATTTAATTCAGAGGCAGTTAAAGGCTCTGTGGTGTGCCAAGGCTATGGATGATCTGTGTGCTTCATTATTTGCTGGAAGACAAGCCCAGAGAATGACAGAGCTTTTAAGGGGTGTATTTAAGGCATACCTTTGAAAGTTAATTGAGTACGCTGCACAGCATGGAGATAAGTTAAATGGTACTATTTACCACGTCTCTGGGGGGGGGGTCTAAATGCAGCTCAGCACTTCCTTACAAGTACTGCAAAATAAAGGCATCACTCTGCTAAAATTGGTGAAAGGATAAAGATTATTTACTGAAAGATAGATATGCAGTCAGATCACTCTCCAGGGGATCTGCTTATGTGGCTATCAACTCTGATTTGTATTACTTGACTGCACTACATAAAAATTCCATTTGTCTGCCTCTCTAACAATATGGACTTCAGCAGTGAGAAACGTGCATTTTCGGGATTCCAAGATCACTACACTACATTCAGGAACTGCATCCTAGAAAACTGCAAACTTACAGTCTGCTCAGCAAACTCTATACCGACTATGAAGCTTAAAAAGGTCGAGTGTGCAGTCTGGTCTTGGTTACAGCCCAACAGCTCTAAATGCTCATGGCCTGAGTGGTGAGGAATGTAACAGTGAAAAACAGCAAAACAGAAGTCATGCCATATTATATATACAAGCTAACTAGTGTTCTGTAATGCGCGTGCTGATGGAACAAACCAGTCAACATGGTCACTGTAAATACAGCATTACCACAGGAAAAAGTCCAGCTACCACCTCCAACTGAATTAAACAAAACTGAAACACAGCATCTGTAAAATAAATTGTAAACCCTCCCCAAGACAGAAAAACCTTCCCTTCTGCACACATTGGATGTAACACGCAGAAAATATTATGCTGCAAAATGCAGTCAATCTGATCACAATGTGTAAGGTACTTTGCTAGTAATCAGTAACACAACAAAAAGAGCAATACCCTTGCAAAGCAATGACAACTTTTCTCAAGACAGAGATCTGCACAAATGCAAGCCAAACAAATTATAAACAGAAACGGATCCGTGAATTAAATGTAAACAATGCTATTAAATGAATAGAAAACTACAGATGTGAATGTCCACAGAAATTAAAAATACATGTTTTATTACTACAACACTAATACTGTAATCTCAAAAAAGTAAAATAAACTGCAGTTAGTGTAATGTATTGCACAAGCATCAACACATACATATCCCACATATGCACAATACACTTGGAAGCAGTCTCCCAACACTGAAGATGGTGGAAATGAATGATTCAATGAAGTTTACAGGTATAATGCCACTACTTAGAAAGGCAAGCATTTTTATTTGTAAAATACTGGCAGTGCATAACAGCAATAATCTACTCCTATTGTCTAGGTAATATTGGGTTTAACAACACTCAGTCGTGTATTACTGCAAAACTAGACAGAGCTTATTTTCATTGTGTCTGACTTCTCCTTTCCATAAAGAGGGTGGTATTAGTAGCACACTGCTTAAACAATGTACTCTCTCTCAAATCCAGCATTTTAAATCGTCTCTTCCACTTCTACTACTATACTGCTGGTTTTATCAAAAGGTGAAAATAGATTTTAGCGGTGACTTCTCAGTGTGCAAGTTAACAGATGTTCTCCTATGCACACTTTAATGCAGAAGACTATGATACATAAGAGAGAGCATGTAAAAAAAAAAAAAAACAATATATATATATATATATATATATATATATATATATATATATATATATATATTATACACACACACAAACACACACGCACAATTTTAGAACTTCTAAGCAACACACTCAAAAGTTGACATCTGTTTGGTCTATAGAAACAGATGGTCATCAGATGTGGAAGACAGACAATCCTCATGTAAGGGAACATGCTTCATCTTCAGGGATTGTGCGATCACCGAGTTAGTATATACAATCAGCAGGGGGTGTGGGGGGCAGAGCAAGGCTTGTGCTCTCAAAGGTTAGTTCTTGGAACATGCACAGTAGCCTGTCAATGTTTTGTTTTCTACATTAAAGAGTCTATTTGATGTAGAAAGTACATTTGTGTACACTTACCATAAATGTAGATGTTCGAGTGTATTCACTGTTGCAGTCATCACACTTGGGTTATCTGCCTGCAGTCAGTCGGCCCGAATACCAGAGTCTTGGGATTTCTGCGTCGGATGCTGTCACCTCTTCCATGACGTCAGGTCGTCATGGGTATAAAACATGCAGCCGATGCCATTACATTAGTTTTTCTTGCCCCAGATGTCAGAAGCCCCCAAAATAGGAAGCAATTACATGGTGTGGAACACCTCCAGTAAAAAGTAAATAGCACTGCCATAAGATATGGCTAAAAAGAGGATAGGTAGAAAGAATAAAAAAGTCGGGGGGGGGGGCTGGAGGGAGGGTAACCAGGACTGCAACAGTGAATACACATAAACATCTACATTTGTGGTAAGTGTACACAACTGTACTATGTTCTTCGTGTTTCACTGTTGCAGTCATCACACTTGGGTTGATTCCCAAAGCTGAGGAAGGGTGGAGGCAGTCAAGAAGTATTGAGGCTGGATATCAGGCCTTGTAAGACTGCTGTGGCAAATCCAGCTCTGGATTTAGAAAAAATAGGTAAGTGGTAATGCTAGGTAAAGGTGTGTACAGAACTCCAGGATGCAGCTTCCAGGATGTCCCTGGTAGGGACTCCGCTGAGAAATGCTGTAGAGATTGAGGTAGCCCTAGTGGAATGAGTTCTGATCCCCTGTGGGGTAGGTTTTCCATGGTGTTTGTAGCAGAAATGTATGCAGTGTGCTATCTATTTGGAAATGGTTTGCTTTGAACTGGCTTTGCCCTCTGCCCCTGTAGCAAAGCCGACTAGCAGCTGGTCAGATTTTCTGAATGGTTTAGTTCTGTTAAGGTAGAACCTGAACTGTCTGTGCACGTCCAAGGAGTGTAGAATCCTTTCCCCTTTATTCTGAGGATTAGGGAAAAGGGTTGGTAAATGGATGGACTGTTTAAAGCCACACTGGATACCACCTTGGGCATAAATGATGGGCTAGTCCTGAGGGAAACCCTGTCCGCATCGAAAATAATTAAGGATTCCACAGCCATTAGTGCCTGTAACTCTGACACTCTTCCTGCTGAAGTGATGGCTAGAAGTAAGGCTGTTTTCCAAGAGAGGAATTTTAACTCTGCTGCAGCCGCAGGCTCAAAAGGGGGAAGTGTGAGCTTCTCTAGTACCAAGTTAAGGTCCCAGGCAGGGGTGGGAGCTCTCCTCAGGGGCCTTAAATTGTTAGCTCCTCTCAGGAACTGTTTGATGAGAGGGTGAGAAAACAGAGGTGGCTCAGTACTGTAATGAGATGAGATGGCAGAGGCATGAATTTTAATAGATGAGAAGGATAGGCCTTTGTGGAGTAGCTCTGCTAGGTAAGGTGGACACAGCTGTGTCCTTTCCTTGAGATTGGCTCCAAGAACAATATCTTTTCCACTTTTCTAAATAGGATTTCCTAGTACTAGGCCTTCTGGCCTCAAGGATGACATCCATCACCTATTTGCTGGGGATTGCTGGTGATGGATTCAGGGAATAAGCCAGGCTGCAAGGTTCAGGGTTTGCAGCTGTAGATGCAAAATCTGTCCCTCTTGCTGGAACAGCAATGCATAGGAGTGGGTACCACTGCTGGCGTGGCCAGTCTGGGGCAATAAGGATCGTCCTTGGCCTGTCTTGTTTGATCTTGAGTAGTACTTTTGAGAGAAGGGACAGAGGGAGAAAGACATACATTGAGAGGTTTTCCCATGCAAAGGACAGGGTGTCCACTTTCCATGCTTGGCTGTGGGGATTTCTGGTGCAAAATTTGTTCAATTGATGGTTTAGGAGGGGGAGGCAAAGAGGTCCACCTCTGGAGTCCCCCACCTGTTGGTTAGAAGTCTGAATGAGTTGGGTTCCAGATTCCACTCGTGTGGGTCCGGTAGATTTCTTCTTAAGTCGCCTGCCAGTGAATTGTGTTTGTCTGGCAGGAATTGAGCTTGCAGGTGCACTTGGATGCTCATGGCTGTGTTCCACAGGGCCATGGCTAGCCTCAAAAGTGAATAGGAATGAGTTCCCCCCGGCTTGTTTATGTACCACATAACTGGTGTTGTCTGTCTTTATCAGCATTTGTCCTTTTAGAATAAGGTATTTCAAGGCTGTCAGAACATTCTGTACAGCTAACATTTCTTTTTGATTGATATGCAGGAGAATTTGTCCTGGGCTCCATTTCCCTTGAACGCATTTGCCTGCCATGTGAGCCCCCGACGCATGGTCTGATGCATCTGTTGTCAGAGTTAGGTCGGCGAAGGGTTGAGTGAAAGGAAGTCCCTTGTTATCGTTCCATGCCTCTGCCCACCAAAGTAACTCTGCCCTTGGACAAGGAATGAAAGGAATCAGTGTTTCCAGGTCCTGAGAATGTTGACACCAGAGACTTAAGTACCACTGAAGTTTCCTCGTATGCAGTTTTGCATATGGAATTAGCAGAATGCATGAGGCCATGAACCCTAGGACTTGTAGTATTTTTCTTGCAGATAGCTGGGTTTTGGTGGCCATTAGTTTGAAGTAGTTTGTCAAATAAACCTGTTTTTCTGGTGTTAGGAATGCCATCTGGGAAGTTGTGTTCAAGCTTGCTCCCAGGAATACAATCTTTTGGCTGGGCACCAGTTGTGATTTCTTTTCATTGATGGTGTACCCCAGAGACGTTAGAAGTCTCTTTACAAATGCCAGGTGCTGAAGTAGCAATTCCCGACTGTCCGCCTGAATCAGGCAATCGTCCCAAGTATGGGTAAATTTGAATATTTCCCTGCCTGCAGTATGCAATGGCTGCAGCCAGGCACTTTGTGAATACCCTGGGTGCAGTAGATAAGCCAAAGGGAAGTGCAGAGAAATGATAGTGCATAGAGCCTGCCCTGAAATGTAGATATTTCCTGCAAGATTCCCTTATGGGGATGTGCAGAAAAGTTTCTTTTAAGTCTAGGGTGACTAGCCAGGCGTCCTTGACTAGCATAGGAAGAAGCTGTTGCGAGTCAACATTTTGAATTTTGGGACCACCAAGAAGGTGTTGAGAATTGACGGATCTAGGATAGGGTGCCAAGAGCCCTTTTTTCTGGGCACCAGGAACAGTCTGGAGTAGAAACCCTGTCCCCTTTGCTCTATTGGGGCAGGCTGAATAGCCCTGATACTGAGAAGAGAAACTACTTGCTTTTGAGCCTCTGCCCACTGGTGTGGAGGAAGGTCTGACAACCCTCTTAGGGTTGGCAGTGAGTGGAAGTAGAATCTGTATCCCTGGGATACAATGTTTAGGACCCATCAGTCCTGGGTAATGGATATCCAGTTTTGTGCATGCAGGGCAAGTTTTCCTCCTAGGGGTGCAAGTACTTGGGCTTTGCTGGGAAGGAAGATAAACAAGTCATTGTGAACTTTTTCCATAAGGGGGTGGCTTACCACTCCCTGTTTTAGAGGAGGGAGCACTCCATTGTTTAGATCTCTGCATATCCTGGGACTGTAGTCTTGGTTGCCTGTTGCCCCTGGGTTTGGACTGAGAATGCCTGTGAGGGACTGGAAAGGACCAGTTTTTAGAAGGCCAATGCCTACTGAATCTAGGTGGCTGCACCTGTAAGAAATCTTTAACAGTTTGCATGGATTTGTCTTTTTCCTCCATCTTTTTAAGAACTTCTGCTTTTGTGCCAAACAACCTTTCCTGGTTTAATGGGGCATCTAGTAATTTTGCTTTGACATGGTCTGGCAAGATTTGCTCCTTCAGCCAAGCATGCCTTTCCAGTACAGTCCCAGTGACAGCAGCCCTGCAAGATGCTTCTAAGGCATCAAAACCACACTGCAAAGTATGTTTACTAACTTGGTCTGCAGAATGCACTAACTGTTGTAAATCTTTATTTTCTGTACAATCTGGAAGCAATAACATTTTTGTTTAATTCGTTCCATAATATGCTGCTGGTACTTCAACAAGTGAAATTGGCAATTCAAAGCCCTGATGACAAGAGTTGCAGAGGTATATACCTTCTTACCTCATCTGTCTAAAGCTCCAGAATCCCTGTCCGAAGGGGTAGGGTTTTTGGCTGTAGTAGCCTTAATGCCTTTAGGTCCCTGGGAAATAGTCTCTGGATCCGCAGTGGGATTCTTAGAGAGAAATTTGTGACAGTTAAGTACTCTGTAGTACCTGTCAAGGTTTCTAGGAGCTGGTGGTAAAGTATCAGGAGTAAGACTGGATTCCATGAAGACATCATCTGCAATGTCCAGGACAGGAGGTATAGCTAGAGGCGCCTGTGCTGAGGCAAGTCTAAAAATTCTCTGACTCTCTTCTTGGACTGAGGGTAGTCCTGGCATTCCCAGTGGAAATGCTGAGTATGCAAGGTTTCACCAAAAGAAAAGCCCTCTGGAGGGGAGGCAGTGGGTATGGAATCCTCTGCATATGAATCCTCATAGGTAGATAAGGGTATGTTCCTGGTAATCAGAGGAATCTGAGTCATCGGACTCGTGGTCTGTAGAATCAGAAGGAAAATCAATTATTTGCCTTTTAGAGGGGGAAGGCTGGCTTCTCCTAATTAAACTTACAAGGTCTTCAGCCATTCTAAGCATTTGTTTCTGTGGCAAGGGAGCTTGAGCATGTGCTTTTGGTCATCGGTTTTCTAGGCATAGTGCGAACTCTGGGCCTGAGAAACTCAGAATATTTAGTCAAAAATGAAGCTGTCTGTTTAATGCGAACATTCAAAGGTCGGAATACACCCTCAGAAGCCAGTGCCTGCACAGCAGCTCCAGACCCATCAAGGTAGAGATATCCGCAGGTTCCATTGTCGAAGAAGCATTGCACGGCATACCGGACTCCAAATGGGTCTCAGCAGAGACCTGCGAATCTGTAGAAGTGGGTATCAGGGGCTGCGAAAATGCCTCACTGAGTACCGGCGGACTGGCGACTAGTTTAACGGAAGCGTCGTAGGCAATTTTGAACCTATGCGGTCTGTCTCTGTCTTTATCCTTACTTTTTTTTGGAAGATTGGCAGTCGGATGGCTTATTGAAGCCATTTCGGAATATGGAGAACGACAGCGAAAGAATTTAGCGACAAAGATAGCCCAACAACGAATAGGTCGAGCGTTAAAGCACAAAACCTACAGCGAGGAACGTCGTGGTCTGGGCCTAAACAGATGACACAGTAAGAATGAAAATCTCTGTGAGGTATTTGCTTTCCACAGGCAAGACAACTGTTAACTTTGTCTGACATCGGTTAGAGCAAGAAAAAAGGATCCCCAACTGGGTACTTAGCTTTAAAAAAGACTTCAGGTTTGAAACTCGAAAAACGAAAATTTCAGGAAGCAGCTGACCGGCACTTGGGAACTGCTTCTGCTTTGGGCTCCCACGCGGCAAGAAAAGCTAATGTAATGGCGTTGGTTGCCTGTTTTATACCCATGACAACCTGAAGTCATGGAAGAGGTGACAGCATTCAACGCAGAGATCCCAAGACTCTGGTATTCGGGCTGACTGAGAGCTACCTGCAGGCAGATAACCCAAGTATGATGACTGCAACAGTGAAACACTAAGAACATCACTATAATTTTATATACACACACACACATATATATATATATATATATATATATATATATATATATATGCACGTACATAAACACACACAGACGCGCTTGTGTACAGCTTATATACATACAAATATAAATGTGTGTAGTGCATACATTATATATACATACAGATATACACACATAATAATGCTGCTGGAGAAAGGATAGGAAATACTGTTCCCACCTACAACTGAGCCAACACTGCCATGTTTTGCTCATCATCATCACAAAGAAACAAATGACCGTGAATGATGCCTCACTCTAAGGCAAACTAGCATGGAGCCCTTACTGCAACTCAGGTGACTGGATTTCCATTAGCAGCCCAGACACTTGAAGGAGGCAGGCAATGAGGGAAGAGTATGAAGGGGTGTGATCCACTCATCTCTTCTAGGGTTGGAGAGGGTTGAGAACTACAAAAGTACATTGGGCAGTGCAAATTCCCTGGTGGAGACCTTGAAAACCACTACCCATGCTTTGGAGGGGACTGCTAGGGATGCTTTGCAGGAATACCCCTTCTGTATGTTAAGGGACACACTCAAGTCACCCATTATATGTTCCTCCAGGGCAATTTACTGGGTGCACGAGGAAACTATGGCTTAAAGTAAAAATCAATCTGAATTAACCCTCACCCCAATGATGAGAAATCAATAGTCCAACTGAACAGCCAGGACAGCTTATTACAGACAGGGAGAATAAAATGAAAAAAACCTACCCAACATGATAGACCGTTCCTTTGACTAAGACGCAGCTCCTCCTCAGTCTACATGCACTTCTTGAAAGCCTGCAAGACCTTACATCTGTACACTAAAGTTACAAAACCATGTAACACTAGATCAACATTGGCAGTTTAATCTGTCAGTAAGACTGGCAAGACTTAGCCTGATGCACACAATTTTCCCATGCTACCTTAACCCTATCCCCATTTTCCATAAAACGGTGAGCATGTCAGGACCCTTGTCCAAATCAGATAGCCCACATAGAGCAGAGCAGTAAACCTGAACACAGCTCTCTCTGCTCCCGAATCCCCTCACCATGAAGACACTTGCTGGGCCCGTGGTGGGGACAAGAAACTGTCACAGAACTAACTGATGTAACTTTTACAGCATTCATCTCCACTACCAAAAGGGCACTGTCTCAAGCCTCAGCCCAGTAGGTGGTTCTCATGAAATAACTGCCTGAATGATTGTGGCCCTAAAGAATGCATCCTTGAGATCTAGGTTCATTCAGCAATGTCCTCATGGCAGCCCTGTAAATGTCACCCATATAAGCGTTCTTGGAAAAATGCTTGCAAAAGCTGTAGGATTACCACCTGTCCCTCTTTATACAGGACAGTCCCCATTTAGGGCAGTTATGCCCTGCAAAAAACACACACACATACATGAAAAATGGAAAATGGCCCAGGATTTAAAGTAAAAACAATATTTATGTTTTCTCTAATAGTCGCATACAACGAACATTTTGACTCTAAAATATCTTAACATATATGATATGAAACAGAAACTGTTCAAATTCTTCAAGAGTGAGCTTTTATTTTAGCAAGAAAGTGACGTCCCGTCCTTCAGTTTGTCCTGTAAAATGTCATGAAAACTGTCACACTTTGGACATCTCCAAAGGTAGTAACCCTAGCAAACTCACAACTGCTTTAATAGAGGGAGGAATTTGCAGATTCTAGTAAAGGTCTGCTATATATCTAACTAAATTTTACACATATGAAAGCTAAAGCAAAAACAGTCATCTTGGATACTTTGGAACTCAATATTTTTGAAGAAAAAATAAAGTTGTAGATTTGATTTCACTCTATCCACATAAAATCTGTGTTGTCTGTTCACATCCATACAATAAAACAGGTATTCTAACTGGTTAACATTCAGTGGGAAAAAAAAAAGATTGGAAGGTCAGACTGATTAACACCAACATCTGAACATAATTAGGGAAGGATTGGAAGGGCATTAGACATTAAGATTGCATCTGTGGTTAATTTTGGAAGAAAGAAAGGATTTGTCATTGTGGACACTGTCTTTGTGAAGTATGACGTACAGAGGATTGGCACGCACAGTTAAGAGGTCAGAAAATCTGACTAAGGTAATGGCAATTAGTACGTTTTTCAAAACGGACATCTTAATCCAGCTGAAAGAAACCGGCTCAAAGTAAACTACTCCAGGATGCAATACAGACCCAAAGGTGGGACAAGAAACTTGAGAGGAGACAAAGTAGGAAGGTGCACCTCAGTAAAGTTTTGTAAATGTTCTGTCTGCTTAGCTTCACTGAATCAACACCTTAGCAAAAATTCAAATGGGCAATCACATGGACATTAACAAAATAATTAAGCCCAGAGTTACAAATCTGTGATAAATACTGCAAAACACTTGCTAAATGGGCTGATCTAACATCCCTGCCAGGAGCCCATAAGGAAAATAAGTAATTTGCTATGGCAAGTCTTCCTAATACAGGTTTGTGGGCAGAGTTAAGAGTATAAGAAGGCTCTCTGACCATCAGTAAAATTAGAATAAGCAAGTGGTTAGCCTGAGAGAATAAAATATGAAACAGCAGATGCTTTAAATATTTCAAATAAAAATGTCTACACAAAAGACGAGGTCAGAGCAGGGGGGGGGGGAAATCACACTGGTCAAAAAAAAGTGCGGTAGGGGAGGAGTTATGAGAGAGCAGCCCTATGACACAGAGGGATAAAACTCTTTCCATGTCCCAAACAACCAGTGCTCAACTAGAGCACAGTCAATGCAGGGAGGAGCACAAAGGGGGAGGATGGGAGTGAGCAGCTAGTGTCAGTTTGTCTATCCAAGGGAGGCAGTCCAGGCTTGACCAGCTCTCTGCTGCTTGAGTAGTGAACCACTTAGCTGGGAGGTTTTGCATGCCTGAAAGGGAGTACAGAGCTGCAGATAGCAGCAATCACACAGTTGTAAAGGCTGCTGTGATGGACAGAATTAAGGGCACACTCCTCATCAGCAGTATAACACTGCACCAGGGACTTCCATCTTCTCACCAGCTGTGCATGGGATGAGGTTGACAGGTCCAGTAGACCCAGTGAATGAGGAGTGGAGCTGGAGGCAGATGATAGTTGGCTACAAGGAGAGAGAAAGAAAAAAAAAAGCAATAAGGTTCACTTTGGCTTTGCAAAGTTTGATCTTCTCCAGGAACTTAAGAATAAGTGGAATAGAGAAAAAGCATAAAAGAAACTCGAGATCACTTACAGTTGGGCGCATCCCTCTCCTCTCCCAAGAAAATAATAAAGGGAAAGGATATTGCTGTACAGCTGGTCAGGGAAGGCAACAGGTAGCAATGATTTCACCCAGTAAAAGAACAGGCTCTGTGCTACTAACAGGCTAAGAGATCACACAGTGGGCAGCAAAAGGTAAATAGAGTCAGTCTCCAAGAGATCTGGCTTGTCAGACCAAGGTGAAGGCCCATTCCCTTACTCTCATGGCCACCCAACAAAGAGAATACGAATTAGTCTTGGCATAATTGTTCATCTACCAAACCACTGAACTGCATGCATACTTGTGAAAATTATAAATGCAATTGTACATCTATAGGATTATCAAAGGTAGCCCAAATCCTTATCACCATAGCATGATTCTGATGTGCAACTAAAAAGATCCGGAAATAAGACCCAACACACAGTAGTATGGGACAAGGGTGGAGGATACAGAACCCTGAGAAACTACTTGGGAGCCAGTGCTAATCCTATTGCTGATGGAGACGAAACACCCAACATCATATTTTTCTAATGTTTGTACTGAAGTATTTTCAGCCTCTCTTACTGTAGAGATGGAAGACTGCAAGCCTCCATTTCCTACATGGCAAACTTCCTTTTTTTTTTTTAATCTTGCAGTACTCTGACAGTCCCTTCCTTCATCCCAATAGGAGTAGAATTTCACGGCATACCTTTGGGTAGAATTCAGGATGAAGGCCTGCATCAGAAATTAATTTTCCCCTTCTTCAGGAGATAATGATCAGGATTCATCTTATGCTGTTCAATATCTGTTTGCAGTACAATGTCAGGTCCAAATAAACTCTAGTACTCTTTTTCCAACTACTATACGCAGCTTATTATTGAAATTTCATGTTTTTTGTACACTGTTGTCACTCTTATTATCAGCTACCAGCTCTATTGCAGAAGCTGAGCTCACATATTTAGTTAATGTTTGTTTCAGTCATTTTCCCCATTAAAGTGATTCAGTGAGACTATACTGAACTACATGCAATTAGGCAATGCACTTGGAGTTTAAATGCCAATTGTCTCCTTTAGAAGAACTTTTCAAATGTACACCTATGGACTTTCAGATCACTTGATTTGTTATCACTGTAGCAAATCAAAGTAGATGCAGTTCAACCTATTCCCATTTTTTTATTTACAATTTACAAAATTTGTTTTGGCAAACCTTAGGAGGAGATCATCGACCAACTGCCTACTCTAGCTCATGTTCAATTTCCTAACATGCTTTTTCATACCACCATAAGTAATGTAGCACTATACAAACCCACATCTTTTCTCTTACCATACTATTCCATAAACAGCACTTAAAAAAAATACATTTAACCAGAAAAGTGAAATGATCCTTCTGGTACCCTTTTCAGCCATGACCTGGCCCATAATAACAAGTCTCCCCACTGCTGTGTGACCTTAGGGAAGTAAATAGTGTGGGAAGAAATAGCCAGGGAATTGTTATGGCTAGGCTTTTATAGGCCCTAGGGCTGATAGCCTAGTACCAACCTATGAACATATAAAATTTTCCAGGGGTGTGGAGAGGGAGGACAAACATTGGTTTTGGATGTGGTTGGACTTCGTCAATATTTTGTGTCTAGACATTATGCAGTTTAGCTTGTTTTAAGTAGACACACACACACATATATATATATATATATATATATATATATATATATATATATATTATATATATAAATACGAACGCATATTAATACACATACGTGTACATGCATAGACATTATATTATATATATATATATATATATATATATATATATATATATATATATATATATACATACATACATACATACACACACACAGTGGATATAAAAAGTGTACACACCCTTGTTAAAATGCCAGGTTTTTGTGAAATAAAAGAATGAGACCACAATAAATTATTTCAAAACTTTTCCCACCTTTAATGTGACCTATAACCTGTACAATTCAATTGAAAAACAAACAAATCTGTTAGGGGAAAAAATATAAAAAATAAAAAAACTTACAATATGCTGGTTGCATAAGTATGCACATCCTTAAACTAATATTTATTTTATTTTACATTTGTTAACCATGAACGTCTATGCGGACATGTGTCCTTTTTCAGTGGAGGCCCAGGGAAAAAAGCTCCAATGTCATACAGTACGTAGTCATTAGTAGATAGTATAGTAGAACACATTTTAAAAACATTAATTTGGTACATAACTGTAAAACATTAATAGCTTTACAGGAGTTCAACAATAGGAACTATAGCAAGAACATTTCATACCTCATGAGGGTGTGTAGTTATGTTCGGTGCAGATACCTTCCAAAAAAAAAAAGATATATAAA
Organism: Protopterus annectens; assembly: GCF_019279795.1. Classification (NCBI taxonomy): domain Eukaryota; kingdom Metazoa; phylum Chordata; order Ceratodontiformes; family Protopteridae; genus Protopterus; species Protopterus annectens. Next base: position 1,364,143,807 of record NC_056745.1, read on the forward strand.
TTTGAACAAAGACATTAGAACTTGATGGAGATAAGTCTGACATAAAAATCTACAAAGAGTTAATTGAAGGAGTTCAATGTTTAAAGATGTGGTCTAGTGCAGTAGTGAAGGAGGGTTGGAAGGGTGGTTTGGGAGAGTCTAACCTGGACTGTAACAGCAAAATCTACAAAAAGAGTTAATTGAAGGAGTTCAATGTTTAAAGATGTGGTCTAGTGCAGTAGTGAAGAAGGGTTGGAAGGGTGGTTTGGGAGAGTCTAACCTGGACTGTAACAGCAGCACAGCCAGGAGTTGGCAGGGTGAGTTTTTAGAATTTTTTTAAACTGTTTAGATGTGGAAGTGGTAATTAGTGGGTTATGCAGACAGTTCCAAAGCTTGGAAATATAGTTAGAGAAGAGGGCTTCACCTGAGTTTTTTGGTTTGGTGACTTGGAGGAGACGTTTATTGTTCAAGCGAAGTGATCTACATGCATAGTATGGCTAAACAATGTCTTTGAGGGCTGGGTTCTTTTGTGGGTGATGGAGAATTTTATGAGCTAAGGTAATTTTATGAGCTAAGGTTAGTTGATTAAAATGAAGTAATAGGGGGAGCTCTAGCCAATCAAGCTGCTTGAGTGATGGAGAGTGATGCGACTTATAGAAACCATTGGTGGCAAATGTGGAGATTTTGTTTTAGCAGGTTTCAGGCTTGGCAAGGTCAGTTTTACTGAGGTTTGTTAGAATTGGGGATGCATATAGGCGTGTCGATAGTAGGTGTTTTCTAGCAATTGTGGTTTTTGTACTGCTTGTTAGAAACTGTTTATTCCTATATAGGAGCCAAAGTTTCTTGTGAACGTTTTTGATGGACTGGTCTATGTGGAGGTCAAATTTCAGGTTATTATCGATTATAATGCCAAGTAGTCTGTTACAGGGTAGGAGTGATCATGGTTTTGTTTTTAGAGAAGATATGAAAGGTTGTAGAAGAAGCAGCATTTCTAGTGGGGTAGAAAAGCATAAGTTTACTTTTATTGAGATTTAATGCAAGTTGGGAGTTTGTTAACCATGCTTCAAAAGATAGGAAGGTGTCCTGGTGTGATGGACTGAAGGTCACTGAGGGTAGAAGCAGAGCAGATCAGAGTGGAGTCATCAGAGTACTGAATGACATTGGCATGGGGAGTGGCAGAGTGGAGGTGATTGGTAAATACTGAGAAAAGAAGGGGTCCAAGGATGGAGCCTTGTGGTACCCCTAAGGTAACTGGTAGGAGGGGTGAGAGGGACTGTTGCCAATGAACAGTTTGCTGATGATCTGTTAAGTAGCTTCGAAACCAGGCTATAGATGTGTTGCTGAGGGTGTGGGAGAAGAGGAAATTAATGAGTTTAGTGTGACTGACCATATCGAAGGCCTTTGACAGGTCCAGAAATATTCCGATAAAAATTGGGAGTTGTTTCTGTGCTGATTAACTATATTTGTAAAGGACAGCAGGGCTGTTGTGGTGCTATGTGCAGGGTGGAAGCCATGTTGGGTATGGGATAGGAGACTGAGATAGTAGATATTCTATGAGTTGGGAGTGTACTACTCTTTCTAGGATTTTAGACAGGGGGAAGAGGATGGCAATGGGGCGATAATTAGTAAGTTCACAGGAGCTACCACCTTTGTGTAGAGGCAAGATGTGTGAGATTTTCCAAATAGTGGGGCATATACCTCTGCAATTGATCTATTTAGAAGCCATCTCCTACCAATAACCATACTTACGATGCAATTTCTAGATAATCTGCAGGGAGATTGTCAGCAGCTGAAGTGGTTGGGTTTAGTTTTTTTGAGTAGTATTTTGATGTAACAGATGGGGACTGCGTTTAGTTTGAAGAAGTTAGTGCTACATTGAGGGGGTATTGGGGTTTGTTTCTGGGGGGGTAGGGTTTGTGTTATTGTGATTGTTGGCTAGGGTTTGAATGGATTCTGTGAAGTAGGTGTTGAATTGGGTGGTCACGTTTCCACAGCTGTCAACTGTTTTTGGTGTGGTGGTAGTATTTTTACCTGACTGCAATAGGTTGTTTACTGCTGCCCAGAATTTTTGTGGATTATTCTGATGTTTGATTTGGATGCTGTGGTTGTAGTTGAATGTCAGATTTTAATCATTTAACTTTGTTTCGAAGTTCTAATAAATGTTGTTTATTAGTGCTGGTTTTGTTCTTATGGAACTGTAACCGGGCCTTGTTCCTGTCTTAGAGTACTTGTCTATTTTCTTTGGTTAACTAGGATGCATAATTAGATCATACTCTGTTTCTAGTTGGGGAATGGGTGTTGAGACTCTCAAGGAAGGTGTTGCTGAAGGACAGTACTGTCTCAACTAGGGGCAGATGTTTGAGGTGTTCCCAGGAACAATTTTTGAGAGCAGAGATAAATTTATCAGGATTGAAATGCTTTTTAATCCTAATTGTGCAGAAAGATGTTTGATGTGGTGTGTGGTTGCAATTTCTTAAGAGAAATGTTGGACAGTGTTACTCAGATCGTCAGGGAGGCAGCCTGAGTGAAATGACAGGTGGGGAGAATTAACTAGAATCCTTTGTTGAAGCACCTTTTGATTTAATTACAGCATTCAGTCTTCTTTGGTAGGAGTCTATCAGCATGGCACATCTTGACTTGGCAATATTTGCCCACTCTTCCTTGCAAAAGCGCTTCAAATCTGTCAGATTATGAGGACATCTCTTGTGCACAGCCCTCTTCAGGTCACCCCACAGATTTTCTATTGGATTTATGTCTGAACTCTGGCTGGGCCATTCCAAAACTTTAATTTTCTTCTGCTGAAGCCATTCTTTTGTTGATTTGGACGTATGCTTGAGGTCACTGTCGTGCTGAAATGTGAAATTCCTCTTCAGCTTTCTAGCAGATGCCTGAAGATTTTGGGCCAAAAGTGACTGGTATTTGGAACTATTCATAATTTCCTCCACCTTAACTAAAGCCCCAGTTCCAGCTGAAGAAAAGCAACCCCAAAGCATGATACTGCCACCACCACGCTTCACCGTGGGGATGGTGTTCTTTTGGTGATGCAAAGTGTTGCTTTTGCACCAAACGTACCTTTTGGAATTGTGGCCAAAAAATTCAGCCTTGGTCTCAGACCATGACACATTTTCCCACATGCTTTTAGGAGACTTGATGTATTGCTTTGCAAATTTCAGCCCGGCCTGGATGTTTTTCTGTGTAAGAAAAGGCTTCTGTCTTACAACCCTACCCTATATTCCAGACATATGGAGAATATGGGAGATTGTTGTCACATGTAGTACACAACCAGTACTTGCCAGAAATTCCTGCAGCTCCTTCAGTCTTGCTGTAGGTCTCTTGGCAGCCTCCCTGACCAGTTTTCATCTGGTCTTTTCAATTTTGGAGGGATATCCAGTTCTTTGCAACGCAACTGCTGCCCCATATTTTCTTCACTTTTTGAGGACTGTCTTCACTGTGTTCCATGGTATACCCAATGCCGTGGATTTTTTTTTTTGTACCCTTCTCCTGACTGACACCTCTCAACAATGAGATCCCTTTGATGCTTTGTAAGCTCTCTGCAAACCATGGCTTTTGCCGTAACAGACAACTCAGTAAATGTCAGGAAAATCCTACTAGGACAGCTGAACTTTATTTGGGGTTAATCAGAGTCTCTTTAATTGATGGCAGGTGTGTACCCAAGAAGACTGAATGCTGTAATAAAATCAAAAGGTGCTTCAACAAAGTATTAGTTTAAGGGTGTGCACACTTATGCAACCAGTGTATTATACATCTTTTTATTTTTTATATTTTTTCCCCTAACAGATTTGATTGTTTTTCAATTGAATTGTACAGGATATAGGTCACATTAAAGGTGGGAAACGTTTTGAAATGATTTATTTTGGTTTCATTTTTTATATCACAAAAAACTGGCATTTTAACAGGGGTGTGTAGACTTTTTATATCCACTGTGTATAGATATAGATTTTATATATATATATATATATATATATATATATATATATATATATATATATATATACATACATACATATATACATACATACATATATACATACATACATATACACATATACATACATATACATACACACACACACACACACACACACACACACACACACACACACACACACACGGGTCTACTTTGAAACATCTAAAACCCATAACATCTAACTTCATAATATTGAGACCAAAACATCTAAAACTCATAACATCGAATTTCATAACATTTAACACTACAAATCACAGGAAAATAACATCCCCTCCACATACAACGACACCAAACTACCAAACACACTTTTTACTACATTTCTGCCCCCCAACTCCAAGATCGCACTACAGTGGAAAAAGTTAATTTCCTAACCCCAATGTATCAAGCCCCCTTGCAGAAACATAGTAAAAAGTGTGTTTGCTAGTTTGGTGTCATAATATGTCTTTACATGCGGAGGGGATGTTATTTTCATGTGATTTGTACTGTTAGAGGTTATGAAATTCAATGTTTTGGGTTGGAGATGTTCTGGTCTCAATGTTATGAAATTAGATGTTATGGGTTTTAGATGTTTTGAAGGGGACCCATACACACATATATGAGGAATTTAGTGTAGCTGATACAAATGCATTTCTGACAGAAGAAAATCAAAAATATGTGGACAAAAAGCATGGAGACAGAACAACTTACAAAACTCCACACAATCAGTGATCAAAGATAAGGACTGAACCCAGACCCTACGGCCGGGAGTCAGAGATCCTGATGTCACCCCTTTCCCAGCACAAAGGGTTGGCAAGTCCTTGCCTTAACTCAAGATAAGTTCAGTACTGAAGTCAGTCATATTAAATGTTAACAAGTTGCAGCCTCCCCCTGTGAAATTCACACACACAGACATACATCCCTCTGTACTTGTACCATCTTGAACCGTTTCACTCGTATCACTTCTATTAAAGCCTGGTAGACTGTTTCAATCACAGTACATGATGCAACCTTATCCAGTTACAGTAAATGATGCAATCTAGCACCAACCTCACTACATTTCAGTTCTGAGCAACTATGCATACTTGACACACATGCCACTATTTTCCAGACCATGCATGTCCCATATCCTAAAAGCAAACTATTATACGACAGTCAGCTGTGCAATCCAGACAACAATCATGTATAAAAATACCTCATTTAAGCCTGAACTAAATGTATTTTCCCAGTGAATAGACTGGGCGTTAATAAAACATATCTAATTTGAAACTGGTACAGATTTTACTTTGGACAGCAAGGTTTTCCAGCAAGACATCTGTAAACCATCTACTTTTAACCATTTTAAAATGTGATAAACCTGATCTCTGCAATTCTAATCTTGTAAGATTAGTCAAAAAGGTTAATCAAATGGCAGATGCAGTGCAATGGAAAAACTGCTAAATACAACCCCACTTTACCAACAATACAAAAACTACAGCAATCCAAATGATCACAGGCTGTGCCCATAAATACACATCCCAGGCCTAAAAGACAGATAATGGAGGAAAACATACAGTCTTGGGAACAAACAGTGAATTACTCCCACTGTATAAGGTCAAATGCATCCCTTTGGAAAAATGCAACTGGAATACAGAACACAAAAATACAACACCTGCATATACACCAAGAAAACACTTTTGTAACCTATTGCCTGAGGGAAGAGATCCGAGTTCCAGGAGGACACTTTCTCTCCTTGGAATTAACATCAGAACTGAAGATGGTAGCAGAGGCACAGACCTTTCGTAATAAAGGTTTGGGATGCTTCCATCTCCTGTTCTTTTATAAAGACCTGTCACATCTACACTTCCAAACAGTGTCAGACTTTATAAGTTCATATATTAAGCTTACGGACAAAGGAAACCATCACGAAGCTCAGCCACACCATCCAGTTCTGAGACTAAAGTCCCCCATTAATTAGACTTTCTCTATATATCCCTGGTGAAAATGTATAAATCACCCATACAGTCAACCAAATCGGTTATAAGGGCTGATATGGAACTACATGACAGACAAGGGCAGCATATTACAGTAACTGAGGATTCTTTGACTTAGTATCCATCATGCCATCACAGTTGATGTGACAGTGTAGGTTTAGGTCTTTAGAACAGATGATTGTTTTAAGACTTGCTCAAAGGGTGCTGGGTCATTTATAGCATGGTAAGCAGAACAAAAATCACCCACGAGGAGTCTGTATGCCAAGAGCAGAGTAGTGGGACAGCTTTTACAGTCTATCAAAGTAGCTAAGGGTACTCAGACTACAGATCCTATTTTGGTGAGGAAATGCTGAGATCTACTAAGCTGGTTTAAGGGTTTGGCAAGGATAGTGTTAAAAGGTGCATTACACTCAATAATGGGCCTAATAAGGGATGAATAAATTGGGACTATAACTTCTCTGGACCTTGAGGAGGTAAAATGAAGGATAAGCTGTTCAAGGATGGTGGTTTTCCTAACCATTCCAGAGAGAGTAGTAGTCAAATCATAGTCTGTTCTCAGCATACATACTCAAGTCCTTTATAACTGTCAAATTTAAGTGGAAGTTTATCTATATGGTCATTAGTAGTGATGCTAGATTTACCAAAAGGAAACTATGCTGTATTTCTTGGTGTTAAGGGTAAGCCCATGATTAATACACAAAGCATTTGTTTGATCCATGCTGGAGGATTTGAGTATCACAATGAGATTTGATCACCGTCCTCCAGTTTGCAATCCGCAGCAAACTGTTAGTCAAAGCCCACAGATATAGTTTTCTTAAACTATGCCACACTTGTTTTTATATCCCTGACCTAGGAACCTTTGGAACTCCTAGAATATATCTCAAATTCCAGAGCTCAGAGTAATCTCCACTACAGTACAGATAATACATGAACCAACGCACCCACTCCTACACACCGTTAACTTCTATTAGAAATGGAAAGTGGTCAAAGTAATTTATATCTGCAACCCCAGGGACATTTTGGGCTCAATTTATTTCCAAATACCACTTTTTATATCTTACAATACCCCATACATATACAGGATAGGAAACAGTTAGATAACACTGACATGGACCATTTGCTGAAGTGAAGCATGGCTTCAGAGCAGGTTACAGTACCATTACAGTGAAACGGAGTCTTATAGATATGTCACTAGCTATGTGAATGCAAGTTTTTCCCAGAGACAGTTTTTGCAGATCTCACAAAACAAAACACCTGCTATGACCAAAGACTAAAAGAACTTTTAAAATAGAAACAAATACAGGAAAAAAAGAAATGTAGTATTTCAGAAAAGCAGGCCTGTATTGGTCATAAAATAGCTCTGCCAGCTATCACCACTTCAAAAAAGCAAATGAAAGAGTTTTACCCTGAGAGTAGGATACAAAGGTGGTTTATAAAATATGGAGTTAAAGGTCTACAATGGTGAACAGTTCACATTACTGACACTATTCAAAGATTTACAGGATTACCTACTATCATACCCATTTCTGTTTCCCATAATCAAAAAAATTAGACAGCCACGAATAAAATTTGAGGGAACAATACATGCTGAATAATGTTTAAGAGGAGTGAAATTAAAAGGAAAGCAGGGCTTGAGCAAATTATGCAATATTGAAGTGAAAAATAAATTATGTACTCACCATAACATTCCATGTTTGTTGTCCATAATCTCGCCTTCATTCTTGATGGTTGGGTTCTGAACCGAGCATCGGTTCTGACTCAGCCTAATATTAAAGCTTGGGATCTTTTTACTGGCTCGACTCTACACCATATCCCATGATGCTTGGCGACAGTTCCCCAGATCTTGTTTGCAAACACTAAATTACTAGACCAATGCAACCAGAAAAGGAAGAAATAGTAAATTCAAAAAATCCTTAGCCCATGTCTCATGAGACAAGAAGGGAATCAGGTAACTTTATGACCAATTCCAGAAATTCCTATCAATCCTCCAGGAAGGGGGGAAGGAGGGTGGGATGCAAGAATGAAGGCGAGATTATGGACAACAAACATGGAACATTATGGTGAGTACATAACCTCTTTATGTTATGTTGTCCTATCTCGCCTTCATTCTTGATGGCTGGGACAGCGTCATCAGCAACTTTTTTCTTGGGTGACTCAAGGGAATAAACTCTTCAGAACAGTGGAACCAAAGGAAGCCTTGTTCCGGGAGGCCACATAGTACAGTTTTGTACCTACCATAAATGTAGATGTTCGTGTGTTCACCCTGCTACAGTCATCACACTTGGGTTATCCTGCCGTCAGGCGGTACCGCAGTCTGCCCGAATTCCAAAGTCTTGGTCTGGCGTCGGTTGCGGTCGCTTCTTCCCTGACATCAGTGCACCAGGGGTATATAAGAGGCATCCAACGCCATTTTCTTCAGTTTTTCTTGCCCCAGATATGTCAGGTGCTCCCAATAGGTAGGCAAAAAAAAATATATATATATATATATATATATATATATATATATATATATATATACATACACACACACACACACATATAGCTAGATAAAAATAAAACAATACCCTTAGGCACAAGCAAATACACCACAGAGGTAGTATAGGATATAGTGGTAGAGATAAGTTCAGCTAGTTCAGAGGGAATGGAGGGAGGGTAACCTGGACTGCAGCAGGGTGAACACTCTAACATCTACATTTATGGTAGGTACAAAACTGTACTATGTTCATCATGTTACCCTGCTGCAGTCATCACACTTGGGTTGAATCCCAAAGCTAAGGATGGGAGGTGGAGTCAAACAGGGTTAGAAGAAGCTAGCAGGCCCTGCAAAACTGCAGTGGCAAAACCAGCTCTAGTCTTAGAGTATAGAGGTAAGTGATAGTGTTTGGTGAAGGTGTGCACTAAACTCCAAGTTGCAGCTTCCAGAATATCCTTGGTTGGCACTCCCCTGAGAAAGGCTGCTGATGTAGCTGTAGCCCTGGTGGAGTGGGACCTAATGTTAGCAGATACCGGTTTCCCATGATGTGTGTAGCAGAAACGTATGCAATGCCCTATCCATTTAGAAATGGTCTGTTTTGAGATAGCTTTTCCTTGTGATCCTGCAGCATAGGCTACAAAGAGCTGGTCAGTTTTTCTGAGAGCCTTAGTTTTATCCAAGTAGTAACGTAATTGCCTGTGAATGTCCAAAGAGTGCAGGAGTCTTTCTCCTTTGTTCTGGGGATTTGGGAAAAAGGTGGGCAAGTGAATGGTTTGGTTTAGGGCCACAATGGATACCACCTTTGGCATAAAGGAAGGGTTAGTTCGTAGAGAGACTCTGTCTTGATGAAAAATGAGGAAAGGTTCCACTGCCATTAGTGCCTGTAGCTCTGAGACTCTTCTAGCTGAGGTTATTGCTAGTAGTGGGGCAGTTTTCCATGGAAGAAATTTTAAATCAGCTGAAAAAGCTGGTTCAAAGGGTGGCAGAGTAAGCTTTTCCAGAACAAAGTTGAGATCCCAAGTAGGTGTTGGTGCTCTCCTTGGCGGTCTTATGTTCTTAGCCCCTCTAAGGTACTGTCTTAGGAGTGGATGTGAGAATAAAGGAGGATCAGTGTTGTAATGAGCTGAAATTGCTGAGGCGTGGATCTTAACAGATGAAAAGGAAAGTCTTTTGTGTAACATCTCAGTTAAATATTGTAGAATCTGAGGAATGTTTGGATCAAGGGGATTTTGGCCTTTAGCCTGGTTCCAGGCGCAAAATCTTTTCCATTTGTCTGAATAGGTTTTCCTGGTGCTGGGCCTCCTGGCCTCCAGAATGACATCCATAACAGCTTTGGATAAAGGTGTTGGCTGGTTGTTTAGGTAATTTGCCATGCAGCCAGGTTTAAAGTCTTGAGCTGGCTGTGTAGAATCTGATTGTCTCGCTGGGTGAGCAGGTGAGGAATTTGTGGCAAAATCCATGGTGGGCCGTGGGCCATGTTTCTTAAAAGTGGATAATCAATGCTGGCGTGGCCAGTCTGGTGCAATGAGTATCATTTGTGGCCTCTCTAATCTGACTTTCAGCAGCACCTTTGCTAGAAGAGGCAGGGGAGGGAAGGCATACACTGTTAATGTTTTCCAAATGAATGAGAGGGCGTCCACTTTCCAAGCTAGTGGATGGAAGGTCCTTGTGCAAAAGTTTTTAAGTTGGTGGTTGTCGGGGCTTGCAAACAGATCCATGTCTGGGCGTCCCCATTTTTGAGCTATCATTGCAAATACTTGTGGATCTAGTTTCCATTTGTGTGGATCGATGATGTTTCTGCTTAGGTCTGCCACTGTGTTTTTCTTTCCTGGCAGGAATTGTGCTTGTAATTGAACCTGGTAAGACAGTGCAGTGTTCCACAAGGTCATTGCTTGCCTGCATAGAGGGTAGGAATGTGTGCCCCCTTGCTTGTTTATGTACCACATCACTGTGGTATTGTCCGTCTTTATTATTAGTTGTCCTGGGTGTAAAAGGTACTTGAAAGCGGTTAGGGCATTCTGTACTGCTAGCATTTCTTTTTGATTGGTATGCAGATGCCTCTGATCTGTAGTCCATTTGCCCTGAATGCACTGTCCTGCCATGTGTGCCCTCCAGGCATAGTCCGATGCATCTGTTGTCATAGTTTGCCTGGCTGTGGGTAAGGTGAAAGGCTGACCCTTGTTGAGGTGACACGCCTGTGCCCACCATAGAAACTCCTGTTGAAGGCAGGGAATGAGTGGTATCATTGTTTGCAAGCTGTGGCTGTGCTGAGTCCATACACTTTTCAGGTACCATTGTAATTTCCTCATATGCAGTTTTGCAAATGGTATTAGTAGTATGAATCCCAAGGCCTGCAGAATTTTTCTTGCAGGGAGTTGGGTCTTTGTTGCCATTATTTTGAAATATTGTATCAGCTGTCGCTGCTTGTCTGGCGTGAGATAAGCCATCTGGGCCGTTGTATTCAAGCTGGCACCCAGGAATATTATGTTTTGTGAAGGCACTAGTTCTGATTTCTTTTCGTTTACTGTGTACCCTAGGCAACTTAGAAGGTGTTTGACAAATGCCAGATGCTTTAAAAGAATGTCCTTGCTTTCTGCTTGAATAAGGCAGTCGTCCAGGTATGGGTATATTTGAATTCCTCTTTGTCTGCAGTATGCAATTACTGGTGCCAGGCATTTTGTGAAGACCCTGGGCACAGTAGATAAGCCAAAGGGCAGTGCAGAGAATTGATAATGCATTGAACCTGCAATGAAGCGGAGGTATCTTCAGCAATTTTGTCTGACAGGGACATGCAGGTATGCCTCCTTGAGGTCCAAAGTTACTAGCCAAGCATTCTTGCCCAGCATGGGAAGAAGTTGCTGTAGTGTTAGCATCTTGAATTTTGGTACTTGCAGATAGGTGTTCAGAATTGAAAGATCCAGAATGGGTCTCCATGCTTTGTTCTTTCTTGTGACTAGGAAGAGTCTTGAGTAAAATCCTTGTCCTTGCTCCTGTGTAGGTACCCGTTGAATGGCTCTCATGTCCATGAGAGCTGTAATTTGTTTTTGTGCCTCTGCCCATTGATTTGGTGGCAGGCTTGGCATTCCTTTTATCCTTGGTAAGGTATGAAAGTGGAATCTGTATTCTTGAGAGACAATGTTTAGAACCCATTTGTTTTTTGTGATGATGTGCCAGTTGTCTGCAAAAAATGTTAATTTTCCTCCCAAGGGAGTTGCAAGGAGAGATTTGCTTGGTAGTTTGAGGATTGAATCATTGTGTTTGTCTTCTGCTAGCTTGGGGCCTGTCTTCTCCTCCTTTCTGGGTAGCAGTACCCCACTGGCGAGGTTTGTAAGGGCCTTGTGACTGACCTCTGCCCCTTGGCCATCTGTACTTGCCCCTCTGTGATCTGTCAGAAGCTGGAAAGGACCAGTTTTTTGTTGGCCAATTTCTGCTGAAACGAGGGGGTTGTACCTTCAAAAAATCCTTGACCGTTTGCATAGACTTTGCCTTATCCTCCATTTTCTTTAAAACCTCTTCTGCTTTGACACCAAATAATACATCCTGTTGTAAAGGTGCATCCAATAATTTTGCTGTAACATGATCAGGAAGGGTTTGTTCTTTTAACCAAGCATGTCTACATATGACAGAGCCAGTAACAGCTGCTCTACAGGAAACTTCCAATGAATCAAATCCGCATTGTAAAGTATGTCTGCCCACCTGTTCAGCTGCATGCAACAGATCCTGCATTTCCTTGAATTCAGACTGTTCAGAATGTGTGCTCATTTTTTGTTTTAACTGAGACATTAGGAATTGCTGATATTTCAACATGTGAAACTGACAATTTAATGCTCTCATAGCCAGAGTTGCTGAGGTGTATATTTTCTTTCTCCATCTATCTAGGGCTCTGGAATCCCTTTCAGAGGGCACAGGATTTTTAGCCATAGAAGCTTTAGCTCCCTTAGGACCCTGGAAAATTGTTTCTGGGTCAGCTACAGGGCTTTTATAAAGGAATTTTTGCGAGTCAGGTACTCTGTAGTATCTGTCAGGTTTGACTGGAGCAGGAGGTAGAGAGTCTGGATTTAAACTAGACTCCAAGTAAACATCATCCACAATATCTAAAACAGGAGGGATAGCAAGAGGTCTGTGCTGGGGTAATAAAAGGAACTCTCGGAGCCTTTTCTTAGAATCAGAGTAGTCCTGGCCTTCCCAGTGGAAATGTTCCCTCATGGTATGTAAAGTTTCCCCAAAGGAGTAGTCTTCAGTGGGAGATGCTGAGGGAATAGAGTCTTCAGCATCAGAGTCTTCATAAGGTGGAAAAGTGTAATCCTGTTCTTCAGAAGAATCTGAGGAGAGTGAAAGTTGATCAGAGGATGCATAATCCTCCTCTTGTCTTGTCTTTTATCAGGAGGGGGATGGGAACCCCTGATTCGGGTAATCAAATCTTCAGCCATCTTAAGCATCTGTTTCTTAGGCATGGGGCCTTGAACTGTAAACTGATGTACAGTTTTCTTAGGTTTTAAAAGAGTTTTAAGCTTAGCATAAGATTTAATTGTGAGTGTAGTCGGTCTGAAGACACCTTCTGCAACTGAAGGTGTTTCCACTGCACCGGGGTCTACTTCTGCTCCGGTGTCGGAAGATGGCTGCGTCGGCCTAGTAGGCTCCGCTTGGGAATCCGCAGCTGTCTGGGGTTCCAGTACTGCGGTCGTCAGGGGCTGCGTAGGTGCCTCACTGAAAACCAGAGAACCGGCGACAGGCCCCACTGAGGCCTCGGAGTCAGGCTTGTTCCTAGGCTGCCTGTCCTTATCCTTGCGTGTTTTATGTATGGCGGTCGTCGGCTGCTCCGACAGCATGATATAATTAAATTTCCTACCAAAGTAATGCCGTGCAGTCAAAACGGCGTTTGATAGTTCGTTTATTAAACCTAGCACAAAACCGACAACCTGTGACGTCGTGGTCTGGGCCTAGGCAAGGAATACAGTAAGAATGAAAGTCCTTATGAGGTATTTGCTTCCCACAAGAAATGCAATTGTTAACTTTTTCTGACATCGGACTGAGGCAAGAAAATGTTCCCCAACAGGGTACTTAGCTTTATTGAAGACTTCGGACTGAAATTCAAATCGAAAATCTCAGGTGTCGGCCGACCGGCACTTGCGAACTGCTTCTGCTTCGGGCACCGCGCGGCAAGAAAGACTGAAGAAAATGGCGTCAGATGCCTCTTATATACTCCTGGCGCACTGACGTCAGGGAAGAAGCAACAGCAACCGACGCCGGACCAAGACTTTGGAATTCGGGCCGACTGCGGGACTGCCTGACGGCAGGATAACCCAAGTGTGATTACTGCAGCAGGATAACACGATGAACATCTACTTTGTAATGAGTAATAAAGGTATGAGGATTAACCCATGTGGCTGCCGCACAAACTGACTCCAATGGTAGTCTGGCTTGGAAAGCGGTGGAAGTCGACATAGCTCTAGTTGAAAGGCCTCAAATTTTACCTGGCAGTTGCTTATGCCGAGAACTACATGCGTAAGTAATGGTGTCAAGAGCCATTTAGATAAGGTGACCCTTGAAACTGCTGACCCTTTTCTAGTCTCTGAAAATGAGACAAATAATTGGTTAGATTTTCTAAACTATTTTGTCCTATGTAAATAGAAACGTAACTGCCTATGGGCATCCAATTGGTGAACCTTGTATTCTGCCTTGTTGCCATAGTTGGGGAAAAAAGACAGGTAGGTCAATGGATTGATTCAAGTTGGTCTCAGAACAAACTTTGGGAAGAAAGGAAGGATTTGTTCTAAGGGAGACTCTGCCTTTGTGGAAAACTAAATAGTAAGGATGAACAGACAGGGCTTGTAGTTTTGAAACCCAGAGTAATGGTTGTCAAAAAGATAGTCTTCCATGTAAAGAACTTTAGTGGGCAAGAGGAGGCTGGCTTGAATGGAGGGAGATTTAGAGTAGTCAATACCAAATTTAGAGCCCAGGGAGGTGGTGGTTCTCTTATTGGAGGTCTTAATAGGAATGTACCCCTCAGAAAAGTTTTGCATAATCTGGGAGACAATATTTTTGATCCCATGTCTCCTACATGGTAGTTAGACATGACAGCTAACTGCATGCATATAGTAGCCGGCACTGCACGTCGATTGAAAATCTCTGCTAAAAAATCTAGAATTGTGGTCACCAGGGCTGTGAAGAAATCTATGTGATACTTGGAAGCCCAGCAAGAAATCCTTTCCCATTTGCTAGCATATAGCTTTCTAGTTGCAGCCTTGTGAGAAGAAACCAGAATGTGTCGCACTGCCAGGGAGATATTTGGAAGCCTGGCTAAGATGGGAAATGGAGCAACCAAGCTGTCAGCTTGAGAGTTTGGATGGAGGGATGGAGCGTTCCCGACTGATGGGTCAGAAGATCAGACACCGGGTCCAGAATCCAAGGCTTCTCCTGGAGATGGGGGCATAGGAAGGGGAACCAGATTTGACTAGGCCAGTATGGAGCGATGACAGTTTGTGATTTAACAATATGGCTTTCTGTAGAACTTTGGGTATTAATGGAAATGGGGGGGAGGGGTCATAAAGAAGTCACGGAGGCCAATTGTGAACAAGTGCATCCCTTGGTGACTCCCCCAGAGGGAGGGGGGATTAGGGCAAGGTAGCTGCTGCATTTGGAGTTCATGGACATGTCAAAGAAGTCGTAGCAAGGCTTGCCCCACTTGCAAAGACTTTGGTTCGCAATTTGCTGTTTCAGGGACCACTCGTGAGGCATAAGAATTACATGGCTTAATATGTCCGCTATCACAATGGATTTCCCCGAAATGTGAGACGTTAGAAAACGTTGAGAGGAAATTGCCCATTGCCATACTCTGAGCCTCTCAACACAGAGGGCAGGATCTGGTTCCACCTTGTTTATTGATGTACCATGCCACACCACGAACATACTGTCTGTCTGTATCGCAATTGTACCTGTAGAAGAGAGCTTTGGAATGCTTGCAATGCCAGAAGCACCGCTCTCATCTCCAGTGCATTTATGTGCAAGTGGTATTCGTGTTCCTGCCAAGTCTCTTGGACAGTCTGTCCCAGATAACGCCCTCCCCCCCACCCTACCCGAGAAGAATCCGTGGTCACTGTAGCAACTGGATATGGGAGAACAAATGGTCTGCCTATCGTTACCTGTGTGGACTGAAGCCACCATTGTAGGTCCTTCTTGCAGGTGTCCGTAATGAGGATCTTGAGTGACATGGGTAACTCCTGCATGGACCACTGTACAAAGAGTAGCCACAGTAATACCCTTGTGTAGATGCGCCAGTGGAAATAAAGTTATCCCAGCTGCCACTGAACCCAAAACCTTGAGAGGAAACGTTGCCTGCACTTTCCTCCTCCTGAGCAAGATTGATATCTGATGACGTAGTGTTTGTGCCCTGTCATGAGGCAGTTTGCTACCATGTCTTTTCTGCCCCATGAAGGTAATATGCTGTGAAGGTAACAAGGCAGATTTTTTTTAAATTTATGGTAATACCTAGCTCTGAGCAGAGATGAATGGTGGTGTCCCTTGCCTTGGTCAGTAGATGCTCTGTGGTGACGGTCAGGAGGCAGTCTTTTAAATATGGAAATGCCCAGAATCCTAGATGCCTCAAGTGAGTCGTTTACTGCCATGCATTTGGTAAACACTCTGGGGGTTGTAGTGAGACCAAAGGACAGAGCTTTGAATTGATAATGACTGGTTCTCAGCCAGAAACATAGATATCACCTATCCATCTTTATATGGTAGTACGCATCCTGAAGATCTACTGAGCACATTCAATTGTCTCGTCCCAGAAAAGGGAGCATAAACTGCAGTGTCACCATCCAGAACTTTGGTCTCCAGTCCCCTGTCTTCTTTGGAACTAAAAAGAACCTTGAGTAAGTCCCGGATTCGATTTGGTCTGCAGGGACTTCTTGGATGACTCTTTCTAGCAACCTTTGGATTTTTAGGGTTGCTTGATCCCTTTGACCGCGTGGGATGTCTGGGATTGATCTTGATGGAGGGGGTGGAGAAGATAAGGGTATGTTGTATCCCCTGGATATAACCTGATGGTACCCAGTTGTCTTGAGTGATGCTGAGCTATGCTTTTGGGTACAGTGATAATCTGCCCCCTACTGCCTCCAGAGGTGGACAGGCAGGTCTCCTTTCAGGAGCCCTGGAAGGGTCTGCCAGAGAACGTACCTCTGTTGCCCTGGTTCTGCAGACCCCCTCTGCTGCGAACATGGCATCTTCCATTATTTCCCCCTCTGCCCCTGCAGGAAAATTCACCACATGCGTCCAGCAAAGCTCTTTGGGATTTCTGGAACCACATTTTTCCACCCATCTGGCCTTTGGGATAAGGCCTGGTAGGGACAGAAAAATGTACTCCTACAACAGACAGAGTTTTGCCTTCTTGTTCGCACCTAGTAAGAGCCCTGTGCCTGCTGCCCTACTCGCTCCATCAGCTGTGTAAGAGAGGAGGTGCATGGAAGAGTTTACTACAGAACCTAGAGTCGCAAGCTGAGAGTTTACCTTGTCTGGCACCCCTGCAGCTGTAGGACCCTGGAGGGTATCTCCTAGCTCTTTCAGGAGATCCCTCTGAAGTCGGGTAAAATGGGATAAATACTTCAGCGTCCCAAGAGTAAAGGCCGCTGAAGAGAACATATGCTTCCCATATCTGTCCATCGTTCGAGACTCCTTATTTGGCGGCTGGACAGATGAGGTTTCAGCTAATTCCTTCTTGGTGGCTGCCGCCACCACTACAGCATCTACTGGGACACCTTTGGTTAAGAATTGCTTATCGTCCAGGGCAGTAAAAAACTTGCTGGGCCTCCTCGGAGCAGGTTCCACAGATTCTGGAGAGTCTTATGCCTTTCGACTGACCACACCAAGGAGTTAGTCAAAAGGTGGAGACACCCAAAAGGTGGAGGGTCGAGATCCAAATGCCTCCAGGTATACAGAGACTCCTCTTCATAAGGACAGAGGGTCTTCTAGCCACCTCTCTGCTTCAGGATCTCAAGAGGTCTGAAAAGGAGACCTCTTCAGAGGGTGACCGTGGGGACCCTTCTGAATCTTCTACACCCATATCTGACGTGACAGACTTAGGAGAGTCTAAATGTTTCCGCTTACAAGTCCTCTTCCAAGGGACCTCCTCAGAGGGATACTCTGGGGAGGTTACAGAAGAGAGTGGGTCGCCCATTGGGGCATTGGCTCTCTACGCTTGGTCTAGCGGGATGGTACAGAGGTAGACACCGATCCTTTAGGGGGAAGAGTATCTGAAGTCGAGGGTAGAGCAGTCTGGGGAGACAGCACACTCCTCATCAACTCAAAGGCATTGCAATCCTGACCCAAGGGAGCACCTGGCTCAGAGGAGCCCTGAGACCTCCCCCCGTGCCAAGAAGGATGGCTCCGAGGCAGATATGGGAGCCGAACTCCCCTGCGCTGAAGCCCCTAGAGGAAGAGTTGGATCTGATTGATCCGACTCGCCTTCCCAGACCAGATGAGGGAGTGTCGGCTCCCAGACCCTTCGAGAGACGACAGCATCGAAGAGGTCAGAGCAGAAACCGGGGCCAAGACACCAGATGTGGTTCTCGGACCAGACGGTTCCACCACAAGGACCTCCAGGCACTCCGGTTCCGAGCTTGTCAGAGTCGGAGGAGGAACAGAAGATAAGGCAGGTATAGGAGTCAGCTCCACTTCCATCTGGGCGGGACTCGAGAGAATTTTGGCAAAGGCCAGTGTCCAAAGCAACCTCCTGACCACCCACTCTACATCATCGTCAAGAGAGTCCTGGAGGATCGAGAGGAGAACGTGGAGGACCTATGATTACCAGCCACCGACTGCAAAAGGGGTGACTGAGGCAATGAGTAGACTGGTTCCAAAGCCGGGGACCAGCTCCTTTTTTTCTCCGAGTCGGTTCCGATAAAGCTGGTGGAACCGATGGAGTAGTTGTCTTAACAGGCCCTACAGTCTTCGGGTCCGAAGTTGCAGGTTTTTCAGGCTTCTTGGTCGGCTCAAAATCCAGAGCCAAAGAAGATTTTTTGGAAGACTTCTCAGATGAAGATTTAGAGGGCGGATTGCCTTTCATAGTCACGTCAAACGGTCCCTTGAGTATACCTCTTAAAATAAGCTTATTTTTACAATCCTGCAGGACCCTGGAACCGAATCCATGATAGACAGAGCAGGAGTCCTGCAGATGAACTGCACCTAAGCAATATACACAGCTAGTGTGGCTATCAGTAAACGTCATCTTCTGTGTGCACGAGTCACACTTTTTAAGTCCAGATTGGTTGGCTTCCTTACCAGTATCCTTAGACATACTTCACTAATTAGACAACCAAAGGGATAAGTAAATGGCAACAGTATACTTGTCAACCAGTACCCTGAAAGGCAGAAAGGAAAAACACAATTAACACAGCAAAGTGTTTGTTTTTTCTTGTTTTTTTTTTTTTTTATATATAGGGGGAACAAACAAGAATAATGACAGAGGAGAAGGTCTTCAAGTTAAATGACGATCTCCTCTAGTCAGAGGAGATGTCTCTAACTGAAACGACAAAACCTCAGTCAAGGAAGTAGAAAGTACAGTTTTGTATCTACCATAAATGTAGATGTTCGAGTGTATACACTGCTGCAGTCATTACACTTGGGTTATCCTGCAGTCAGGCGGTCCCACAGTTGGCCAGAGTTCCAAAGTCTTGGTACGGCGTCGGTTGCTGTCGCCCCTTCCCTGAGGTCAGTGCGCCAGGGGTATATCAGATACATCCAACGCCATTTTCTTCAGTTTTTCTTGCCGCAGATGTCAGGTGCCCCCAAGTAGGTAGGCAATGCATATTGCTAATCAAACATACATAAAAAATAAAAAACAATACCTTCAGTTACAAGCAAATACACCACAAATGTTGTATAGGATAGAAAGGTATAGATAAGTCCAGCTAGGACAGAGGGGATGGAGGGAGGGTAACCTGGACTGCAGCAGTGTGAACACTCGAACATCTACATTTATGATAGGTACAAAAGTGTACTATGTTCATCGTGTTACACTGCTGCAGTCATTACACTTGGGTAGAACCCCAAAGCTAAGGTTGGGTGGCTGGTCTATAAAGAGTTAGGATTGGCTATGAGGCCCTGCAGAACTGCAGTGGCAAATCCGGCTCTGGATTTAGAGTAAAGAGGCAAGTGGTAATGCTTGGTAAAGGTGTGCACTGAACTCCAAGTTGCAGCCTCCAAAATTCCTTGGTTGGTACTCCTCTGATAAAGGCTGTTGATGTGGCTGTCTCTCTGGTAGAATGTGGCCTAATGTTATTAGGGACTGATTTTCCATGCTGTGTGTAGCAGTAATGAATACAGTGTCCTATTCATTTGGAAATAGTCTGCTTTGAGATAGCCTTGCCCTGTGATCCTGCAGCATATGCTACAAACAGTTGCGCAGTTTTCCTGAAAGCTTTTGTTTTATCCAAGCAGAAGCGTAGCTGCCTGTGTATGTCCAAAGAGTGCAGAAGTTTCTCCCCTTTATTCTGGGGGTTTGGATAGAAAGTTGGCAAATGGATGGTTTGGTTAAGAGCCACATTAGATACCACCTTTGGCATGAAGGTAGGGTTTGTCCTTAAAGAAACCCTGTCCTGATGAAATATTATAAAAGGTTCCACTGCCATTAATGCCTGTAGCTCTGAGACTCTTCGTGCTGAAGTTACTGCCAGGAGCAGAGCTGTTTTCCATGATAAAAATTTAGGTCGGCTGTATTGGCTGGCTCAAAAGGTGGCAAGGTCAGTTTTTCCAAAACAAAACTGATGTCCCACGTTGGTGTTGGTGCTCTCCGGGACGGTCTTATGTTTTTAGCCCCTCTGAGGTACTGCTTTAGCAAGGGATGAGAGAATAAAAGAGGATCCGTGTTGTAATGAGCTGAAATGGCAGAGGCGTGGATCTTAATTGATGAGAAGGCTAGGCCTTTGTCCAGCATCTCAGTTAAGTATTGTAAAATCGGAGGAATGTTTGGGACAAGAGGGTCAAGGCTTTGAGCCTGGTTCCAGGCACAGAATCTCTTCCATTTTTCTGAGTATGATTTCCTGGTGCTAGGCCTCCTGGCCTCCAAAATGACATCCATAACAGCTTTAGAGAGAGGTGTTGCCTGTTTGACTAATGAATCTGCCATGCAGCCAGGTTTAGGGTTTGGAGCTGACCGTGCAGGATCTGATTGTTTTGTTGAGTCAGAAGGTGTGAAATTTGAGGCAAAATCCACGGTGGCCCTTGAGCCAAGTTCTTTAAGATTGGGTACCAGTGCTGGCGTGGCCAGTCTGGAGCAATCAGGATCATCTGTGGTTTTTCTTGTCTAGCTTTTAAGAGTACCTTTGTAAGGAGAGGCAGTGGTGGGAAGGCATAAACGTTTAGGCTTTTCCAGCTGAACGAAAGAGCATCCACTTTCCATGCTTGTGTGTGGTAAGCCCTTGTGAAGAATTTTTGTAGTTGGCAATTCAGTGGGGAGGCAAAAAGATCTATGTCTGGGCACCCCCATTTTTGCGTTACCATGCTGAAGCTTTGTGGATTCAATTTCCATTCGTGAGGGTCCATGATATTTCTGCTGACATCGTCCACCAGAGTATTTTTCTTTCCTGGCAGGAATTGTGCTTGCTTGATAAGTTAGAGCTGTGTTCCACAAGGTCATGGCTTGCCTGCATAGGGGGTAAGAATGAGTGCCCCCTTGCTGGTTTATGTACCACATTACTGTGGTGTTGTCTGTCTTTATTAATAATTGTCCTGTATGCAGAAGGTTCTTGAAAGCTGTTAAGGCATTTTGAACAGCCAACATCTCTTTTTGATTGATGTGAAGATGCATTTGGTCTGTGGTACACTTGCCCTGAATACATTTTCCTGCCATGTGTGCTCCCCAGGCGTAATCCAAAGCATCTGTTAGAGTCTGCCTGGCTGGGTAGAGTGAAAGGCTGGCCCTTGTTGAGGTGACATACCTGTGCCCACCATCGAAACTCCTGTTGTAGGCAGGGAATTATTGGTATTACTGTTTCTAAACTGTGAGAGTGTTGAGTCCAAACACTTTTTAGGTACCACTGTAATTTCCTCATATGCAGTCTGGCATATGGAATTAGTAGTATGCAGGATGCCATGAATCCCAGGGCCTGCAGAATTTTTCTTACAGGGAGATGGGACTTTTTTGCCAGTAATTGAAAATATTGAGTCAGTTGTCCTTGTTTGTCTGGCGTGAGATGAGCCATCTGGGCCATTGTATCCAAGCTGGCACCCAGGAATATTATCTGTCGTGAGGGCATAAGTTTTGACTTATTTTCATTTACTGTGTACCCTAGAGAAATTAGCAGCCTTTTTACAAATGCCAGATGTTTTAGAAGAATGTCCTTTTTCTCTACTTGAATGAGACAGTCGTCCAGGTATGGATATATTTGAATTCCTTTTTGTCTGAAAAATGCAATTACTGGTGCCAGGCACTTTGTAAAGACCCTGGGCGCAGTAGATAAGCCAAAGGGCAGTGCAGAGAATTGGTAGTGCATTGTACCCACTTTGAATCTGAGGTATCTTCTGCAATCTTGTCTGATAGGGACATGCAGGTATGCCTCTTTGAGGTCCAGAGTAACAAGCCAAGCCTTCTTGCCCAGCATGGGAAGAGGCTGCTGTAGTGTCAACATTCTGAATTTCGGAACATCCAGGTAAGTATTTTGAGTTGAAAGGTCTAGTATGGGTCTTCAGGCTTTGTCCTTTCTGGGGACCAGGAAGAGTCTTGAGTAAAATCTTTGTCCTTGTTCCTGCTGTGGTACTTTCTGAATAGCTCTCATGTCCATGAGGGCTGAAATTTGTTTTTGAGCCTCTGCCACTTGATTTTGTGGCAGGTTTGGCATTCCCTTTAGCCTTGGTAAAAGTGTGAAAGTGGAAACCTGTATCCTTGAGACACAATGTTCAGAACCCATTTGTCTTGGGTGACTGTTTGCCAATTTTGAGAAAAAAGTGCCAGTTTCCCCCTTAAGGGGGCTGCCAAAAGGGAAGTGCTTGGCATACGAAGGGGAAAGTCATTGGGACGGTTTCCTGTACGGTTGAGACTTGTCCTCACCACCTTTTGGGGTTGAGGTACCCCACTGTCGTTGTCTGTAAGAGCCTTGGTGTTGAGATCTGCCTCTTGGGCGTCTGTATCTGCCTCTCTGTGGCCTGTCTGACACTGGAAAGGACCAATTCTTTGTAGGCCAATTTCTGCTAAATCGAGGTGGCTGTACCGGTAAGAAATCTTTGACTGTTTGCATAGATTTAGCTTTATCCTCCATTTTCTTTAACACCTCTTCTGCCTTAACACCAAACAAGGTATCATGCTGTAAAGGAGCATCCAATAATTTTGCCTTAACATGGTCAGGTAAATTCTGTTCTTTTAACCAAGCATGTCTTCGAATCACAGAACCTGTAACTGCGGCTCTACAAGAGGCCTCTAAAAAATCAAAACCAAATTGCAGAGTATGTTTTCCCACCTGTTCAACTGCATGCAATAAATCCTGCATTTCTTTATAGTCAGGAGCTTCTGAGCTTGTAAGCATTTTCTGTTTTAACTGAGCCATTAAATATTGTTGGTACTTAAGCATGTGAAACTGGCAATTTAAAGCCCTTACTGCTAAAGTTGCAGAAGTGTAAACTTTCTTCCCCCATCTATCCAGTGCTCTAGAATCTCTGTCAGAGGGGACTGGATTTTTTGCAATGGAAGCCTTAACTCCTTTGGGACCCTGGGAAATGGTTTCTGGGTCAGCAGAAGGGTTTTTATAAAGAAACTTGTGAGAGTCAGGGACTCTATAATACCTATCTGGCTTGGCTGGAGCAGGGGGCAAAGAATCAGGAGATAAGCTGGATTCAGAGAACACAACATCCACAATATCTAACACAGGCGGAATAGCAAGGGGCCTGTGTTGAGGCAATAAAAGGAAGTCCCTGAGCCTTTTCTTGGATTCTGAATAATCCTGACTTTCCCAATGGAAATGCTCCCTCATGGTATGTAAAGTTTCCCCAAAAGAGTAATCCTCAGGAGGAGAGGCTGAAGGGATAGATTCTTCAGCATCAGAGTCCTCATAGGGGGGGTAGAGAGTATCCATGGTCTGAAGAGGAATCAGAGGAAATGGAAACCTAATCAGAGGAATCATAGTCTGTATCCTGCCTAGGTCTTTTATCAGGAGGGGGATGGGAACCCCTGATTAGAGTAATGAGGTCTTCGGCCATTTTAAGCATCTGTTTCTTAGGCATGGAAGACTGTCCAGGAGAATGCTGTACTTGCTTCTTTGTCTTTAGTGGTGTTTTTGTCTTGGCTGTTGCTTTAATGGTAAGTTGTGAAGGTCTGAAAACACCCTCAGAAGCCGATGCCTGCTCAGCGGCTCCAGACCCATCTGAGGGATTAGTTTCCGTACACCCAATACCTTGAGTTTCCAGAGGCCTAGTTGTCTACACGTGGGAGTCGGAGGCGGCCTGTGGCTCTGAGGTAGTGGGTGTCAGGGGCTGCGAAACCGCCTCACTGAGAACCGGTGACTGGCCTAGAAGAGGCTTTGTCGTCGGTTTTGGACCTCGGATGTTTGTCTTTATCCTTGTCTTTGCGTTTTTTATGAATTGCGGTCGTCAGTTGTTCCGACGGCACTGTATAATTGAACCTTCGGCCAAAGTAGTGCAAAGCAAAATCAAAACGTCGCTTTATAGTGCTTTTGTTACATCTAGCACAAAACCGACAACTAGTGACGTTGTGATCAGGGCCTAGGCATGGAATACAGTAAGAGTGGAAGTCCTTATGAGGTATTTGCTTCCCACAAGAAATACAATTATTAACTTTTTCTGACATTGGTCTGAGGCAAGAAAAAAGTTTCCCCAACGGGGTACTTAGCTTTATTGAAAACTTCGGATCTGAAATTCGACTTTGAAAATCTCAGGAGTCGGCCGACCAGCACTTGCGAACTGCTTTTGCTTCGGGCAAGAAAGACTGAAGAAAATGGAGTCAGATGCATCTTGTATACCCCTGGCACACTGACGTCAGGGAAGAGGCGACAGCAACAGACACCGGACCAAGGCTTTGGAACTCTGGCCGACTGCGGGACCGCCTGACGGCAGGATAACCCAAGTGTAATGACTGCAGCAGTGTAACACGATGAACATAGGGGGAAGGAAAGCCCGCAAACTACTAAGGGCTAAAAACAAAGGGGACAAAAAAAAATCCTCTAAATCAAACGGATTAGTTCAGAACAACTTAAAGCTAGATGGGATAGGGAGTAAAGAGGCCTGTGAGAAATGATGGCCTACACAACAAGCTAAAACCAGTGACAATACACAAACGAAAGGGGAACACTAGACTATCAAAACACAAAACTGTTCTACCCTAAACTATAGAAGTTAAAGGTTACGCACTAAAAATATAGCAAAATATTCAGTGAAGGTAAAATAGTAAAGACTTAGCCTGAGCCAGCGAAAAAGCAATCCTGAACCAGCAAAGCGGCAAACTAGATCTGAGAAACTTTCGTCAAGCATCATGGGATAGGCTGTAGCCTCGAGCCAGTAAAAAGCTCTCGAGCTTTATTATTAGACCGAGTCTGAACCGATGCTCGGTTCTGAACCCAACCATCAAGAATGAACGCAAGACAGGACAACATAACATTAATTCTTAAAAAAGTAGCATATCATGGAGCTAATATAAATATTAACAATGTTGCCTTTCCTATAACTGTTTTCTTTTAAACAACAGTATGTGTACCTACGATTAAAATCCATTAAATTAACAAAGATGTTAAAATAAGAATGCCAGACTTCAGGCAATACTCCACACTCATGAGCTGCTTAATCGCAAAGCAATCCTAAAGAATCACAGACTTGAGACAATACTGTATGTCCACATGCTCAGTTGAGGCTGACCATCGTTAGTGGAGGACCTCAGCAAGATAAACTCTCAGATATGTAGAGCTGCAGTGCATGACTGACACCAAAGTCAAATCCACATAGGTTGGAATTGGGGTGGGAAGGGGTGCTGGCAGCATTAACAGAAGATGGGAAAGCAAGATACCCAATTGGAACCTATTAAACTGGGTGCCTGATGACAATACACAAAGATGTGTTGGGACTGCCTCTTTCAACATTCATAACAAAGGCAGTTTTGAGAAAATAAGAGAAATCACAGTCTTAGTGCCTTAATGCATCTGTGATCTCAGAAACAATTTCTACACCTGAATTATGGTGTAATGGCCACCTTTGACTCTAAAAATTGGATTAGCTATCATTTTCAGTCATATAAAATCTTACTCCCAAGGGCTCCTCCATGAGGAGCGCTACAACAAAAAATTATACATATAAAAAGATCCCTGACAGATAAAAACAGCCATCATAAGGATCTATAACCACAGGTAGGAAAGAGGTTATACCTAGGATATCAGTAGACCAAACCTCTTAAGGTTCTAAAGCAATTTAGAAAGATAACATCTTTTTTTTTTTTATTTGCAGGAGTAGCTGCTTATGAGCTACAAACTGCTTTACCAACTGTGGGACTCAGACTGATTGTAGCAATGCCAGTTACTTATACAAGGCAAACTGCATCCCTTTATGTTTTATCACACTATTATTACCTGTAACTGAATTTGTATTTACTTGTATGTACTGCACCATAATAAACTAAAAAAGGCACACCCACACACTGTAGGTAAGAAAATCCAAAAGATGGAAAATTCAACAGTCAATACAGTTTTCATCAAAGTGGAAGAAAATAAAAAGTTTCAGGAAGTGATTAACATAGCAATGGATTTTTATTTTGTTTGTTTGTTAAGCGGGTAGAACACTGATCCACCTGGACCATTTCCATGTTCTTCCAGATTGCAGAAACACACACAAAATTAAGAATGCTAACTGCAGAAAAATTATGCATATACAAGACAGTGAGACTCACAAAGAAGTGCACAGATAGAACTAGTTATAAATTGTGTAAATATTTAGAAAGTCAGTAATAACTTGCAATTCCTATGGTCAATAAAATGGATCCTATTAATGCCTGCTCCCTCAAGCTTGTATAGGCAGACAGCAAATACTAACTGGTGATTACAATAATGAATAGACAGACGACACAATGTAGGGAAATTCTTGCTTGTATAAACAGTCATCTGAAGCATTAAATAAATGGTGTTTAAGTAACGGAATAAGGCCATGTTACTGATTTTTATAGTTTCAATGTGCTAGTTAAGTGAAATAACACATTCAGGTGTGAGCTGATGGGATTATAAACTATCCCATGAAAGAGGAGTTCACAGGTAGTTAATAGGCTTGCAGCCTAGGTGGGACCATTGAGGAGTTTATCCCAAATTTCCATTTGCCCCCACGTTTTGCCTGGTGAAGTGACTTGCTAAATGCCACACAATGGGCAAATGAGGGCCAAGAGAATCAAACCCTTGACCTCAACCCCCTGCACCAACTACCAGACAATTAGTAAATTGTCTTGAAGAAGGGGTTTGGGGGTAGACACTCCAGGGGACATTATCTTTAGTGAATTATTTGCATTGAGCTCGTTTGAGGAGATGTATTTTTAATCATTTCCTGAAGATGGTACATGAAAGGCTGCCATGCATT
Source organism: Protopterus annectens (assembly GCF_019279795.1). Taxonomy (NCBI): domain Eukaryota; kingdom Metazoa; phylum Chordata; order Ceratodontiformes; family Protopteridae; genus Protopterus; species Protopterus annectens. Next base: position 1,364,170,742 of record NC_056745.1, read on the forward strand.
TGTTTGGGAATGGATTCTCAGATTTTGGAGGCCATGATAAACTGTCCCATCTGCTTAAGTTCAACATGCGGGGGGGAGTTGAGGTTGGTGCACGGGATAAACATCAGAGGTTGTATGGTGGCTGTCTTTCAAAATAGTCTACTGGCAAAGATGGGGAAGGATGCCATGCTGACGACTTTAAAAGTTAATGAATCCAGGAGGACATTGATTCTTTGGGGGGATAGCCATATAGCTTTGAGGGTGTGATAATGGTGTTCCCTTCTGGGGGGACAATGTTAAAAATCTGCTTATTTTGTTAGCCACAGTTTGGACTGATGAGAGGTTCTTTTTGGAAGAAGAGGCAATTGGAGACATTCTATTTGAGGAAGTAACATACCTTTCCCCAATAGCTCATCTACTTTCTGGTGCACGGTAGTGAGATTTTTCTTGTCCAGAAAAGGGGTGACTTCACCTTGGTTTTGGTAATTTGGAGGTGGCGTTGAAAGTTAAGGGATGGAGGTCTAACTAGATAGCTAGGTATCTATATGCATTTACATGCTCTACTTTTTCCTTAGTGTTTAGGTTGATGCACACGTTAGAGGGCTACTTTTTCATCTTTTGGAGTATGCAATTTGACTTTATTAGCAAGTGTATCTGGTGTGGTTAAGAAATAAAAAAACATGAATGTACTGTGAAAGGAAAGGCATCTAAATAATGCTCTTTTTCTTGAATAAGGCTTTTTCAGTCAACAGATAAAATACTGTGTTAAGTTCAGAAAGACCTTGTTCACCAAAACAATAACTAGTAAAAAGGAGTTCAAACTAAATAGGACAGGAAAATTTTCAGAATCTGTCCATCATCCCTTTTCCCCCATTTTTTGCACATGGGGTCAGGGTGTCACTTCAAAAGTGGCAATCTAGAGCCAAGGTTTATACCGCTGGGTGGCTAGCCCTACCACACTTCTTCCACACACTCACATGCAAGCTCACTCCTATGGCCAATTTAGTGTCCAATCCACATACTGCATGTCTTTGAAAAGTGGGAGGAAACCCATGCAAACACAGGGAGGGACATGCAAACTCCACACAGAAGGCACCCCAACAGAGAATTTAACTGGTGAACCTCTAGCTGTGAGACGATATCATCCGTTGCACCACTGTGCCAAACGCAGATTGAAAATAGGCTAGGGGGCTATACACAGAGAGAAAAAGCACTAACAGCATTCTGCCAGTATTTGTTTTGGACTAGTGGCTCAAAGGTACATGGACATTTCCTTATCATAATGCAAGCTATGCTGGATAAAACAATTTGCAATCACACACACCTTACTTACTTTCAAATAATATGTACTGACAGCATGACAACTAAAATCTGTTCATTATTTGTGACTCACAAACAAATGCTTTTTTTTTTCCTAAAAACAATTTTCTAATTAAAGCAGTAAAACTAATTAAGTAAGCATAATTCCTCAGAATGAAAAATGCTAAAACAAAAACTGCACACTGACAAATACAAGGGAAATCCATCCAATCTTCGCCAGTTAGAACAAAATGCAACAATTGGACAACAGCAGCCATCCATTTTATTGAGAAGCAAAGATTTTTTTAGACTCAGTTTTCTCCTTCTCCTGAATAGGGGAATCTTAATTTTTTACTGAAATACGGAATCCATCATTACTCATTTTTAAGGTGTAGAAATGTAGTGGAGGAAATCTCTGGACAAAGGTGGTTAAAACAAATTAAACCAGGGCACTGCTATTATGTTATGTTAGATCTTTACAAGTGTGTGTGTGTATACATAGAATCACACAGTGTGTGCACATATTCATCGTATTGACATATATAGATAAAGATGGATATAAAAAGCAAAATAGATACACATATAATGTAAATTAGCATATACATGTGCAGGAGTGTGCATCTATATATATCTATAACACATCCAAATCTATCCCTGCCCCTAACCATTACATTACTAAAAAAAAACCTTCTGCCCCAAACATACCACTAATCAAAACACAGAACATAAAAAACACCAAACAAGCACAACACTAAAATCATCTCCTTACCTAATCCACAATCACTTGCACATATACACTACCAATTGTACCGCAATCTTGCATATTTTCACAACCCCCAGTCAAACATTCCGTTTCCTGCACACTCCTACATACCTACTCTCTATATAAAAGCTTGAATTCAGCAAAACGTAATTCACACAAAACGCACAGCCATTACTTATGATGTTGCTCAGTTTCACATTTAATATTATATATAGGATATATAATATATTAACACGCACACACACGCACTTGCACAAGAGTCCCATTTACCATGCTTTATCAAGTCCCGTTTCCATGGCTACTAAACAGCATATGGGAAAAGGACTTGTGCCCTTTGCAGGACACATGACAGCACCTGTTCAGTGATTTGATGGCTTGTGATTCGAGTTTTAAGAGAAATGCAGACTTACAATTACACAGAGAAAAACACAGACACACAGCTACCTGCTTCAAACTTAAGCTCTAAACATTTACCTACATTTTGACTGTCTGTGCAGTACTTTTTATGCATTAATAACCATACAGGAAAAAAAAAACTCTGAATTACTTATAAGACAAGAGCAAGTATTTTCAATGCACTGCTGAATCTTCAACCATTGTAGAATAACTAAATAAATAATGACGGCGCTGTCAGCCACAACAGCAATCACCACAAAATGTACACATGCATTGTCATCTAATACTGCTTCCTTTCAATTGTTCTACCAACTTACTAAGTACATTCTCTGCATCAGGTAGGAACCTGGTGGCTGACATTTACCCGTTTGGACATCCTCCTTTTAATAAAGTATGTCCTTAAAAGATCAAGAGATTTAACTTTTCAACATGCAGAAATTAAAAAAAAAATGAACAAATCCACGTCAGCAATGTAGAATCCAAATGCTGCTACAGTAAAAAAAAAAGTTTGACTCTAATCCCCAACTGATACAAAAAGGACTTCTTCAGGCTAATGCAAGCCAAAATCATGCACCATTAAACAAAGAGTTACACCACCACAATTAAGCTCTTATTTACTAATCAAATACACAAATTTCATAAACTGTTAATACATTTCTAAACACATTACTTAATGTTTTGGCCTAAAAAAGATGATCAAACTACTTTTATAACTTGGTGGATCCCTTCTTCAGATATCAAAATAAACTGGGAGCTATCCCACAAATATATACACAAACGTTTACATTTTTTGTTCTGAACCACTGTTTATTATTATTTTTTCTTGTGTGCTGAAACACGAAATTAAAAAAGGTAACCAAAACCAAGTTCTGTTAGCCTTGTCATTCCTCATCTGACTGACTTTTGTCCAAATGTTATACTTGCCTTTTAAGCTGGCCTGTGACTGTGGCTATAGAGAGCAATTACCATACATTGGTGTGAATATGTAGGATTTTTAATAATCGTGGTGCAGACACAGATTTTAATTTGACTGTGTGTAAATTAAGTTTTGTAAACCCACTTCTCTGAAGCTCGAGTGTTACAAAACAGTACCAGTGTTAATATTCTGATATGCACATGTTTTAATAATGTGGACCGCATCTAAACAAGTACTACTTTGGCTAACATTTGCAATGGAATGGAGAACAGCAACGGTCATCCCTCTGCTAAAAGGTGGGTAATCTACAGATCCTGGAAACTACAGACCCGCAAGTCTCACTAGTCTCATATACAAAGCCATGGAAAGAATTATCATGGAAATCATGAGTAATAATGACAGAACACCTCCTAACACTGGACCCAGCCTAGTTTGGTTTTGTCAACGGCAGACCATGACTACTTAACCTGCTGGATCTCTTTGAGAAAGTCACCAAACCAATGGATGAGAGCAAAATATTTCACACCGCCTGTACTGACATTGTCAAAGCATTTGACACACTAACCCACTATTGTTGATAAACTCAAAGATTATTTATAAACCCTTATGTCCCCTTGTGGTCAGCCAGCTACACAGATAGGCTCAGGAAGGTAGGACTGGGGAAGTCCAGATCTACAAAGAGGCCAGTCACAAGTACAGTCCCTCAGGGATCAGTCCTGGGACCACTACATTTTGGCATTTACTTCACTGAAGTCACGGCTGAGGTCAACGGCCTCTGACTGACCAAATTTGCAGATGATTCTAAATTAGAAGCAGTCACAGAATCCCCCACCAACACTAATGTTCTCAAATAACAGCTGACAATTACATGGGGCAGTGCCACGGACTAAAACTTAATGCCATGAAATGCATAATATTATCCGTCAGGAAGTCATCCACTCCTGGTAACTCTCATAATGACAATACCTAAAAGTCAAACCAGCAGTCAGAGACTTGGGGAGAGAAAGAATAATCTAACCTCCGAACATCACATGTCTACAGCAGCGAGGAAATCAGTCTATATTGTGCAACTCATAAAGAAAACTATACCGATTACTGCTGCTCCTAGCTCGAACAGGGCACAATCCACACAATCTGTCACTGATAGTTCCCCACTGGAAAAAACGTGTCGAAACACTGGTGCAAGATATTAATTTTATTCCACTCTGGCACACTGCTGCTGTCACATAAATACAACGAATCTAAAGACAGGTTTAGCGCTTTCATCTGTCCACAACAGACTTCCTCAGAACCAACAAATGAAACCATACATAGCACTTATATACTCGTTTTGGCGCCAAATCTATGTAATTAATTGATTAATTACAAAATTTCATATTTCTTGAATTTAAAAAACAAAATTTCATATTTCTTAAATTTAAAAAACTTGATTAAAATATACATAATCACATATCCAATATAATATTCATAACACCAATTACACAATACTTAAAATACTTGTCTTACTAATTCATATTTAACTAATATGAATTAGTAAGACAAGTATTTTAAGTATTGTGTAATTGGTGTTATGAATATTATATTGGATATGTGATTATGTATATTTTAATCAAGTTTTTTAAATTTAAGAAATATGAAATTTTGTTTTTTAAATTCAAGAAATATGAAATTTTGTAATTAATCAATTAATTACATAGATTTGGCGCCAAAACGAGTATATAAGTGCTATGTATGGTTTCATTTGTTGGTTCTGAGGAAGTCTGTTGTGGACAGATGAAAGCGCTAAACCTGTCTTTAGATTCGTTGTATTTATGTGACAGCAGCAGTGTGCCAGAGTGGAATAAAATTAATATCTTGCACCAGTGTTTCGACACGTTTTTTCCAGTGGGGAACTATCAGTGACAGATGGTGTGGATTGTGCCCTGTTCGAGCTAGGAGCAGCAGTAATCGGTATAGTCTTCTTAGTGGTTTCTCCTTGTTTTGCTTCAGTGTTAACTCATAAAGAAAGGTATGACATCAAGTCCAGGAAGGTCATTGTTCCACTGTATTCAGCATTCATGAGACCTATCATTGAGTACAATGCACACTTTTTTATGTGCCTAATCAGACACATCCAACAAGTGAAACATCCACAAAGGTTCCTCACTAAAAGAATGCAGAGCATAAGTAACATGTCATATGCAAATTGCCTTACCTATATTCTGTCTGCTACAGGCTGTTGAGGGGAGACCTATGACTGGAGTACAAGCCATTCTAAAAACCCCACTCTGATGGACCTCCTGCATATCCACAAAACAAACAGCAGCAGAATTATCCGTTCTAAAGACAAACCTTGCCCGCAATATAAATGGAACCTCCTGGAGAAACAGAAATGAATAACAGAGACTACCCCTTCTTTGGAACAGGCTCTGAATCCATTTGAAGCACAATTCCTCCACAACCCAATTCAACTGTAACTTGGAAAACTGGATAGGGAACAGTAAATTCATCCCAAATTTGGCACCTACGTCTCTAATAAACACAGGCAGCCTGTAAATGGTTCCTTTCCCAGGCCCAGTGCTTGTAAATATTTCATCTCCCAAGCCCCTGCTTGCACTTATCAAGGGTTCCAGAACTTGTCAGAGAGATTTGGGATGAATGGCTAAGCTTAAAAAACTCTAGTGGATATTAGCCTAGTACACACACTTGTGAACTACAAACCATAACACACACCTAAAAAGGAATCCTCAAACCTTCTGAAAGCAACGAGAAGGTTCCCAGAATGGATTACACTGAATGTTCAACATCTGATTCAGCTTTAAAATAAATGGTACACTCATTAACATTTATATTTTTTACATCACCCCTCTGTTTTTAACTGTGTTCTACAGGAGTACAACCCAATGTCTGAAGTCCTTGTCGGGGGTGCTGTATCCAGTTTTCAACTACCTCTAGCTCTTCTTAAGGAAGTTACTATTTTACACAAACCTGGGTCTCTTATCATAGCATGTGAAGCGATGCAAGCCTATAGAATTTAAGATTATGTCTCTACCTGCTTAATCCCCCGTGTGAGAAATATTCAGCTCATCTTATCCTCAGTCCCCCCCACCCACTTTTTGCACATTGGGTCAGGATGTCGCATCCACAGTAACTATCACCTACAGCCAATGTTCACACTGCTGTGTGCCAAGCCCTGCCATAACAGCCCTTCCATACCATACACTCACATGCACACTCACACCTACGGTCAATTTAGAGAATCCAATCCACCTACTGCGGGTCTTTGGAATGTGGAAAGAAACCATAACACCCGGTGAAAAAACTTACATGATCATAGGGAAGACATGCAGCCTCTGCACAGAACACACTCCAGACAATAATTTAATCAGAAAGCCTCTTGCCGACTGGTGACAATTCTACCCAGTGTGCCACCCCAAATGTTCAGTACATATCAAAATGTAAAGATCTACCATTTTTTTTTTGGTTTTGCAGACTTATTCTCCCTAACCACACTTTTTAGAAGAGTCAGTTCTGCTATAAACACACTGTGTTACATGGGCATTTGCCATTCAAGGGTCAGAAACAACAGTCAGTTACTGATTCACTTTAATGGCAGATGTACCACAATTGCTGTCACTCCATACAACCCTCTATAATGTTATTTTTTCACATCTGACAATTAAATTCAGCACTTCTCGTCCTGCAGACAAGAAGGCAGATATAGACTGTAATAGCGATGGTCTTAACATCACATTAAAAGTTTCCAAGCTTAAAACTCTGCTAGAGTTAATGTTGTCAGGAATGGCCTGAGATGGAGCTCTTTCTCCCCCTCAATCATCAATTTTACTTGGGTTTTAGATGTCCTTGACAGTCTCCTGGTTTTGACTTTAACTTTTTCACTTTAACTGAAATAAAGTGCCCTCATTAAACATAAATACATAAATGTTCAGTATCAAAGGCTTGTGTACACTTTGGCAAAGTACAATTCATCAAACCAGGTTTTATTACATTAGCTACTCAAAAACATAAACACAATGGTAACATAAAAGGATACGACTATAGCTTGAAAATACTGTTCGGATAACTTCTTCTTGTTTGGAGTCAACAAAAGGTTTCCACAAGTCTAACCAGGAAAATAATCAGCCAAGCTCAAACTTAAACACCAAACATTTTTTTCAATTATACACAAGGGAGGAATCATCACCCTTCCTTTTATATTATAATTACGGCACAATCACTGTTAATGAAAAACAAAGGGCATGACTTCACAGGGTGATTTCCGACCCACAGAATTCCCTTCAATTCCCATCAGTCAGCTTTGACATTCAAACTAGGAAAGGAATACTCATTTGCCAAATATGATGTAAAAAAGTAATTTTTATAAATAAATACATCAGCTAACAAAGCAGAAACTGAATTAGTTAGAAAGATGATTTTAATACAAGAAATAATAATGTGGATAGAGACCACTAATTTGCTCATGACAGAGACTCTGTTTCACTAAAACAGTCCATATAACCAAGTACTGTCATGGCAGCTATGCAACAATACACTCATCATTTAAAAAGTGAAAAATTGAAAATGATGTTGCCGTACCTGCAGACATAGCAGGAGAACTGGAATCAGGGCTTGCTGGCTGCTTTGGTAGCACCGACTGAGGTTTTGCTGCAGGTGATGTAGGATCCCGCATACGACCAATTACATTTTCAGACAACTGTTTATAAACAGCAACAAAAAATAAATAAATAAACCCGCAGCACCATTCTTTACATGTTCTAACTAAAATTATAACCAAAACTAATGCCCAAGCATTTCATGTGTCTCAAGGTAGGCATCAAAGTAAAAAGTAGGCAAATGAGGCATTCATTTTCAGTCTCTAGTGACCTCTCCTTTACCATGAGGTGAGATACAAATTGAATATGCATAGTCACACTCTACTGGATATCGCGTTGCAACAATCGCACAACTACTGATCAAATGAAGTCAGGTGGCAAATCCTGCTCTAGCCACATAAAAGAGTGCATTATGGATATTATATAACAACATGATTTAGGAAATAAAATGCTTAACATCTGTCAGCTACTAATGTATTGGGCAAGCAAGGGGATGCGCAGCCATATGCATGCACATTGCAAGAACAAAAAAAAAAAAAGAGAGACAAACAAGGTTACCACTTTTTGCAATCCTCCCCAACATTTCATCCTGCCTTCTTCTTATTATTCAGTCAGTGCTATTAAACTGCAATACAAAGAGAACAAGAAGGGAACCTAAGGGCGTAACACAAAGGGAAGGCTATTCTAAAGCAAGTGGCTTGTCTTTTTTTTTAAATTGTATGTGGCTGTGACAACCAGACTTGCTCCACTTGGTAGTACTATTTTTATTCTGGAATACTAAAGTCAGATTAAGCAACCAGACTTCTTGTGGGGAATGCTCGATTTACAACATGTACACTGATTGCCCTGCCAAGTCAGTATGCTGTTTTTTGAATATAAATAACCTTTTATTGTATAACTATGTTTCCCTAAATAAAAAAAATAAATAATAATAAATAATTGAATGCATCCATAAACATCTCTATACAGAATGTATAAAGCAAGTAATTAACTTTATAAGGTTATAGGCTTATAAATTTAAAACTGCTTAAAACTAACTTGATTAATTCTAAACAGATGCACATTCATCAGCAATTTCTTTCTGTCTACCATTCCAATAGCAGCATAATGAGCGTGGGGCAAAGACAGCAGCTGCCCTAGGTGCAAATTGCTAGGGGGCATGAACAGCAGATGATTACCGGTCTTCACTGCTGTGCACGAATATCAGTATTGCATTTCTGGTCAAGACTGAAGCATGCAGCTCGCTACAGTTTAAAACAAAAGGAGAGGGTTTTTTTTCTTTTTTTTTTTGGTTCTTAAACTGAAACCTTTGTTCCTCAGCTTGGAATTGGGGAGACACTAGATAAGGCATGACACCAAGTGCCATAATAATGAGCAACACTGCTGCATTACAACTGTCACGGTGGACATAAAATATGCAGAAGCACTTCCATTACCGATAACAACTCTACCATTCCATCCAAGGGTGAAAGATTACGGGAATACAAGGGCTCCCCCTTGGCATCCATACTGCTGGGACAGTTATTTTGCTTTGCCCTCTCCAGTTCCCACATTCCATCCATAAAGCAAAGTGCATGAAGAGGAGAATGCAGGCTTATCGGTCATGTATCACTTCATGCTCAACTGTGAGGTTGGCTCAAAATCCACATGCAGGCCACCCCCTTCTAAATGACACAACAGCATCCTAATCCAGCATTAGGAATGATAAGCCAGTAATCCACTACTCAGCGGAGGAGTGATGGGGAAGAAAGAGGTAATTGGTAATGTATTTTCTGGGACTGTAATGAGTTGGCAGACTTTAAAGATTCCCTGCAGACTACTTTGTCAGAAATACTGGGCGAGCAAACTGGTATAACTAAGGAAATTATTTTTGTGAACTATGACACAGAATCGGAATTGCCTGGACATAGTAAGGCCTTGCTCAGTCTAATTATGGTGGCTGCCAAAAAAGCAATTACTAGAAAATGGAAATCAAAGTCTAAACTAACTGTACTAGAAGTACTGAATATAATAACAGAGATAAAACAACTGGAAAATGGATCCTTAGGCAGGAGCAAATTACATAGAAAAAATGGGAAGTGTGGGAACAATACATGCAGAAGAGCAATAAGGTTTAAAAGAAGGCAGAATTTAAATTAGTTATGCAATGTTTGCCAGTGATTCGATATATAATGTTTGCAACTAAAATTATGTCAATATGATTTGTTTTAAGCTATATAAAACGTATGACTGGCTATGTCATAAGTGACAATTTAATAAAGATGTTAAAAAAAAAAAAAAAAAAAAAAAAAAAAAAGTGAGCACAGTGTCATTAATGAAATCCCTAACCAAAAAAGAACCTTAAACAATTTCGCCCTCAAGAAATACGCCAACCTGATGGTCTGATACTGGCTTTAATTCCTTCACTACATTTGACGTTCACATCCTTGTCAGGTTTTATGCACGTGGAAATAACTGACAAGGACTACAGGAGTGTCTGCTTGCTATAACTGGTATTACTGCATTGACACAAGCTAAAATAAAAGTCATGGCCGGACCTTTTTTTTTTTCTCATGACAAAAACCTTAAGAGATACCTTCCACCCAAGGTACCTTTAGAAACTTCTTTAAAACAAAACTACTTACTCCTAAGTGATACAGTGGCAAGCTTCAAATCCCCACCAAATCCAATTAACTCCATTGAATATATGGAAATGTACAGAACCACCCTACACCAGCAGGTAAACAGATGCACAGAATCAACTGTACCCTACAGGGACATGTGCAGAGCAAAGCCTAGAAACAAACCCAGCTTCCCTTTGCCTGTCTTGGGCACCTGTGACTACAAGACTTAAATTGCTTCTCAAACCATCCAGACCTGCAAAGCTACTGCAAGTATTTTTGTACTTGCTCTAACTATCTCGGTGCTATTTACCACTTCTGTGCTGCATTTATTGATTTGGTTGTATTTATCACCATTTTTCAGCCTGCACTTGTCAAAGAAACATCACCTATTTGTTACTGCACTGCTCTTAGGTTGTTTTAGCAGTATTCTGATATTTCAAAACCTCCTCTGATATTACAAAAGCTGTTCTGAGTTTGCCAAAGTTCTCCTGAGTTTGCCAAAATATTTCTAAGCTTTGCAAAGTTTTTCTGTGTTTGTAGAAGTCCTACATTTGCACACTTTTTTCTGTATTTGTGAACATTTCTCAAGGTTTATGAACTTATTTCCAAGGGATTCCTGATAGCACAGGAGTTCTGCCTTTTGTTGTATAGCATTGTGAGCTCAAACCCAGTTTGTTTTACATTAAGAGTTTTTTTTTTTTTTCACTCTGGTGGGAGCAGAGGGCTGATTCAACCCATGTGAGTTGGGAACTGCTGGTAGAAGGCTTAGTATAATGTATACCTGACTAGCCTGATGGCTTAACTACGTAAAAGTCTTTCATCCAGTTGGTATAAATGTGGTTATCCTTGCCTTGTACATAAGCAAACCTCTCCAGTTTAAAATCCTCTACAGGAAACGCTCTCTATAGTCTCCCATGCTGAACAGCTGCCAGTTTGCACTGAGAGCAGCACCGCTGCAGGTCATCTAATACTACTAAATACTCACTCAGACCTTTAAGTGACTTTCCCCTACTCCTTCCCATTTACTTGGGATCAGATATAAATGGATAGGTGCTTCCCTGTCATCTCAGTTTTGGATCTGGTGGATATGAGCATCCTGAAGCAGTGTAGCAACTGCCTTATGTTCATGGACAACCATTTAATTTTAGAAGAGACAAACACAGGGTGTGAGAGATGTAGATATAATGTCATTGCAGGCAAAGCTCTCAAATACCCACATGAAAAACGCAAACCAGGTTGTTAGTGTTACACCCAAAACACTCAATATCAACACTAAGGAACAAATGCATACACCCACAAATGCGGAGGAACTCACTTGTAATCTTCCCAAACCTCCAAGACCTCCTAAGAGCAACTCTCAGTGGCCCTGTGCACATTCAAAAAAAAGAATGCACCTCACACAACACAACTCTGAAAATCATAGTAGTCCCTCTTCCAAGCCCATAAGGCAACACACCACAGCCAAACATTCTAGTCATTGGAGATTCCATTGCAACACATACTGATGTCCCCCTTACCAGGCCAAACAATGAGGGTATCACAGTGAGCTGTCTGCCTGGAGCAAGGACCCACCAACTCATTCATGCACTTGGGTCTTTAAACCACAAGTACCAGTATGACATGGTCATAGTCCATGTCGGTGTAAACAACCCAAGACATATATCACTGGACCATATGAAGAGACATGATGGAATTCTCTGAATGTGTGTCCCAGGAGGGTTATGAATCTAGCCTGGAGTAGCATCCTACCTTCACCAATGATGCCACAGCATCAGCAAAAAATGACTGACTTTAAAAATTGACTTAGTTTCTGGTGTCACAACAAGGGGATCCAATATCTGTCAGCCTTGGGAGACATGATCGATAAGTATAATTCATTTCTGGCAAAACATTGTGGTTTTATCACCACTTGGCTTTCAGATACTGGCAAAAACTATCTATCCCTATAGTGCCTTTTTTAGACCATGCCAAGTTCTTAAACCCTCCGACATAATATAAATCATTCCAATGCTGCTCAATGCTAGGAGTTCAAATAAAAAACTAAGCACTTATTACCCTGGAGGACAGATGTGCAGTCATGGAAACATGGTTCAGAAACATAGAAAGCACCCCAGCTATCAAAGGCTTCAATGTCTTTCATACATCTGGATCCACCACAGCTCAGGGTAAAAAAGGGAGGAGGTGTCTCAGTGTTCATAAGGACAAATACACTGTTAGACTAGCCCAACAACAAGACTCACTTGAGCTGCTCCATGCCCAACTAACCATAGGTGTGACCCCCTATCATATCCTTGACAGATACAGATCCCCTAACATTAGTCTGGAAAACCACACCTCTTACCTAAACCTACTGGGATTTCTTAACATTCAGCTTAACACCACACTTGGTCCAAGGTTTTTGGACTTTGTCAATGCAAACACACTAGAGCGACTAGTTAGCTGCACAACTACAGGTACAAATATCCTAGACCTAGTACTCACAAACATGGGGGGGGGGGGTGGGATGCTGCTCCATCCCATGCATTAACTCCTCGTTGGCAAGATCTGCCCACAAAATTATCTCCTTTAGTATTAAAACTAACCTAGACCCCCCAACAAACTCCAAACCTGTTGAGAACTTTGCAAAGGGTAATTACCTCAAACTAAGTGACAGCTTATTAAACTTCCAAGCCCCTCTGAACCCGGATAACAATGAGGCCTACTCTGGGCTGTACACAAAACCACTCTACAACCACATTCATTGCTGAATAGAAGAGGTAGTACCTACCTGAGTCAAACCTATGACTACTGGCAAAAATAAACCACCCTGGTGGACCTCTAGCATAAATAGATTATTCAACAAAAGGAAAAAAAATCCTCTCCAAAGCCAAGAAGGAACAGTCTAAACAGTTTAAAAAAAGACACTTACTTATCTAAACAAACAAATTAGAGAGCTGGTCAAATCTGGCAAAGCAATCTATGAGGTAAAGATAGCCTCCCTAGGGAACGACAACCATAAAGATTTTTAAAGGAGAACTCCAACTTTTCCTACAGTTTAACTTCACTCTTAGAATACGATTCCAGTACTGTTTAAGTTCCTGAAGCATGTTTGGACTTTATAAAACTTTCATTTCCTCACTTTGATATCAAAGAAAAGGAAAGACCACCCACTTCTTTTAAAGCTTAACTTCTCACATAAGTTGCAGAAGAATTTGACTACACTTGCATGACATACCAAAGACACACAGCAATTTGTAGTCAGGAGCTCAGGCTGCTGTAAACATGACAGAGAGGTGTGAAACTATTTTCCAGCATCTTTACTGCAGAGAGGAAGAGAACTTAAGACTGATTCACAGCTGCTTACAATGTAGCCATACCTTTCATAGCAAAGCAGAGCAATTAGATCAGTCAATAGCTCAAAGGCAGTTGTCACCTCTTTTGATAAATTTACATAACCAGCATCACAGTACTGAAATGCTAAGCTTTAAACTTTAAATGTTTGTTTGTACTCTTCTGCATTTTAAGATGACTTGAATGTAGTATTAAAAAGGTCTGTGACATTTAGAGAGAAGTCAGAAAATATTTTTCTTGTAATTATTGAAAAGTATCAGCACATTTACCAAAGTATGAAGGGAGGAGCTGCCAACTCATCTTGAACTGCAAAATGATACTTTGAACAAAGGCCTGCAATTTAGCAATTGCTTTGTTTGCAGCTGTATAACTCCTTAGTATACTATAAAACAAGCCCTGGGACACACACAAATGACGGCCATTCAAGAAATAAAAGAAGCAATCCTGTTACAGACAGTATATATGGTGACAGTGACTGACACTAATCCCATTTAAATGTCAAGGGAATGGGAATACACCACTACTTCCTTATGTCTAGCACGACTCACATAAAGCAGACTTGAAATGGATTATGGGAAAGAGAAAGGCTTGAAGTAAAATAAGATCACGTTAATATGTCAAGCCCCTTGATGGCCATTTTGCTGAAAACTTACTAAAGTTCAATAAGTAGTCAGAGTGAAAATATATATATATATATATATATATATATATATATATATATATATATATATATATATATATATATTTTTTTTTTTTAAGATGGAGTTTTCCTTAAATTAGGCTTGTAACCTCAGAAGAAATGCTCAGCCATGTGCAGAGTTAATCATGAACAGCAACACTTAACCAGCCTGAAACTACAGTAAACCTGCTGTCCAACACACCCCTTACAACACCCAAAAAATACCCACAACCATCCCCCTAGCAGTCATTTAAAGGCAAAAGGCCCTTACTGCACTCACTAAAGCCAAAAACAGGGTCTATATTAAAACCACGAAAACTCAGTTCAGTGAACAGCTTTCACATCGAAAATGCCGTTCAAACTCACTTTTTGTGGTGGGCTGCACCCCCCCCCACACACACACACACACCCTGCTAATTATATATACCAACTCAGAGATTGCACTACAGTGAGGAAAGGTCAAATTTTCCGATCTTCACTGTACCACAATCTCATTACAACAGTTCGTTGAACAGCATTTTCTATGTAAAATGCCGTTTGCTGAACTGTGTTTTCGTGGTTTTAATATAGACCCCAAAACACAGCCTCCATGGGTCCCGACAATATTCCAGGATGCTTCTTAAATAGCTTAAAACAGAATCACTCTCCAGATGGGCTTTCTCCCAAAGGGATGGAGGATGGGAACAGTTTCCCCCTCTGCACGGGGGGGGGGCAACTGACCCACAAAACTACAGACTCATAAGTTTGTCTAGTCTTGCCTGCAAGGCCATGAAGAGAATTATCATGGACCTGATCAATAACAACATAGGAACTCTCCAAAAACTGGGCTAAACTCAATCTGACTTTGTCAAAGGGAAGTCTTGCCTGCCCAGTATGGTGGACTTCTTAGAGGGTCACCAGGGTCATGGAGGAGGGTAAAACAGTACACACCACTTACCTAGACCTGGCTAAAGCTTTCAATGCAATTCCCCACTCCAGGATCATAGATACACTTACTGAGTTAGGCATAAAACCCTACATTATTAGATTAATAACCAACTGGCTCACTGACAGGACACATGTTGTCTGGACAGTGAATCCACTTCTGATAAGAAGCCTGTTACTAGCGGTGCCCCACAGGGCTCAGTGTTGGGACCCCTCCCATTTGGTATACACTTATCTGAAGTGAAGGCCAATGTTGAGGACCTCTGGCTCACCAAGTTCGCGGATGACTGTAAGCTGGGAGCAATCACTGAATCCCGAAACAATGTTGGCATCCAACAAACAGGACTAAAAACTGCAAATGACTGGTGCCAAAACCATGGTCTGAGACTAAATGCTAAAAAATGTGTAATCATACCCTTCTGTAAATCAGAAATCAGATATTCCTTCAAATTATAATAGTGATAGCACAGGCCGAAACGTAGACCCAGTGGTGAGAGAGCTAGGAACACAAACGGTTAGTAACCTAAACTTTGACCACCAAGTATCTACAGTAGTGAGGAAATCCTTGTGTACAAGTAAAGGCATGGCATCAAGACCAAAGGAAGTCATAGTGTGATTGAATTTTGACCATATCAGGCCCATTATAGAATACAATGCTCCCTTCTGCATGTACCTAACCAGGCACTTACACCAATTGGAGGGGCCCCAGAGGTTTCTCACTAAAAAAATACAAAGTTTAAGACGTGTTTTATGCAGACCGACTAAAGGCCCTACCCTTTACTCCATTTCATATTGTTTATTGAGACAGGACTAGCCTACAAGGAATTCTTTGATCCAGCCCAGATAAAAATATTGCATATTTCGCAAGGAAAAAATATACAAAGGTTATCTGTTCCATGGACCTGAATCTTATTTGTGACTAATAGAACTTGTTGGAGATAAAGATTTGTATCCCAAAAGCTAACTCATCTATGGAATAAACTTCCCCATCTTTGTAAAACAAAGCCTCTCCCTCACTCTCTTCAAAAGGAATATGTATAAAATAGATGGGGAACTGTAAATTCATTCCTGGGGTACTACCTATGTCCCTTATGGACAGAGTCAGTCTGCAAAATAACTCAGGGCTCCAACACCCAAAGACCCACTATCCTGATACTACCCCATCCCATATATAGGGAATTAAGATACAATATTGTCATATCCTAGATATTATTGGCTAGGCTTGTAAAGGCTGTTGTGTCATTATCATAGGTGATTACTAGGCCATCAACAAGTTTGAACAGAATTTTGACCAAAAGTAAAAAAGTAATTCCAAGAATGACAGAGCCCTCATTGGTTAACTAAAACAACTCAGGAGCTTAATAAAATCCACCAAAGCCAAATTTGAGGATAAAATAGCTACCCAAGCCAAAGAATCATAAGACCAGTTTTAGTCATGCTTGTAATCTCAAAAGCACATCACAGAAAAGCTCTGATATGACTGTGAACAATGTTACCTACACAGACACTGAAGAAGATTTAGAGAACCTATTGGCCAATAACTTCAGTTACAACTTTACCCCACTCTTCCCTCCGTATGTCCCTCAAAATGTACTTGAAACTGCCTTCTCTCCAGCAATCACACAAGGCCAAGTGCTAAAAACACTAACAAAGGCTAAAAATACTACAATGATGGGCCTGACAATATCCCAGGATATACCTTAAATAGTATGAGGCAAGATTTAGCCACTCCCCTAACACTAGCTTCTACATAGAGTTTGAACCAAGCAAAATGAATAACAGCTACAGTCATTCTCCTGCAGAAGGACAGACTTTCCACAGACCTATAAGTCTGACCAGCCTCATATGCAAAGCCATGGAAAGACTTATGTAACCAGTCAATAAGGACATGGAGAACACTGGATCTGTCTCAGTTTGGATTAATGAAGGACAGGTCATGCTTTTTCAACCTGGTGGACTTTTCGGAAAAGGTCATCAAAGCAGTTGATAAAAGGTAAAAAAACACACATCTCGACCTGCTCAAACCTTTGATACAACCCCATACTCAGTCATATTTCAGAAGCTAAATAAACTGGGAATAAATCCCTATGTCATCCACTGGATTGCCAACTGGCTCAAAGATCCATCTGTCCACAACCCCTTTTCCCATTTTTGCACGAGGGGTCGGGGTATCCCTTCACAGTAACAATCATCTAGAGCAAAGGTTTACACCACTGACTGGCTAGCCCTGCCGCAGTAGTTCTTCCACACGACACACACACACACACACACACACACACACACACACACACACACACACACACACACACACACACACACACACACACACACACACACACACACACACACACACACCTATGGCCAGTTAAGTGTCCAATCCACTTACTGCAAATCTTTGGAATGTGGGGGGAAACTAAAGGACCTGGAGGAAACCCAAACGAACAGATGGAGGACATGCAGGCTCCACACAGAAGGCACCCCAGCAAAGAATCAAATGACGGAACCTCTTGCAGTGAGGTGGCAACACCATCCACTGTGCCACACAGATAGGATGCAGGAAGTCAAAAAAAGGGAAGTTACCTCCACAAAGAAAGAAGTCATCAGTGGAGTCCCCCATGATTCTCTGCAGGGAACCCTCCTGTTTGGCATCTACATCTCAAAAGAAAAAGCCAATAGCAAAGAATTCTGCTGACAGTTTGCAGATGACTACAAGCTAGGATCCATCACCGAATCCTAAAATGACACAAGGTCATCCTGCAGGAAGGATCGCCCCAAATAAATAACTGGTGCTAAAATTATGGACTGAAGCTAAATAGCTAAAAATGCATTATCAGATCCTTCAGGACATCATCTACCCCACTGAGCTACCATACTGACAACATGTCCCTAAGAGTTGACCCAGTTGTTCAGGATTTAGAATCTTATGTGGACAGTGACAACCATCGACCAACATGTGTCTATGGTCGTAAAAGTCCTTCTATACTGAACAGCTTATAAACAAAGGGACTGTGTGTACATCTAAGGATGTCACTGTCCACCTTTACTCAGTCTTCATTATGCCATCATTGAATATAATACCCCCTTTGGCATGCATCTGTTCAGACACATGCAACAACTGAACACTCAGAGATACCCAATAGGATACAAGGCCTAAACAATGTGTCTTATTTGGACCAACTCAAATCCCTATCACTATATTGGTATCCTTCAGACTAAGGGGTAATTTGTGTATAGCATACAAGACATCCACAACCCAATACTGATGGATTTACTGCACATCAACAAGTCAAACGCCATCATAAATACTCTAAGGATCTAAATCTTTCCTGCAACATCAACAGAGCAGTTTGGAAGGACAAGTATATATTGCAGAAAATACTGCTGCCCTGGAACAAATTCCCCATCCACATAAAACAAAGCTCATCCCAGTTCACATTCAAGCATAACTACGATCCATGGATGAAAAACAGGAAATTTACCCCAGGACTACCCCTCTGTAGCACTAATGGACATAAGCAGCTCCTAAATGCTTTATGCCACACATGGGTTCCCTTAAAATTATCCATAGTATGATTCCTGGTATTCTCACTAGGGCTAATATGCAACTGACCATGAGATGGGTATACCCAAACTTACCAAGTGGGATAGCTTATTTCAACCACCAAAAAGGAAACTGTCTATGCTTAATATGGCCTGCAAGGACATACTCTCTGCTACTTACCCATGAACCTGTGTAGGGTCACAATTATCCAAATTAAAGCACAATTACTTATTAAGAAAAGTGAGCAAATGACAAGTTTAAACACTACAAATTACAAAGTTAAACACTATTTATGTTATTAAAATGTGAGTGAGTCAAACAGATTCTAAAAACTCTGAAAATGTTGATGTGCTAAGAGACAGCCTGTCATGCCATTAAGCTTACTACATTCAACCCGATACAGGAAAAGCAGTCTAAACCTGTAGTAAAACATATGGTAAACATCAGTGACAAATCAGAACTCTCAGCTATACATATATTTTGCTTGAAATGCAGGGATAGAGAGTCACAAAGCTAGACTTTGTACTGCCGATACGAACACTTACTTCTGTAAAAGCAAGTTGCTAGTGATGTTATGTTGATAGAATGGATGAAACTATATTCTGTTACTGTTCAGCTGCTAAATTAACTACCATGTCTTCACTGACAGAAAAGAACGGAATGGAACTGAAACAGCTGTTCAATTAAGGGAGCATGGTCTCACTTGAAAAAACAGCAGTATGCTTGTACAAAACAAATCTATTAGTAACAAGGTTACATGACTGCCACACTTTTGTGGTGACAAGAAACACCATCCTATTTCTCAAACAGAAATGAAAAATGGCTTTGGGAAGGTTGTGCAGCATGATGCTTTTATACCTAAATTTATCACATGACATGACAATAGTAAACTTTCCCCTATTTAAAGAGTTGTGGAGGCAATGAGAAGGTAATTCTTTTAAACTTCTATTATACGAGTATGAAGAGATGAACCAGTAAGTTAATAAGTCTACAAATCTACCTCTGCCTTATTTAGGAAAAGGACAGGAAGCAAATCGTCATATATATGCATTAGCTCAAACAGTTCAACAAGACACAGAGGCATAGCGTTAAAATGCCCTGAGAGGTACAAACATAAGGCTAATCTAGGGAGTCAAGGACCACAGAAAAATGTCAATATACACCTAGGGTATAGCAACCCATCAGCTCACAATATGTAGCTTTGCACAGTAATATATTGCAAAGCAGATAGATGTGTCTAGCAAAACCGAAGAGAAGGGAACACTGTGTACTTTAAATAAATGGGACTTGGAAAAATGCATTATCCAAACAGAATTCTGAACATTCTAATAAGATTAAACAAAAAGCCCCAGAACTGGAGCATTCTAAGTAACAGATGGGTGGGAAGGAGGAAAAATTCAATAGTAAGAAAGGTGTTACTAGAATAAAAACAAAAGACAGAAATAATACCTAGCCAGAGTTCTAAACCCACTTCTGTCAGTCCAAGACAAAAATCAAGACTTGAGGCAACAATTAAATGTAAGAGGGGGGGGGGGGGGTAAAACTGAAAATAAAAATAAATCCAGAGGTACCTCATTTTCTGAGAGATCTACAGAAAAAAAAGAGAGTGAAATAGCAGCTTTCATTCACCTTGAGACAAAGGGGGATCAACATAGATATTAAAAAGTGGATGGTACTGTACACAGATAAACAAGATGACCTTTAACAAAATCCTGAGAATATTCCTATTAAGTCTAAACAGAGGAATGCTATGCAAAAGAAAGAGTCCGTGTATCAGGACCATAAAGAAATGCAATAAAATACAGACAAACATACCAAGCAAATAATGAGTACTGGGATGAGGGTCAACTTGCCTTTTTTGGGAGAAGAATAACACACTGTGTTGGTAGGGGAGGAAGCAATGCCCTCTACATCATATCATGACCTTGATGAAATCTCGAGATGGCAGCTCTTCAAATACGTCACTGTAAAAAGGGAAGCTGAAGAAAGCATACCTTCTTACCTATACTTGATGTACAAAATAATTTTTTATATAATGTAAGAACAGAGGAAGCAGTCTCTGCTGGTTACTGGTACCTAAGCAAGTCTGTAACAGAAGGCTGCCTATATACACTTATAAATTAAATATATGAATTTATAAGCAGATGCCTTGAGTATGAGATTCTATTTGAAGAGCTTTCAGTGGAATTGCTCATTGCCAGAGTTGCTTGTCTGCTGGAAAAAGGACTGTGGCAGCCATGATTCATCTGCTGAGTGCTAATTCAGACTGTGGTGAAGAGCTGGAAAGGGTTGCTGCTTGCTTTCATTCCCATGTGCTCTGGTGGGTTGTTTTGGAGTTTCATGCTACTTTTGAGACATATGCTGCTGTTGTTGAGACTGGAGCATTTAACTGCTTCTTGTATTAGTCTTTGAGCCCTATAGCAAGACTGCTGATACTTGTACTAAAATTATTAAAGTACTCATTTAAACATCATATTCTGGTGTGTATTTTGGTAGGTTACTGTGTTTCATCTTTTCTGCAGCTTTGTTGCATTATGGTCTACACATGGCCAGCTTCATTTTAAATTATGCCTCAAGGTTCATAGGTACATACTAGGCAATCAGTCTGCCTATTAATACATGTCTAGCCAATATCTGGACAGGGAACAAAGGTGAAAAATCTAACCCTGTAACTTGTATCTGTGAGATAAAACACCTTAACCATTATACCAACCCCAAGGAGGTTTCTGATCCAACACTCATTAAAAGACCAAATCATCACCAATTTTAATTTATATCAAACAGAAAACGTATAACACTTTCAACAGTAGCATTTTTTTAGCTTATTGTACTGTTGCCAGGTTCTACTCAAGAGCATCTTCAACATGATTCATTTTTGTAATCAGGGTTTCTTTTTTATTGTGCTATTTACTTGTTTAAATAGATTCAGCTCTTTTTAAAAGAGCTTAGGGTTTAAGCTCTATAATAAACATTAAGTTAAAGTTTCAGTAATCTACACAGACATATGCTAAGGGGAAACAAAAAGGACAGACAAAATAAAGCGAGAATCTTAACAAGATTCTAGGAATAATGAAAGAAAAGGAGAACTTATGAACTGGATGCTGTAAGTGCCACAAGGCAGCCCCAAACCCAGGCTATAAAAGTCCTTTGATTATACTGCCCATCACAGATGTACCATTTGAAAGTACTGCCACAGACATTATTGGGCCAATGGAAAAATCCAGAAATGGATTCCAATACACTTGGTCATTCTGAACTACTGGAGATCATCCCACTATGTAAGAATAACGCTAAATCTACAGCTAGACAGTAAAGCCTGTTATCTGCTACTTGCTGACTAAGGAACTCCACTTACATCCAGAATAATGCACCAACTGTGTCAATTTAAGGTCAAACAATCGAAAACTTTGATGTACCATCCCCTAGACAGATGGTTTAGTATTTTAATCAGACATTACAGTCCATTTTCAAAAACATCATTCAAGAAGACAGACAATAAATGGGACTCTTACCCACTGGCCTCAATAGTTGCTCATTACTTTTTAGTTATTATATGGCAGGCACTCTTGAGGGTTACTAGACATTACCATAGAAATTTGGGACAAGAAGACAAATCCACTTAAAAGTGCTGTAGAACACTATGCTAGCTTAAGATAGTTTGAAAGTCATAATGTTCTTTGCATGGAAAAAGCCCAAGATACACAAGGAGTATTAAACTGGGATGCAGGGTCCAGGAAATAAAAGGAAGACCAGATGTTGGTCTTGGCCCCTCCCCCCCTGCAAAAAATGTTGTGCTAAACAGAAGGGCTCATTTAAAAATAACAATAAATCCTAAATGGGATGTAGAGTTAAGCAGACTGGTAAGAGAAGGCCATAACACCAATATCATGTAAACATCCTAAAACCATGAAAGGAAATAAATCTGCAGTCAGATCAACTGCAAGTACTACCAAACCTGAGGGAAATAAATAAGTAGCTTTGATCCCTGCAGTACAGGTGCATCCAAATTAGAGAGTTCTGACCTGCCTGACAGCGCAAACTTGATTTAGCATCATTCTGAAATTTACTGAGGGGATAGTGTCAAGTAAAGTCTTACTGAACACCAGAGTCACAAACAAAACAAAAAAAAAAAGGCAGGCTCAAGTAGAGAGAAAAATGTTTTAACAAGGGGATGACTGTGGAGTCCAAAAGTGAGTGGACCACCACTATCCTTTTGTTCCAGCAGGCTTGAGAACTAATCACATTATGTAACGATTTTAATAACCTGAACAACATTTCAAACAATGACAGTTACCCTAGGCCCAAGGTTGATGAGCTAATAGAAAGGGTGGGGAAAGATTCTTAACTACATTTGACCAGATGAAATGGTACTGTTGAATTACTCTGATATATAATGCCAAGGAGAAGGCAGCTTTCTACACACCAGAGAACTTGCCCCAGTATAAAGGCCTCCCCCTTTCGGCTAACATGGTATCGCAGCAACCTCCAAAAGGTTAATGATTACTCTCGAAACATCTCACCAATTACGCTGCTGATTACTAAGGTGATATTAAACATTCAGGGGACTGGAGTCCTGTATAGCTAAGGTACTGGTTGTACTAAACAATCAAGCTGAATTAAAGAATACCTTTTAAAGCAAGAGGCAAAATGGAGATTAAGTTAATGTATGTTATAGGAAAGGGAACTGTTAATGCCAAAAAAAGATGGAAGCAGAGAAAAAATGGTCAGTTCCAGAAAATGAGAAAGAAGGGAGGGCATTTTCAGGATTATCATGGTATTATCAAACATCCAAACTCCTTTTACTATAATAGCATGTACCCTCACAAAAGCCCACCAAGTGAAAGATGACCCTCAAATGTAAGGTGGATAGTAGAAGCAGCTACTACTTTGAGGCAAGTAAAAAGAAACTTATGTTCCAAGCCAATTTTAGCAACTCCCAACTTTAAAAAGCTATTCACCGTGTATACTGATGCCTCACAGACAGGGTTAGAAGCAGAGCTGTCATATCACTTTAATGAGAAGAATCCAGTTGGTTTCCTCGGTCAAAAATTAAGCAGGGCAGAAGCAAATGCTCTACAATCAAGTGTGAATGCTTAACTGTAAAACTTTGCTCCCTCAAGTGCTATTTCTTAGGTACAGAGTTCACTCAAACACACCATATCCCCTTCTGTGGCTAAATTAACAGGAAGGGGTAAATACCATCTCAGACATGACAGGAGGGCATTACTACAACCTTTTATTAGGTTTAAAGTTCAGCACAGGCCTGGTTTAACTTACCACAATGCAAATACGCTGCCTCAAGCACACAGCCCATACAAGCAGTAGGATAACAGCCATTTCAAGCTGGGGATGTTAAATGTAACATAGCGTGTTCATTCTCAACAATGGGAAGCATACGAGAGAACCAAAAGTGCAAATAATTGCACAAGGTTTTGTAAATGGTGTTTATATTACAGTTTTCCTCGTTAATACCAGCTATAATATACATATATATATATATATATATATATATATATATATATATATATATATATATGGATCACCTTCATTTCGTCGACAGTTCAACTCACCAGGCCCAATTCACTGAAACCTCATTTCACTGACACTTCATTTCGTCGACAATTATATATGGCCTATTCCCCACTGTAGAGCAACCCTGGAGTTAGAATAGATAGTAAGGGGGGTGTATACTGGGGTTCTATAATGGTTTTTTGGAAATAGTTATTCATTGCACTTGTAAGAATACATCTGTATACTGTAAAACATTTATGATATGTGGGGGGGTTGTGCCCCCCACACACCCCCTTACTATCTACTCTATTTTCAGGGTCGCTCTACAGTGGGGAATAGGCCATATATCATTGTCGACACACATTTTATTATATATATATATATATATATATATATATATATATATACACACACATACATACATACATATATACATACACACACACACACACACACACACACACACACACACATACATACATACACACACACACACACACACATATACATAAATCAACATCAACAAAAATCCCCCCTCTTTCAAACTGCAACCAGTTTCAACAGATCTTACCTTTACTCTTCTTACAAAACTCAAACCATGTACCCCCTCAGCTGACCTTCTCCCAGCTGAATACCTACAAATTGCAGCCAAAGTAATTGCCCTTCCTGTCTCCATATTAATAAATCGAACCATAACTGAAGGCTTTATTCCAACCCTCTGGAAAGTTTCTCATATCATTCCTCTACATAAGGGCGGTAACTCTTTCAAGCTCTCCAACTTCTGTCCCATAGCCTTACTTTCTCCATTAGCTAAAATCTTGGAAAGATGTATACATAGTCAACTACTTGACCATCTTCTCCAAAACAATCTTCTAGCAGACTGCCAACATGGTTTCAGACCCTATCACAGCACTACTACAGCACTCTTGTCATTCGCAGACCATATTAATAAAAATCGGAACAACAACCTGCTGTCCTCAGCGCTATTCTTAGACCTCTCTAAGGCCTTTGATATGGTCAACCATTCCCTCTTACTAAACATCCTCAAATAATTTGCCTTGGACACTCAAGCTATCCAGTGGTTTAATTCCTACTTAGAAAATAGACAACAAGCAGTTCTTTGGGATAATCACTTTTCATCTCTTCTTCCCATCACAATAAGAGTGCCACAAGGCTCAATACTAGGACCTCTCCTCTTTTCTATTTTTATTAACAATCTAAATATGTCCCTTCCTCAATCCATATGTATACAATATGCCGATGACTCAACACTGATATGTTCAGCATCTTCCCCAATTAAGCTTCAGACCACTACACAAGTCTTCACAGCAGTGGAAAACTGGTTCTTTTAGCATTGCTCTTACTGAATCCCAAAAAGACTAAATTATTACTTTTTACACCATCACAGAAATCTTCGACCTTTACCTTCGATATAATTTCTAACAATGGCACAATAATATCCCCTGACTCTACTACCAAACTTTTAGGTGTCACAATCGACCATAATCTCAACTTCGATGCCCACATTAACTTAACCATCAAGTCAGTCAATAGAAAACTTGGATCTCTCTACAGACTCAAACCCTTCCTTATTACCTCAGCCAGAAGGACTATAGCACAAACGCACCTATTCTCTACCCTTCTTTATGCCTCACCTATTTTTACAAACTTATCAAAATCTAATTTTAATAAACTAGCAATATCATATAATAATATTACAAGACTTGCCACAGGAGCCTCTTTTCAAACCCATCATTGCCCAAATCTTAAACAACTAGGCTGGTTAGAATTACAAAATCAAATACGACTACAGCAACTTACCATCACCCACAAAATCTTTTATGGAGAGTTCTACAGGCTATAAGGCCTCCGCTGACAGCCTCAATTTGCAGAAAGTAGGGGGTAAGACCGCTTGTACTGGCCTTAGAAGCTTAATTATCCATGAGAATCCGCTTCTCAACTTGGGATTCTCGGTACAACAGGAGGATTTGGTAGGCAGCAGGGTTCCGGCTGCCATGGACAAAAACTTTGATGATTTGCTTCGTGACCTGAGTTATAAGGTGGGTAGATTACAACGCCTGCAATGGCAGACCCACCACCTAGAAGCTTGCTTGCAATATGGAATAGTGCCACGGGGGATGAGGGTTCTGTGTATGCCTACACAGGGTGAGCAATACCCCGAACTGTTAGCTAAGTGGCAATCCATTAACATACGCACCAGCTTCATGTATATGGAGCTTTTAAACAGTTTTTTTGCTCCGGAGATTGCTGACCTGAAAAAAGATGTCGAAATTGTGTAGAGCAGACTAGAGACTGAGTATACAGAGGAAAGGAAGCATGTACGTCTGCAACAACTATATGTCACACTATCGGATAGCGATGACAAGTTGAGGACACAAAAAATGAATAAGTTAAGGAGGGATTACGAAGATTTCACTAAAGGGAATATCTTCGTTTGGCCTAGAAATAGGCCCTATCATCAAACCACCAATGGTCAGGTAACTAGGAGACCGATATTACGTCAGCAGGAGGGGAGGAGCCAAGCTGAGCATTCTGAAATCATAGAGAGTGATGCCACGGCCTGCACCACAGGTCTGCCGGTGGAGGAAATACCTAAACCATCGGAGAGACAGGCTGGGACAACTCTTGTGGACATTCGGACTCCTGTTATGGTTACCAGCGATCCACAAGGGGTAACAACTGTAGAGACAGTTGAACGTTCAGCGTTGCCAACGATAGAAGACTCCATTGAGGGCGTCTTGGTAGTTTCACGTAATGAGACGGCCACAGGAGATTTCTGGATGGGGGCTCGACCTAAGACTACGCAGGGACAGCAGCGTTTTTTGGATATGTTACCAGCCCCGGTCAAGAAGAGAGGGGCCTGGAAAAGATCCTCGAGCGAAGGCAGGGATGTGAACAAGAGAAGAAGGACTTTAGAATGACTGATTGTGTTGACACTGGTATTGTTTTTAATTTATCTTCACATGTCTTAACTAGTGATGAACTTTTTGTTTTAAACAAAGGTTTAACCTTTGTGCCCAGTAGGGCAAGCATTTTTAATGAGGTTATTATAGATTTGATGCTGTACTGTAGAAATGTAGCATTGAGATGTGTTTTTGGGACTGACACTGATTTTAATAATGTGACTTTAAAACAACCTAGTTGCTTTATACCACCCTTTTCCCCAGCCATGAATTTATTTATAAATAGCTGTGAACAGGATTTATTGAAATATTTCCAAGAAGGGGAATTTCATAGGTTCTATAATTTGACGTTGGCTCAACAAAAAGCGTTACATGATTTGAGTAACAATGCTGATCTTACTATAAAAATGGCTGATAAGGGGGGAGCAGTTGTTGTGCTTGATTTATTATCAGAACAAGGTGCAAGAATTATTATTGGATGGGAACACCTATGTACCTATTAATCCCCTTGGTGTTAAACTACTGGTAGACAAGGTACATGACTGTTTGAAACTTTTGTTATATGACATGTGTATCAGTGAAGATCTGTTTAAGTTCTTATGGATAGAGCATGCTGTCACACCAGTTTTTAAGGCTTTGCCAAAGATACATAAATCCCTGACGGACCCACCCCTCCGACCTATAGTGTCGGGTAGAGGTTGGGTCACGGAGAATGTTTCCATCTGGTTAGAGGTTACTCTCAGGCCGTATGTCGAGAAACTCCCTAGTGTGTTGACAGACACAGGGGGTTTCTTGAAGATATTAGGGGATGTAAATCGCTCTAAGTCACAAGATAAGTTCCTAATGGTAACCTTGGATGTACACAGTCTGTTTACTGTGATTAGCAATGACTATGGTGTCAATGCCATTAGTGAACTTTTAAGGGACTTAGGGGAGACTGATGAGAAGATAGCCCTAACTAGGACCTTATTAACCATAGTCTTGGAGAACAATTTGTTTATAGGGGTTAAACAAGTATATAGACAGGCTCAGGGGATAGCTATGGGCACCCCCTGCGCCAACACCTACGCAAATCTGGTCCTCTCTTATTGGGAAAAAGCAACTATATTTGGTAATGTTGACTGGATGCGATATATACAAATATACACACGTTTTGTGGATGATGTTTTTATTTTATGGAAAGGGGATCAAGCATCGTTGGGGACATTTGTTGAGTATTTACATTCCACTACATCTTTTCTAAGATTTTCCATTAACAGTTCTTATACTGAGATAGATTTCCTAGATATATGTCTGATACAGAAGGAGGAAGGTTTTTCATCCTGTTTACATAGGAAGGATTGTTGGAAAAATACCTTGCTATCTTTTGACAGCATGCACCCACGCTTCACATTTCCTAACATCATTCAGGGGCAGATCAGCAGGACCTCTAGGATTAGTTTGGAAGATTCCCAATATGAAAAAGTGATTAACAAATTAAAAGAATGTTTTCAAGAAAGGGGCTATAGAAAGGGATTGGTGAACAAAATGGTTGATGGCAGCAAGGGGCTAAGGAGAAATAAGTTTAAACCTTGGCTCAGATATGTAGAGGGTGAGTTGGAGATGCCCCTCAAAACTCATAATGGATCAGGTAACCCTAAGTTAATGTTCACCTATAGTAGTAATATTGGTGATATAAGGGGAATAGTTATTAGGAATTGGAACATTTTGAGAAGTGACAGCAATTTAAGGGATATAGTAGGTGATAGACCTTGTTTTGGATATAGGAGAAATAAAAACTTAAAGGATCTACTTTGTAGGGAGAAGATCATAACCAGTAAGAGATTACTTAAAGAAACAGCAGGTAGTGTACCCTGTGGATCCTGTAAAGCCTGTCCGCATATAAACAGGGATACGGTATTCAGACACCCTGTGAGTGGAAAAGTCTTTAATTTTAAGGCAAAGGCTACTTGTAGGACAACTGATTTGGTATATCTGGCAGAATGCTCACAATGTCCCTGTTATTATGTGGGAAAGACGAATAATATGTTTAAGGTGAGGGTGCTACAGCACCTATCTTCTATAAGAAATCATGATGAACACAATGCCCTCTATAGACATATTCGGACCTATCCCACACAGATTTAATTTTAGGGCCATAGTTAATGTAAGGTTGAATAATAGGGGTGGAGACATCAAACTTTTAACAGAGACAATAGAGTCCAAATGGATTATAGAGCTGATGGCCCATAAGAGTCCGGGTCTGAATGATGTCATACCCATGAAGCCCGCCCTTAAGAATAGGCAGACTTTTTACTAACTGTTTATTGGCTGGTGGATAGTTTAAATTTTAGGATTGTATGTTATGTTGTTATCTGAAGAAGGGTTGTTACCCGAAAGCGCTCATCTTTGTATTTCTGTGTTCTTATTAAAACTTTTGGTCACATAGCAGTGTCCTGCCACATTTGTTTTGGATTTTACAACTTTCTAATACCACAATACTTAGTACCCTTATTTCTCCTTATAAAAATCTATCTTCCTTGCGCTCCGCCACAAAGCTACTAGCGGCACCCTATAAATCCAACAACAAAGCTGGGGACTGTTTGTTCTCCAACTGTACTGGACCTATCTGGAACAAGCTTCCAAGTGAACTCATTGCTATTACTTCTTTACCCACTTTCAAGAAGCACCTAAAAACTTTGCTTAACTCTCAATGGCTCTGTCCTTGTACAAACCCTGACTAAACTTTTATTCCCTCTACCTTTTTTTTCACCCCCTCAAACCTTTTCTAGGTTCTTTTAGTATTTTTGTTTGTACCTTCAAGAGGCAGCTAAAAACTGTGCTTAATTCCCAACATCTCTGTCCTGTACAAACCCTGACTACAACTTTCTATTCCCTCAACCTCTTTTCACCCTTAAAAAAAAAAAAAAAAAAATGTTCTTGCATTTTTATTTCAAGTATTGCAAAGTATTTTTCTTGGTAATGCTTATGAACCATTTTTTTTGTAACACCTTTCTTTTGTATAATATTTCTGATTTGAATGTATAACAACTCTTGATTATATAAACCCATCTTTTTGTGGAGCTTTTCTCCCCGGGCCTCTACTGAAAATGGACATATATCCAGCTAGACTAGCCCGGTCAACAAATGTAAAATAAAATAAATAAATGTATGTATTAGAAAGAAACATTCACTGGTAAAGCTCACTCAGACTTTGCCATAGATCATTTGATGGAAAGGTTAGTTTTTTTTTTTCCTTGTATTGCTTTCTTGTATTTCGTATATTGTTGTGTATTCTCACTACAATGTGTTTTACTTGCATTCTGTTTACCATTGCATATTTAAACTAGGAAAGAAACAAAAGCCCTCTCTCATGAGTCTTGTACATTACATTTTTCTCTACCTGCCAACCCTACTGCAGTGTTTTCTTAAACTGTCTCTCTAATTGTCCTCCATGTACATGTTAATTTGACCACATAACTCCTCCCCTTTCCTCTCACATTGGCTGAGGTCAGTAATTTTATTTATTTATTTGCAGTTGGTTTACCAGGATAGTCCATTGGGCCAAAGTGAACCAGTTTTCAATGGAGTCCTGGGGAGAAAAGCTCCATAAAAATCAAGGTTACAATATGATGTAGATAATAAGCTTACATGAGTTATAAAATAGAGCAGACCAAAGACTATTAACATTACAATATGTCATAGATTGAAAATATACAACAGGAATTAGACCTAGGGAGAAAAGCTCCATAAACAAATTAAGGTTACTATATGATGTAGATTATAAGCTTACATGTGTTATAAAATAGAGGAACTATAAACTATTAACATTACTATATGTCACAGATTGAAAGTATACTACAGAAATTTAAACAAGGACAAATATTACAAACAGTCTAGGTTAGTGATGAATGAACAGATAATACAGAATATTAAGGGAATAATTAGTAGACATATACAGGATCGATAATACATGTGGTAAACTTGCAGAGAGAGATGTGGGTAAGAATTACATACATTTGGAAATTAATTTACAAGAATATATGAGAAGGAAGAATGCTATTGAAGGGAAGAGAAGATGAAAGTTTGCAGAGTAAGTTATGTAGGGTGGCAGCAGGAGCATTCCCATTGGGTTACTAGATGTGAGGACAGTTTTTTTTGAAGATAGAGTAGCTAGGGGTAGTACGAATGGATGGTGGTAGGGAGTTCCACAGTCGTGCTAGACTAAAGGATAGGAGGTGTTTGCCTGGGGGACGAGCTGGTTTGTATACTTCTAGAAGATTTTGGTTGTTAGACCTTAGCACTCTGACAGGTAGGTGCATTTTAAATGCAGAGGAAAGGGAGGGACACAGTGAGGGGTTGAGAATGAGCTTATGTGCTAGAGTGAGCTGGGTATAGATAAGCTGATTGGGTAGCTCTAGCCATTTTAGTTTGTGGAGAGAGGAACAGTGGTGAGTGGAAGACTTATGGCTAGTGGCGAACTTGATGATTTTGTTGTAGCAACAAGATAGTTGAGTTTTCAGAGAGGATTGTAGATTAGTTAGGAGTGGGGCACCATAGAGGAGGGTGGGGATGAGAAAAAGATGTAGAGAGGGTGAGTTTAGTGGTGGGTGTAAGATAATGATTTTGTCGATAAAGCATGCCTAGTTTTTGATGTTTTTTTTATATTTAGTTGTATGTGGGAGTTAAATTTAAGCTGATTGTCAATTTGGATGTCAAGTAGCTTGGTCTCTGATACCAGTTCCAGGGTTATGTTGTTATGACTAGTAATACAGAATGTGTTTTTGTTGAAAGGGGTGACTTTAGAGGGAGTAAATACCATTAATTTGGTTTTAGAAGCATTGAGTGCTAAGTGATTTTTTTTCCATCCATTGTTCAGTGGAAGAAAAAGCATCTTGAGTTAGCTTTAGAAGTGTGGGGATAGAAGTGGCTGAGCAAATAATGGTAGAGTCGTCTGCATATTAGATGATATTAGAGAAAGGGATGGAGTTGCGGAAGTCATTAATAAATATATTAATGAGGAGGGGACCCAATATGGAAACTTGAGGAACTTCAGTTGGGGTATTAAGGAATGAGGAGGTTGCCTTTTTCCATTTTACTGCTTGATATCTGTTGGATAAGTAGCTAGAGAACCAGTTCAGAGAGGAAGGAGATAGGTTAAGCTTAGAGAGTTTAGATAGAAGAAGGTTGTGGGAGATAGTGTTG
This sequence comes from Protopterus annectens, assembly GCF_019279795.1. Classification (NCBI taxonomy): domain Eukaryota; kingdom Metazoa; phylum Chordata; order Ceratodontiformes; family Protopteridae; genus Protopterus; species Protopterus annectens. The sequence goes on from NC_056745.1 coordinate 1,364,203,383, forward strand.
AAGGCCTTAGAGAAAAGGGAAGAAACAAAAGGACCTGAGTCTCAGGCTTTGTTTACAGTTTCCAGGAAGGAGAGGAGGGCTGTCATAGTACTGTGGCCTGGTCTGAAACCATGTTGTGTGGGAGTTAGTAGGTGGTTATCAATGAGATATGGTAGGAATTGTAATTGGATACACTTTTCAAGGAGTTTAGAGATGGGAGACAGGATAGCGATGGGCCGGAAATTAGTCACATTGTTATTGTTGCCTCCTTTATGCAGGGGTATGATAAAGGCCTTTTTCCAAATTAGGGGTACTATGCTTTCTTGGATGGAGCGGTTTATTAAAATACTAATGGGGTAGGCAATTGCTTCGGCAGCTATGCTCAGGAATTGTGGAGGAATATTATCAGGAGCATTTGAACCAGGCTTCAGTTTTAGAAGGAGTTTTTTTTTTATGGTAGATGTGGGTATGGGTTTTAAAGAGAAAGGTAGGGAGTATCTAGGGGTGGGGGTAATGAGGAGGGAGAGTGGAGTAAGAGGAGGAGGGTGTAGAGTTGGAGGATGGGGGAAGGGGTGCACTAGTGGTTGATGGTGGAGGGTAAGTAGACAAGGGTGGGGGTAAATGGGAAAGAGTAGTATTAGAGAAGGAAGAGGTTAATTTGGATATAGAGTCAATAAAAAAAACAGTTAAATTGAGTAGCCAAGTCTGTATCGGAAGCATTCGGATCTGGGGTGGGGGTGTCTGGTTTACTGGGATGTAGGAGAGTGGAGATGTCTTTCCAGAATTTCTGAGGGTTTGTTTTATTGTTGTTTTGGAGTGAGGAGAAATAGTTTTGTCAGTCAGTGACGATGAGCTTTTTTAACTTTATTTCGAAGTGTTTTATATTCATTATGGATGAGGGGGGCCCTATTTTGTTGGTATTGAGTCCAGGTTTGTCTCTGTGTCGCATTGTAGCAAGTGTATTTTTGGTAAGCCAAGGGGCAGTTTTGGTCTTTATTCTTTTTGTTCTTAGGGGAGCATGGTGGTCTAGGAGGTGTAAGAAGGTTCTGCTGAAATGGGCAACTGCATTATCTAGAGGAAGTGTTTTTAGGCTGTTCCAATTTATTGCTTTTAGAGAGTTAGAAAAAGCTGTTGGGTCAAAGTTTTTGTGGTTACGTGTAGTAATAAAGTTATGAGTACGATGGAGGGGTAAGGGTAGTCTGTGTATAAAGGTGGGTAAGTGGTTACTAAGAGGATCTGGGAGAGTACCGCTGTCAGAGTAATAATGAGGGTGAGAGACTAAGATCCAGTCTAGGGTAGTGCCACTGGAGAGGTTTTTGAGGGGCGGGTTACAGAGAGTTGATAAGCTGAGAGAAGTTGTAGAGGTTAATGTTAAGTGGGTTAGAGGGAGACTGAATGGAGGCCCAATTGATATTCATGTCTCCTAGGATTATTGTTTCATTACTGATGTTGGTGGAGAGCCAGGAGAGAATGTCTTCAAGTGTAGAAATATTGTCACCTGGGGGAATGTAGAGGAAGGCTATACATATATGCTTGTGTTTGTTGATTTGGTGCAATGTTAGTAGTAATTCAGCATTTTTAAAGTGGCGAGTGGGTTTATTATAGGGAATAACTGATAGTGAGGATGAATATAGGAGAGCTACACCACCCCCTTTTTATGAGATCTGTCTTTTCTAATGATATAATAGTTGGGTGGGATAATTTCAGAGTCTTTTATGTGAGGTTTTAACCATGTTTCAGAGATGGATAGGATGTCAGGTTTATTGTGTGTGAGCCAGGCATGCAGGTTTGGGATTTTGTTGACTATGCTTTGGGTATGGACTTGTTCAAAGTTGTTGAGGTGAGTGGACCTGGGTTAGGATGGATATCTCCAGATAATAGGGTGGTAATTAGATGTAGGATAGAGTTAGAGAGGTTATTGGAAAGTTTAGAGTATACACTGGGCTCCCTTATGATTGTGGAAGATGTGCTAGTTACTATGGGAGTATAATGTCTATGTGAGGTTAGAAGTTTGTATGGAAAAAGTAGATGTTTTTTTATGGGATATAGGTGTGGAGAAATTGGGGTGTATGAGTGATGGAGAGATGAGGTAATATGGTTAGTTATGTGGAAGGATTGTGAGTGGTAGATATTAGTGGGTTGGGTGAGGTAGAGAATACAGGAAAACTGTAGGAGTAGTAGTAGTAGAAGGGAGATGAGTAAAGGTTTAGAAAAATTATTTTCTGAAATCACTCCCCTTAAGCTGTTTAAACACTACATTCCATAGAGCCAGAACAAAAAGTGCTGCCCCCCATCCAATCAGTCTTGTGCTTTTAAAAATTAGCTGCTCTCTCCTTACACTGCTAAAGCTCGACTCACCCTCTAGATGTACCCTCTCTTATCTTCTTAACTGCTTGTTACACAACACAGTTATTCTTAGAATATTAGTCCATTTTTGTATCTTACTTTTAAAATCTGCAACATCTGGGTAACGACTACCAATCAGCATACAGCCTACATTTCACTTCTCAGTAATCATCTTAGGATTAGTGCTTCTGTTTTGATCCTAGTGACACAACAGGAAAAGAGGGACATTTCCTAGACTTCCTAATGACTTCTGATCACTGGGCAGCCTGATAACAGCTTTCCAGAGCCAGTCTGGGGTTAGTGCTATTAATTTTGCTCCCGAAGAGTTATGGAACACAAAATCATTGATTCTAGACTGTCATTGACTGGGCAGTGCAAGTGTGTGAGCCTTTCCTGACTGGTCTTGTTTCTGCCCTGGACCTCTACCAGGAGAAAACTACAACAAGCCTACGAACAGCTGCAACATCTAGAATGAGATTGCTGATTACCCAGGGCCTTTGGCCCATTTCTAATCTTGGGATTTGTACTACTGTTTTGCTTCTGGTGAAAGAAGAAAAGGGACATGGAATTCAAGCCAGGTGAAACTGTGGCAAGACCAACACTACCAGCAGCCAATAGGTGAACCACTATTCAATCCATCCATTCTTGACAAACTTAATTCTACCTTTGTAATACGTTCTGCTACATTGGCTACCATCTAGCTTAACTTCAGAGTATCTTCCCTAAATATTTCATTCATAAATCTTCCAGGTTTACTATCTTAGTTTTGCTCCAACTTTGAGTACTATACAAGCCCCAGTCCTCTACCCTCTGGCAAAATGGCCGTCTCCTGTCACCCCTATCTGGGAAGCATCATACCTCCACACCACCACACTACTAGACCTACAATATATGCAGAGTCCATAAAGAAAAAAAAACTGTCAAATCCTCCTAGAACGTACTGCAACACATCCCAGCCCCCAGCACACAAGACAACATCTACTTCGCCTCAGAGCTCACCCAAGAAACATCAGAAAGTCTGCCCTCACAAAGGTAAATGTTTTAGTTATAGGTGAATAGTTAAGACACAGACTACACACTCACCAAACTGGACAAGAAGAGAGTGTGACTGCAAGTTGCTTGCCCAGTGCCAGGATGTGGTACATCATGTTACAAGAGCCCTAAGATTGCTCATGACAGACAAACATTATTACAACCTTGGGTGGCACAAGTGGGAGTGAATAACCTGAGTCACTCAGCTCAGACATTGAATGAACAACAATTTTATTTAGAGCTGAGCAGCAGGCACTGTATAATTTACAAAGGAATGACACAAGTTGTTCGTCCCTCTGATAAGGGTGGACCAGTAATCGTTTTGGATTCTGAATACTATTATGAGGGGATACAACGGATGTTGTCTGACTCGGGATGTTTATAGAGTTGTTCAGTTAGATGTTGTAGGTATAATGAAGAAATGCAGTTACTAATCCTTATATGAAAATATGTGTATTGGGCCTGATTAATAAAGAACTGTGAGTTTTTCTTTGTAGATGAGCCACAAATACTGCAGTTGCATGGTCACCGTAAGATACATAAGAATCCTACTTGCCCCACTTTAGACTGATTGTGTCCGCTGCAGTATGGCTGACAAGAGCCCACTTCGATCTATTTAGATAGGCAACTCAGAGTGGCAATTAAATGATTATCCCACTGTCTTGAGGGACACAGAACACGTTATGTGTGACCTATATAATGCAACAGCGGGGCTGACAGGAGAAAAGATTGACATTTTAGTCACTTTGGATGTGGTGTCACTTTTTACATGTATCCCGAATCAGAATGGGATTAGCATGGTTAGGGCTAGTTTAACCAGGCATGGCAAGTTTAGGGCACAGCAGACATATTTTATCTGTATGTTGTTGGAGTTGGTTTTGGAACATAATTTTTTTTTTGTTTAAAGACATATGTTACTCGCAAGTAGCGGGAGTTAGTTGTTGTTGTGCCAACTCTTATGCAAACTTAGTAATGGTGGAATGGGAGTATCAACACATCCTTAGTACAGGTGACTCACATGTATGTTTCTATCGATGATCTTTTCATAGGTTGGAAAGGCAAAGAGAAGGATCTCTTGGAGTTCTTTCAGGACTTAAATAGTAATACTGCGTTCCTTCGGTTTACTATGAACAGATCTACTGAGAGTACTGATTTTCTTGGATGTGACTGTTCTAAGGAAGTGAGAGGGTTTATCCACCAAGTTGCACAGGAAAGATTGCTATCGTCCAGCATTTCTACACAGGGACAGTAAGCATCCCCAACATATCTTCACAAACATAGTGAAGGGACAAGTGATGAGGATATTATGCTGGTCTTGGGAGGAACCAGATTTTGTATGTGTGTTAGAATATTTAAGGAGTGAATTCACTGGAAGAGGTTACAGCCAGGAGGAAGTAAACCAGGCTTATTTGAAGGTAGCAAGTGGGAGAGGAGGAGGCCAGGCCTAACTTCTCTGATCAAGCCAGAGTAAGGATGGAGAGCAAGCGAGTGAACCAACAAATTCCTGTGGTTTTATCCTATACACAAGCTGTTAACAGGGTAAAGGATATAATCCGTAGTAACTGGCATATTCTTCTGGTGGATGAGAGGATCTCTGGATTTGTTGGTCCACAACTCAGGTTCATTCATAAGAATTAGAAGAGTTTGAAGCAGCATTTATGCTACCCTAGAATTCATTATTTATTAAATGGAGTGCTGGCAGGCACCCACAAATGTGCAGCCTGTGCATACTGTGAGTTTGTAGATGAATCGAGATTCTTTAAGCACCAAGATTCTGGTTATCTATGGCAATTAAGAGCCAGGGCTGATTGTAATACTAGGAATGTTATATACATATATATATATGAATGTTATATACATATATATATATATATGAATGTTATATACATATATATATATGAATGTTATATACATATATATATATATGAATGTTATATACATATATATATATATATGAATGTTATATACATATATATATGAATGTTATATACATATATATATATATGAATGTTATATACATATATATATATGAATGTTATATACATATATATATATATGAATGTTATATACATATATATAAATGTTATATACATATATATATATATGAATGTTATATACATATATATATATATGAATGTTATATACATATATATATATGAATGTTATATACATATATATATATATGAATGTTATATACATATATATATATATGAATGTTATATACATATATATATATGAATGTTATATACATATATATATATGAATGTTATATACATATATATATATGAATGTTATATACATATATATATATATGAATGTTATATACATATATATATATATATGAATGTTATATACATATATATATATATATATATATATATATATCTATATATATATATATATATATATATATATATATATATATATATATATATATATATACACATATATACACACACACATATATATATATATATATATATATATATATATATATATACACACACATACATACACTAGGAATGATATATATATGAATGATATATATATATATATACACATATATATACATATATATATATATATATATATATATACACACACACACACACTAGGAATGATATATATATATATATATATATATATATATATATATATATATATGTGGCAGATTGCATAACATGCTTTAAATCTGATGTTGGTAAGACCAACCACTGTCTCAGGGAATGGGTGAAGGACCATGTTTATTGTACATGGACAGGACTTGAGTATAGTGCTCTATCTAAACATACACTATCAGCAGGGGAGGAACATGCATTCCTTTTTCAAGTTCTGCATGCCTAGGCTGAGAATAGCAGGCTGGGGGATTTTGTTAATAGGACAGAAAGTGTGGAACTTCAATGGATCTTAAGGATAGGGGCACGTGGGGGGGGTCTGAACTGAATGACTCTGCCCCCCTTAAACCAGTACTGAAGTCAAGGAAAGTAAAAAGTATTTTTATATTTCATGCTTTTTATAATATTCCTCTTTAAGTTTTGGAATGGACTTGTTTTTAATTAATGGCTTAACTGATGTTTTTGGAGGGATTTTTGGAAATAGCGATTGGTTGGTTAGCTTTGCATTTTGTACATATACTGAGTTTTATTGCTTTGATTTTATGTCTGAAGACGTAACGTGGATCATTATGAAGGCACTTACATACAATACATTTTCTGACTCTCAGTGACATTTTTGCCTTCTCTTGCACTTGGCTTTGGTGGAAACTTGCATTTAAGAGAGGCAGAAAAGACACTGGTCAGGAGTAGAATCTTGCCTTCACCAAAAATGATGCCTACATACGAAGGCAAGATAATTGGTTTTAAGAGCTAGCTAAGCAGATGGTGTCATTTTAAGGGGATCCAGTATGCATCAGCCTAGGATGAAGTTACTAGGCTAATGGCCCTAGGGTCCTTATAAGCCCAGCCAAGTTCAACCCTTGTTCTCAAGGGTGTCAGCTTAAAGTATACACTAAAATCAGCACCTATAACCCCTGTCCAAGAGGGACAAAAGTGGAACCCCCAGGGCGAATTTCCAATTACCAATCCCATCATCCAAAGTACACTTAAATAAGGTTAACAAGGGGCTCTGTTTAACATGAATTGAAAGCCTGTTTCAAAGGTAAGGCAATCTCGGAGAGGAAAATCTATCCCTCCAGCAGGTTCTGTTGATGTCACATACCAGGTTAAGGTCCTTAGAGCAAGTGACCTGTGTGCCATTTGACTTGCAAATATGCATCAGTCCCATTAAAGCAGGGTCAGTCATTGCCTTGTATGGAAAGCACAGCTTGCCTCAGAGCAGTCTGTATGACAGAGTAAAGTGACACTGATTTCAGTCTGTCCATATATGACAGATCCTGGAGACCCTGAATTTTCTTTGTGGTTTCTCCAACTACTGCAGGTGTTTGGAAAGGTACATACCAAAGGAAGCGTTATACTCTGTTATTGGCCTGATGAGGGAAGAGTACAGAGGGCTTATAACCTCTATTTCTGGAGGCAATGCCCTTACTTATGACATGAGCAATGTAAAAATGTCCTTCTTACCACTGCAGAGACATGGTGATCAAAGGTAATGTCGCTGTCAACCTGCGTGCCCAGGTGTCTTACCAGTGAATGGGTGCTTAGGATATTGCTATTGATGGAGCAGTTTGCAGGAACATCATCCTTGCCGAAGGGGATGATAAACTAAATGCAAAAAAAAATGACTTTGCCACAAATCATTAGTCTGCATAAGTCCCTATTGTCAGCCGCAGAACTTTACTTTTTGCCTGAACTTTGGAGAAGTAGATTCCGAACAGTAGGGGTCCCAAACCCGATCCCTGTAGAACACCAATGGTTACGGGTCTCTTGGAGGAGGTGGATTCCCATATTTTGACTGTATGCGTTCTATCAGTGAGAGAGTTTGCAACCCATCTGACAATATATGGGTTAATACCCACCTGGGTGAGTTTATCAATGATGCCCGAGTGAGGGATTGTATCAAAGGCCTTGGCTAAGTCTAGGTAGGCTGTATGTACACATTTACCCTCGTCTAGGGCTTTGGTGACCGTCTTAAAGAAGTCCACCAAGTTTAAAAGGCATGATGTCCCCCTGACAAAGCCAAACTAGGTGGGCTCAAGTGTTTGGAGTTTTCTTATATCTTTGTTGATGAGGTCCACGATAATTCACTGTTGCCTTACAGATGAGGCTGGTCAAGCTATTGATCTACAGTTCCCAGGATTAGTGATGTGTCTCCTTTGTGGAAATGGATGACGGTAGCAGTTTTACATTTCCCTGGGACAAAGCCAATGCTTAGGCTGGGACTGAAAAAAAAAAAAAAAGGAGGAGTACCCAGTGGTGTTGCCATTTCCTGTTTCAACACATGTAGAACACAGCCTGGGATGTTATCTGATCCCATACAGGCTATGTTTTTGGCCTTGGAGAGGGCATTTAAGACCTGCTCCTTAGAGATACTAGGTGGTGGTAATGCTTTGGGGTATGTGTGGCGGGGACAAGGGGCTGAAGTTTTCACTGAACCTGTCAGCCAGCAGGTTTTGCTATTCCACAGGTTCTGTATATGTAGTTCCATTAACTACAAGTTCAGTGCAAACCTGGGACATACCTTTGAGGTTATGGATGTAACTAAAGAATGTCTTATGGTTGTCCTTAGTTGTGGAAACTAATCTGGATTCATAGTTAGCTTTGGAGGACTTCACAAGGAGTCCTATTTGCTTGTTTAAGTTGAGGATGGAGTGTTCCCAGTTTTAAGTCCATTCCTTCCTACAGCAATTTCTTTTTCTTATTGTATATCCCATTAATGGCAGATGCCCACCAGGCAGGATTTTTTCTTACTTGAAGATCTTACTTTGGTCTTATCATTTATGGCACAGTCAATACTATTGTACAGATGTTCGTACAAAACACTGGTGTATAACCCAACACAAATGTCTGTTCTATCTGTGGGGAGAGGGGCTGCAAAGCTACTTGCGCCATCTTGTAAGAAGTTTTAATTTGCATTGGAGTCGTTTTTTTACTCTAGTTGCTCCTAAGGGGGGGGGGGCTGATGTTACAGTCACTTCTAAAAGAGACTGATTTGTGGTCTGATCTCACCAGGAAGACAGTACACTGGGGGTGGTGCAACAGTTCCCCATGTTGGCAAGCACCAGATCAAGGGATATTTGAGCCCCTTGTGGGGGTATCAACCAGCTGATCCAGGGCACTGGAGTTAATGAAATATAGGAACCTTTGGGCAAGTGAGTTAGAACACACATAATTTACCCAGTCAATGGAAGGGTAATTAAAGTCACCCAAAACCAGGGTGTTAGACAGTATTTTCACTGACTCAAGTAGATCCAAGTAGGCTGAGTGGATGTCCTGTTTCATAGTGGGGGTCCTATTGCTGGCAATGACTTGAAGAGGCATCTTAAAACAGTCAACTGCATCTGAAGTAATTCCAGGGAATCATGCTGTGTAACCAATCTAGAGATGTATTTATCATTAATGAATAATGATCACCACCTCATTTAGTTCTTGTGCCTTCTATTTGTGGTCTGAACGTGTGGAAGGAAATGTAACCCGGTATGGCTGGGGTGCTCTCTGCAGCCTTAAACCAGACCTCTATGACTGCATAAATGTCAGAATCTTCCAAAGTAAGAACTGCTTCCAGTGAGTACAGTTTCAGTTTAGACTTTGAGCATTTAGCAGTATGACCCTGAAGTTGTTTTTAGAGGGTATTTTTACATCAGGAATTTTGTTCTTGTGACATTGGCTTAAAAAAGTACTACAGGGGTGGCAAGAGTCTTAGCCAGTAGCCAAAATCCAAGGGGTGACAGATGAAAAACATCTCTGGCAAAGCAGAGGTCTGTCAACCATATCAACCCAGGCTGACAGATACTGGATTCTCTTAGAATGACATCAGGAACTTAGCCAATTGTTGAAGTCTATCATTTTTGTTTGTACTGCGGCATCATCCCAGACAAAGGTAAAATGCTGGTCAAGGCTAGTTGCCAGAGACACAAATCAGACAGCTCCATTATGTCTCTCTTCATATAGTCCAGTGAGGTGCATCTCAAGTCGTTCACACCAACATGGACTATGACTAAGTGTTGTTGAGAGACCTGAGTGCATGTCTGATGTGGCAGATCCTGGCACGTGAGACAGCGGACTATGACCTTTTCCTTACCCAACCTGGTGAGAGGGGCATCTGTATGTCTCACAATGGCATTGCCACGTCCAAGATGTTTGGCTTTGTGTTATGCCTTTGGGACTTGTCTGAGGAGACAAAGATCTTATACATGTACTATGTTCTGCAGGGGATATATTATGGGAAGCTTGCCTGTATTTGGGAGGTCTCTGGTGTCAAGGTAAGCTTCTGGTTAAGGACCTCCGCATATTTAGGCTTGTGTGTTGTTTGTCTGGTTTATGCAGGGGGTGAGGTGTTCATGCTGCCAACCTGTTTAGTGTCACATACTGACTGGTGATAGAGAGAGCCTGGATTCTAGGTTCTTAATACAGATGCATCTCTCACATACTGAATTTGTGTGAACTAGAAGTGGGTTGTCAGTGTACATGAGGCAGTTCCTATATTGCCTCTGGATACCCATGTCGACCAGGCTGGCTGGAGAAACTGTGGGAAAGTGTCCATCCATAATGCTAGGTAAGTTAATGTGGTAAGAATCAGGGAGACAACACGAAGGACCAGGTAAAGTGGAGGACAGGAGAAATGGTCAAAAAATATGAAGGGCTAGTGGGCAAGATCTGTGTTGATACCTCCGGAGCTTTGCTGAATGTATTACCTGTCAGTGAGGCACAATCACAAGAACTCACTGATTGAGCACCAGTACAGTACTAAAGGAAAATTTTCAGGCAGAAATGTTTGCGTCTATAACCACCAACAGTAACCACAATTGCACTATGGTGCACAATGTACAACCGCAGGGTTTTTGTAGCAGACAAGAGAAAGCTTTTGTAACAGAAATAAAAATAACCAATCCCAATGCTCAAAGCTGAGCCCTGTTCCAGTTGTAATCACATTACTCCATACATTCCTGCCATGATGGTACAGGGAGGCCCTCCCTGATGAAGATTTTCCAACAGATTAGACTTCCTGTTTCACTATACATGACTTACACTTGTCACACTTAGACTTTCACATTCCAAATATCCTTGCTGCCTCCAAAAGATAACAGAACTTGAGGTCCTACTGCAACTCTAACAAATTCATATTTGTGTAGTTACGGAGACATGGTTTCAATGCAGTTACAGCAATCCCTCAACACCAAGGTTTAGTACCCAATCATTCCTTCAGACCCTTGGGTAACTGCAGGGGGAACTATATTTGTTAGAAACACCTTTACTTCACATCAAATTTCCCACACTCCAACGTGGAGCTTCTGAAAAATGCTAATCACTCATAACAAATCTAATTATTACTTAACTGCTACCTACAGATCCCCATCAATGCTGCCCAAAGACCACATAAATTACCTCAACACCACTAAGGCATTAAATATCAAACAAATACTTACTTACTAGGGGACATCAATTACCCAAGCACTGACTGGCACACTTACACCTTTTAGTCATGTTCAGCTTTTCCTACCTTTCATTAATATCAACACAATGGAAAACTATGCACTAGAAGCTCTACTGTCCCGGACCAGATCTTTACCAACTTAGTCCTTGCCTACACCCCATCCTGCATCTCCTTATCCCTAATTAAATCTGACCACAAATCAGTCATCTCAGTCAGATTTATTGGTACCACCTCGCCACCCCCCAGCCCCACACCAAAGAAGACTGTCTAAGGGACCTGTCAAAGGCAAACCTATGCAAAAATCCCAACAATCCCTTCAAAACTGACCCAACTTAGAGGGATGCCACATTTATCTCCGACTTGTACCAACACCTGAACAGTTGCAGAGAAAAGTCAGTACCCACCCAGACTAAATATAATGGCAAATTCAATAATGAACCTCTCTAGCACAACTCCCATATTAATAAAGCTGTGCAACAAAGGAATAAAAATTATGAAGAGTGACAATAAATCCCGGTCTCTCATTCAAGACTACACTGAAACATGCCAGCAAGAAACTTTAACATTACTAAAACATGTAAAGCAGAGTAGGAACTTACAGATTCCAAAAGAAGCTACAAATCTTTATTCACTTATGGTCAGAAAATTAAGGAATAATGCCCAATAATGCACCAAGTTCATCCATAAGAATATCACCCATTCTAAACCCACGGATATAGCACTCCTGTAATCTGTGTCAAAACGTGGCCAGTGGAGATAATGATCTCAAATTAAAAACTGGCTACATGCGTCATGCAGCTGATGGGAGACAATAATGCCTTAGCAGAAACTAACAGATACATTACATACAGATCTTAATAAAGACTCAGCGAGTAAATATCTCTTCTACAAATGAAGAAAGAGGGATAAGGTCATCTTCAAAAATAAAACAGCAATTCAATTTACAATACACTTATTCAGCACCATGACAATCTGGAGAACCATTCCCATAGCTACAACCTGACAGCATCTTCGTCATAGTAGGAAATGGCATTAAAATCGTTCTAGCTGACTAGCTCTCCTAGCATTTCCAGATTTCTGGATGGACATCTCCAACTCTGGAAATAGCCCATACAGCCAAGCTCCCTAAACCTGCTTCTTTAAGGGTCTGCCTTAAGGTGATCATTTGTAAATTGTTGCACTACAAATATATGCAAACCATTTTACAGGCAGCATAGTTCATGATGCACTTCCACAAGCAATGCTTTAATGTCACAAATGACAAAGTCTTTTCACTGGCACTACTGAAAAGAGGAAAACCAAGCCACCACTGATGTAACTATTGCAGCAGAAAAGAAATAATTATCTGCTTTACCCTGAAAGACTTCAAATCATGATGAATGGAAGGGCACGACAGTTTGTAAGATACGAAGAGGCCATCTCTATTCTGCAAAAGTTTGAAAAACTCTGATCATGGACAACAGGAATTTGAATAAAACACAAAGATAAGGCAAAGATAAAGGTGGCTCTCCTGCCACCAAGATGTATTGGTTTCTATGCACAAAAGCTAAATCATGTCTTGGTTGACTGTGGAAGGTGGCTTAATGATTTTCTAGGTACCCGCAAACTTGCGTTTCATATTGGTTAAGTACTGTCTACTACTTGCTTGTGTGATAAACATTTAAAGTGTGTGTATGCGGACATTTTGAGTGCCTGGTTCATTTCTATGAATGGTTTCTCACAAATAATGTGGGAAAAACATGTAGGGGAGAAAGATTTTCATATCAAACAGAAGACTATATGCACTTTTCATTCAGCTACAGCATTGTCTGACCTACCCAAAGGTAAGCTATGAAATGCTTCTCTGAACCATGGTCATTTTTTAGCATCAGTGTCACCCTTCCTTATTTATTCTGGAAAAAATTAGGGATGCTTAATGAATTTGAAAAAGCCTAATTTCTCTATTGTACCAGTCAGTGCACCAAATCCCCATCCACAGAAAAGCAAATGCAGGCCAAAGGACTCCACAAAGAAGCGGTGATAAATCCACTTTATTTATACTCTAAGGTGTAACTCACACATTCTTTTGAATAGTTCTAAAGTGGGGTGTATGGGGGGAGTATATGTGCTTGAATCTCTAAAGGGTTCACACACAAGTTGTTCCTAAATAACAATTTAAAATTAAATTTTCGAATAAATAGTTTCAGGTCAATTAATTAGTGACTGCACCAGATTCATTTTTTTTTTGTTAGGAATAAAAGTGAGTCCCTTTGCAAACAAGTCACAAACTGTAACATCAAAAACCAAGTTAGTAAAGTTATACAAGTTAGTCATTAGTTCGGTTTGTAATGATTTTTAACAGAGGTAGATGAAGTGTTGTTGGGGAGTAAAAGTATAAGGTGTTAAACTGTTTAATGTCTCCCCCTCCAGGCATCCCTGTTCGGCTGGAACCTCTCTCTCTGTTGGCACTTGTCCTGCCATTGTTGACCCCCAGGGTTGTATTTTGTTTGTTGCTTCATTAACCGTTCCGAGCGTTTCAACACTTGGGGTTGTTCTTAGTCTAAAAAAGTTTTGTGTTCTGTATTGTAAGTAAATATTTTATAAGTATTTTACAAGTATTTTGCACTAGGGTTTTAACAGAAAAAAAACATGCTTTTTTACTTATGTCTATTAGATATGCATTTTAACAGTGTTTATTTAGTATTTATATTTGTTTACAATTTTAAAATGTTTGATAGGTTATCTTATACATTACATTTTATACTCAAGTCATTCATTCAGGTATTTTCTCTTAAGCAAGGCTGTATATAGGTCATGAACCAGGGGTGTGGTTTAGTTGAGTTTAGAGGTGTGGTTTGTGATGTCACTACACATGCATTTTAGGTTACAAAATTTAAAAAGCTGTTGGAACATTTTTTATTTGTCTGATGAAATTCCTAGTTTGTTTCAGGGACGAAAGTGCTAACCTTTTACTGCTGTACAAATAAAGTGGATTTATCGCTTCTTCTTTGTGGAGTCCTTTGGCCTGCATTTGCTTTTCTGTAGATTATTGGTTTGCTGCTGCTTTTTTGGTTTTGTTTACATAAAACATATCCAGATTAGCCACAAAGGCACTTAAGCTGCAACAAAGACTCACTTGAAAATTGTAGACATACATTTTCAAAATATATTAAGTTTAGTAATCATTGGGACAAAGCAGGAAAAAGTAGAGCAATTATCAGGTGCAGTGATGTGTGTTTGAGCACTACTCAAGCTGGTTGGGACTACTACTCTATACAATACATTTATCTCAAGCCCCTTCACTTGTGCAGCAAGTACTACCCAAGCATGCATCAACAAATGTTACAAACAGATCAATGCTCCAGACATGAATTCACAGTGGCAATACCTTGAGTTTTACCTAAAGGATATAGGTGTACTCTTGGATGAAAAGTGTGGGACGAAGTTCAGATCTCAGTATACAAGACTGGGCTCTATGCAAGTGCCACTGGAATCCACTTACTAAAGATCCCTTTCCTTAGTGGTCTGTGCTATGAAAGTGACAAGTGTAAATGGCTGATGTTACAGTTTGCAGATGAAATTTGATCCAGTCTGCTGCAGTCACTGCAAGTTCAATAATGGGTTATATAAAACTTAAAATAAATGTACTACGTACTTTTACTTTTCTGCAATGTCTTAAGTCTGATAATGTTTTTATTACGTTATACCTTACTGACCCCCTTCTTCCAGTATTACTCCACTGCTGTTCCTTCCTTGCTATGTTTAGTTTCCTGGTTCTCATTAAAAAAAAAAAATTTCAATAAATACTGTCAATATTTTTTACTTCAGTAAAAAAATCATTATCCACCTTTGATGGAACATATACTTCCCATCCCCAACGTAAGTATTCTGAAACTTTTGTCTGAAATTATTCTGCCAACAAGCCTTCTAAAAGTAAACAGTTCCTTGTAACTCTACTAACTTTCAAGAGTCTGGGTCTAGACTTTCAATATGTCGCACATGGGATGCCACTTCAAGAAATGTGCAAGATATTACAAAATTTCTACGTTAAAGCATTTTTAATCTACAGAACTGCCACCTGAAAATGGAATATTAAAACAGAAGTGCTGAAAATTCATCAAATGGCACCCAAGAGGATTATGTAAATGTGTTTTGGAAAATATTTACACATAGAAAAATATATTTAATTGCACAGTCTAGCTTTTGTTTGTGATTTCTGGTAGTCCAACATAAATGTTCAAAAGTCCCCATTTATTTTCAAGAACATGTGTAGACTTTGGCAGAAGAACTACATTACATCAAAATACAATACAAGATACATGAACCTCTCTTACAAAACACTTAATTTAAACTTTAAATGTAGGTGAATACCCAGATGCTCATTTTATTAGTACAACAGAACACCCAAGGATGACTGCATGGCACAGATATATTAGTAAACATCAAAGGGCTACAAGGCACTGTTTAGACGGTTTATCCTGTGCCTTTTTTTTTCTACTGGTATATACATGCCACATACACCCATTTCTATCATACATATATGTACATACACATATAATGTAACTTTTTTAATATTAACTATTTAGAAATGAAAATGTTTCAAGATAAAATTGTAAACATGTCGTTACTGAAAAAAAATGAAGACATTGACTTTTTTTTTATATTTGTTAGCCAGGGAAGAACACAGACCAAACACAGATTAAAAGTGTAAGCAAGCATGAACACAAACACATAGGATCAAGGCAGTGTAGCTCACCCAAGTAAAAGCTCAGCTTGTGCTCATGATCCAGCAAAGCCACTTTTTTTGTCAAATACATCATACAGCAGTCAGTCTGTTCAACACTGCAGCAATATTTCCCTTCAACTACACTCAAGTTTTTTTTTTTTTTTTTTTTTTTTTTAAATTCTTAATGTGTACAAGGCCCTTTTTCTTGGGCCTTTTCTCCCTGCTTCTGCATAATTAGCCCTTCCAGGGCTGTCATACAATCCGCAATCAAAAGGTTGTCAGAATTTTAATCCCGACACCTTCACAATGGAAGCCTAGTACACATGCTGCTTAAGGGAAGACTGCAATGAAGGGCCTTTGATGTGTGCATCCTTCACCTGTTCTGTGCTTCTCCCTGCACTTACAAAGTAAACTTGGATTTACACAGGATATGGCTTAAACATGTGCTACAATCCTGCTCTACATAGCCTCAATCAGGACAGCTGCTCACTCCAACACTTCCTGACTGGGTCATCTAGCAATCAAACAAAATAATATCCCTGTGGTGAACTGTGTCCAATAAAAGTCCAACAAGCCACAACCAAAAATGAACATTCTCCACTTTATTAAAACGACCATCCACTTTGAAAAACAAGCAAAGCTTTCAGGTTACCCCTTCTTCAGTGCTTCTGTTGGTTTGTTTTTGCTTGTAGGTCCCTCCAGCACTCCGATGAATAATCCTAGGTCACTAGATCACAGTCAAGTCCGTAGCACTCTAAAACATGGAGCTCTCAAGTTCATGTTTTTTGGGTCACATATCATTTTACAGCTGTAAATTTCTTGAAGTTTTCAGAATTATCTTAATTAATTACTGTCTATAATAACATCATGTAGCTTATATACTAGCACTTAAAGCTGGGTCTACTTCTCTGCATGATTTGCAGAAACCTTCTAAACATTTTCTGTAAATCTTACTTCCTAATATCATCTATTGTTCCTCACATTTAACTGTAAGCAGGTCTTGTTCTGCGCAGTTTGGTGGAGTGGGAATGTTTTCCACTTTCCACTTTATTAGTATAAGCTATTCTACGATACACTACATAAGCGTGTGACTTCCAACTTAGAAGTTGTACCTCACAGGACTAAGACTTTTCTTCAGATAATTCACACGTGTTAATGCCAGATTTAAAGTGTGCAAAAAACAAGGATTTTATTGAAAACATCAAAGCTAAGTTGCAATTTCAAATACTTAAACATTATAATAAATCAACAACGTACTATCGGTATACTATACAAAGTTTCCAAAAGTGAAAGCAGGGCACGGTACTGGCACTACTCAGAGTAAGGACTCACCCTAATGCCCTTCACCACTGTGATGTTATCATTTTCATCAGCTTCAAAAGTGACACGACGAGTACTGGCGCTGCCACCCATCAGGACCACCAAAATGTACGATTTAAACCTTTCTTAATGTTTAAAAAACATAAGCAATCCACTTTTTACTCTTTCCACTTGCCAGGACCTATACAGGACAAGCAGCAAGGAGAAACCACTTGGAGCCGGACAAGCGTACAGTAACACACGCGCACCTATTCCCCGCCTCACACTGTACAGCTAAGAATTCCATAGGTTCGAGCTATTATTTGACCCTTCACCTTTAAGGAAATACCGCATGCTATTGGTCTTTTTATTAACATGTGCGTTCCGGAGTATTTGATTTTTGTCGCCGGGTATGTTTAGGAATTATTTTGACAATGCACGTTGGATGCGTCTGTAAAATTTTGTGTTGGTTATGTTGTGCAATTCGTTTTACAGAATGTTTGAAAAAAGAATGCTACGTTTTTCATTTGAAACGTGCAGCAAGTATGATACATGCAGAATCTGAAACAGTGTGCAGTAAACTTTACATTATTTCTGTGGGTTAGAACTTAGGCGGGCAGTTGGAGTATTTTGAGTTGGTGATGTACACAGACTGTCCGCATATTCAGTTGTTATCAAGTGATATCATAGGTTCATACTAGGCTATCTGCCCTAGGGCATTTATAAGCCTAGCCAGAGTGTGTTTGGCTTTCGCCACCCATTTTAAATTAATTTTGCTATGCCTTTTTTTGAGGTTGGTATACTGTGCCTCTGTCTAACAGTGACACAGAAGTGATGGACGGGGTAAACCTACGATCTCCCATCCACTCATCAAGATTCCTCTTGAAGAGAGTCAATGTGGGACTCTGCCTAACCTGGACTGGGATTTTATTCCAGAGTGAAGGGAGCCTCTAGGTTATGAATTTGTCCCTCCAGCATGTCCCATTTATTTCAGTACTGAGGTTCAAGTCTCTCGAGCGAGTAGCTCGATGGGATTTGGATTTTCTGAGGTGCAGCATGTCCATTAATTCCAGGTTGGACATGGCTTTATACGTCAGGCACAGATCGCCTCTGAGCAGGCGGTATGCCACTGAGTAGAGCTGGAGTTTCTTTAACCGGCAGCATATGGCATCTGTTTGAGCCCTTTGATCCTCTTGATGAGGTACTTTAGGGGTCTTTCCAGTTGCTGCAGGTGTCTGGTAAGGTACATCCCAAAAGGGGCATTGTACTCAATTATGGGCCTGATGAGGGATGAGTAAAGAGGTACAATGACCTCCCCTGATCTAGATGTGAATCCCTTCATGATTGGGTGGGCTATATAAAAAGTTTATCTAACCACTTTGGCCACGTGGTTGTCAAATGAGAGAGTGCTATCAACTTGGGTCCCCAGGTCCCTAATGACTTCTTCTGTACTTAATGGATTACCACCTATGTGGTAATTTGTGGGCACTTTGTTTTTGCCAAAGGGATGACTATACACTTTTTGGCGTTTAGCTTGAGGCCATGGCTCTGGCACCAGTTGTCTGTTTCTATGAGGCCCTTTTGGAGGATGCTTGTGTCGGCTGAAGAGTTGATTATGGCGCCCAGTTTGCAGTCATCTGCGAACTTGGTCAGCCACAGTCCTTCCATGTTGGCCTGTACCGCCGAGAAATATATACCGAACAAGAGAGGTCCCAGGACTGAGCCTTGTGGGACGCCACTTGTAACTGGTTTGGAGTCTGACATGGCTCCTGCAATTCTAACCATGTGGGTTCTGTCCTTGAGCCAGTTTGCAACCCATCTAGTGACATAGGGGTTTATATTTAAGCTGGTGAGCTTATCTATAATGCCCGAGTGGGGTATTGTATCGAAGGCTTTTGCGAGGTCCAGGTAGGCTGTGTGGACCACCTTCCCCCTCGTCAATGGCCTTGGTGACTGTTTCAAAGAAATCAACCAGGTTTAAGAGGCAGGATCTGCCCTTAACAAAGCCAAACTGGGTAGGACCCAGTGTCTGTAGGTCCCCAATATCTTTATTTATGAGGTCCATGATGATCCTTTCCATAGCTTTGCAGACCAAGCTAGTCAGGCTTATGGGGCGATAGTTTCCAGGATCCGTTGAGGCACCACCTTTGTGGAGAGGGACCACTGTTGCTGTACGCCACTGTTTGGGTACATATCCTGTAGTAAGGCTAAGATTGAACAGTAGTTTTATGTTTGGGTTTAGCTCTTCTTGGAGTTCATGTAGGACGCAGCCCGGGACACCATCTGGTCCCATTGATGCTGTGTTTTTTGCTTTGGAGAGGGCGGCTCTTACCTGAGCATCTGAGATGTCAGGGGGGCAGCACTCTGTTGGGATAGATATTTGCCCTTTTGGTGGGGAGAGGGGGGAGAAATTTGCACTGAACCTGTCAGCTACGATGTTGGCAATGTCTGTGGGCTCGGTGTATTTTTTGTCATTTTGGACTAATTCTGAGCATATCTGGGAATTCCCACCCAGGTTCCTAACATAACTAAAGAAAGCCTTGTGATTATCCTTAGTGTCCTGTGCAATTTTTCTCTCGAAGCTGGCCTTAGACGATCTTATGAGTGCCCGTAGTTTTTTGCTAATACTGATCAGAGATGCCTTCCCTTTCTGGGATTTTGCTCTATCATGTATTAGCTTCCTCCTTCTATTGTATAGTTTGTTTATGGCTGGGGTCCACCAGACAGGACGTCTGCCTTTGGAGGATTGGGTCTTGGTTTTATTTGGGATTGCATGATCCATGCATTCCTGAAGGTGTTCATAGAATGCGTTTATAAAGGATTCTGCGGTCTGGGCTGTATTTTCCACAGGCCCGGGGGCTTTGAAGGATTTCGCCTCGGTTTTGAGGCGTGTGAAATTTGCTTTAGAGAAGTTTTTCACTGTGGTTTTCTGGGCAGGGGGTGGGGTTGGGATGTGAATATCCAGTGAGATTAGTTTATGGTCTGATCTTACCAGTGAGGGATACACTTCTGGTCTGGAGCATAGTGTCCCCATGTTGGTGATGATCAGGTCCAGTATGTTTTCCCCTCTTGTGGGAGTGGTAACAAGTTGTTCCATAGCATTTGAGTTTATAAATTCTAGGAACCTTTGGGCTAGGGTGTTGGAGCTAGAGTAATGCTCCCAGTCTATGTTTGGGTAGTTGAAGTCGCCCAATATAATGGTGTTTGGATAGACCTTCATATTTTCCAGTATTCTCAGGAAGGCCAAGTGGGGTTCCTGCGTTTGGGAGGGTAGTCTGTAGCAGGCTATAAACTGGAAGGCAGTTTTACCCACAGTTAGTTGCACATGGATAGTCTCTGATGCTTCGTGCTGTGCCACCAACCTGGAGGTGTGGGTATCTTTGACGAATATTGATACTCCCCCTCCTTTTAAATATCGCTCTTATAAAACTTAAAAAGTTGCTAGAGTAACTGGGTTTATCTTAATATAAATTTTTCTGAAGGATATGAAGTCTGAAACTCAAATGTATGTCATTATTTAGGGTCTTCGATCCTGAGATTAACCCAGTGATTTGCCAAAAAAAAAGAGGAAACAGACCAAAAATATGAGCCAAAAATCTGGACATTCTGCGAAAATCTGGACAGTTGAGAGGCATGAACAAAATGTAAAAATCGGCCATGCAGGAAAGTGACACACAAACAAATGGCAAGTGTACTGTTCTGCCAGTATTTATTAAGTATGTATGTATGTATTTGTCTTTGTTTACAGGGAAAGTCAGACTGGGTAACACCATTTTTAGCAGAGGCCTGGGTAGATAAGCTCCATTTGTTTACATTGCATTATACTTCGTTCCAGTCAAACACAGAGAAGTTAAATTTCTAAATATCAAATATTCTGCTTGGAAACAATAATGAAATACTGTAATACTTCTCTCTCTTTTTTTGACTATTATAATTGTGGTAATCATAGTAATGCTTTTAATATTAATGATATTACATTGCTGGCATTCTTTGTTGTATTTTCATTGGTACTTTTTAATATTCATTGAAATCATCACTATATAGGTTGTAAACTGTAGTGGGGGACGTGCCTGGTGAAGGGTGGGATTTGCAGCTGCACCTCCTGCTGGGTGCTTAAAGTAAATCTCACTACTTTTTTTATCAAATACCAGTGGTAGATATTTGAAGAACACTAATCAAATTAACTTCATGTAAGTGTAAAGTAACACATTTAACTGTTCTGTGAATTTCTGTTTTTTTAATATCTCCAAATATTTTGGGTTTCTAATACCATGATGGGAATGGACCCCATTCCTAAGTCAAAGTACAATTAAAGTTCATGAAATTAGTATTGTTTCACTTTTTGATGTCAGACAAAAGTGCTCTTCGCAGCACCCACAACGTGCCCAGTAATGACTCCTTCTGCAGTTTGTACAGCTTTACATGTATTGGTAACCTGTCTAAATGTGACTGAAATATCTTTTTTATAAGACCTGTTGCTCCTGCTACTATTGGAACTATCTGGGTATCTTTCTTCCACATTGCTCTATTTTCTGCTTGCAAATACTGGTATTTTATAACTTTGTGTCTCTCTGTTTGCAGGACACTGTAGTCACTGGCTGTGGCGAATTTCAATGATCTTTGCTATTGTTGTCTTCTTTTCTTGGACCACTATGTCCGGTTTTCTAGCATCTGTCTTTTGAACTGCTGGTAACGGATGATCCCAAGTGATGTAGACTTTATCATTTTCTATGATGCTTTGTGGCTCATGTTTAAAGTGCTTTTCAGCCACTTCAGTACCATAATGTTTGCACAATCTCCAGAGCAACAGTCTTGCCACATTATTATGCCTTTCAGTATACAATCCTTCTGCCATTAGTATGTCACAACCAGCAACAAGGTGTGCAACTGTTTCCAATTCGGTTTTACAAAACCTACATTTGTCTGTTTCTCCCACATGCACAATGGACATTGTAAACCAGCATGTACGTAGCCCACTATCTTGGGCCGCCAATATTAACTTTTTATCTCTTTGTTTGAATTCACCTCTCCGTAACCATTTCTGCGTTTCTTCCTGATCAACATGAAATTCTTCCAGAGATTTTCTATACTTGCAACTATATTTATGCATTTTCCACATTTCTTGCCTTTTCAACTGGTCCTTTACCTTATATTCTTTCTTTTGTTTTTTTGGCACATTCAGTTGCTGCTGATTTTTATCTACTTCCGGTTTGATTTCCATTCCTGCTTGATGCCAATATGCTTCTGCTAGGTTAAGCAGAAAAGTCATCTTAGATTTATTCTCCTCATGTTTCAAAACATTTCCTACGTTTGGGTCTTGTGAGGGTAGCAGATACATGTGGAGTCCCACGACTGCAGATCTATACATGTAATCAATTTCAAGGAGACCCATCCCTCCTTCGGAATGGGGAATATATAATCTTGGTATGCACTGATCATTTGGTGAGCATGAAGCACCCCTCTTTTTCTAATATCTAATCTATCCAACACGTTTTGGGGCCAATCAATGACTTCAAACCTGTAAGTTAGGACAGGAAGAGCAAATTGGTTTATAGCTTGGATTTTGTTCCTAGATGTCAATGCTGTTTTCAGGATTAATTTAAGTTTTCTGAAGTATTCCTTACTAAGTTTTATTCGCATTTGTTCATGTTTTATTGCTGATCCTTCATCAATTCCCAAGTATTTGTACACTCCCTCTTGCTCAAGTTCTTTTATACCACATTCTTGTCCCAAACTGATGTTTTCCTAGTGCTGCAGTTTTCCTACTTTAAAGGTTGCTTCTGCACAATTATCAAGACCAAATGACATTCTAATATCATTTGAAAAAGTTTTGCCAACCTGCAGCTGTGCTTTCAATTCCTCGTCTGATGAGCTATACAGTTTTAAATAATTGACAAAGAGAAGATGAGAAGTCTTTACACTTTGTTGTTTTCTAGGAGCCAAATTATAGCCATGGCCTAAGCTGTTAAGTAGAGAGCTTAATGGGTTAAGGGCAAGGCAGAATAGCAATGGTGACAGAGAGTCACCCTGGAATATCCCTCTTTGAATTTTTATCCCTGGGATAATAATTTGTCCTTTATCATGGATTAACTGCAAAGTGGTCTGCCACTGTTTCATGGTCACTGTAATGTAGTCGATCAGTGTGGGGTGTATCTTGTACATTTTTAAGCACTCTATCCATGAATGTGGGATACTATCAAATGCTTTTTTGTAGTCAATCCATGCCATACTTAGATTCTTCCCCTTTTTACAGTTCTCCACTGTGACTTTATTTAACAACAAATGATCCTTTGTTCCATATGACTTTCTTTTATTGCCCTTTTGTTGTACTGCCATAATTGAGTTTTCTTCTAAATGACTATAAACTCTGTCGGCATCAATTCCCGTGTATAATTTATACGTCGTCGGAAGACAAATTATTGGTCTATAATTTTTGGGGTAGCTTGCAGGTTAACTCTTAAGTAGGAGCATCGTCTTACCTGTTGTTAGCCAGGTTGGTGTCTGTTTGGGGTGTGCATATAAATAGTTCTTACTCATGGCTAAATCTTCATGCAGAAATGTTAATACTTTTAACCAAAAGTTGGACTCCATCTGGGCCTGGGGTTTTCCACTCAGAGGCTTTTCTTAACTTTTGTTTCAGTCTCTCTGGCTGTTACTTCATCCCATTTCATATCCCGTACCTTTAACCTTCCTATTCTTTCTTTTACTTCTTTTATCCATTTAGCATCTTTGTTGTGTTCCACAGGATCTTCATAGATATTTCTCCAAAATGCATCTATTTCTTCTTTTTTGGTGGTCTTTCAATTCCTTTTACCTTGTTTCCCAATTCTCTATATTTGAATTTACTATTTTACTCTTTCATAACTTAAATTTTCACATCCACGGATGCCCTTGCTATATTTCCATTGTACTCTTTCCAGTTTATTCATACTTCTTTTATTATAAAGTTTCCATATTGTTATTCCATACTCACATTTGGGTCTGTTGTAATTAACAATCAATGGCTTTCATCATTTCTGATTTCCTAGACTTTATAAATATTTTATACATCCTGTAGTTCTATAATTATCATTAACCAGTTGGTTAATATGATTAGAAAAACTCATAACTGGATCTACCCATATACTTAGGTCCTTAAATGAAGCGACAGTTTCAATCACCGTGTGCTGTATTAAATATTTACCTTTCAATTTATGTCTTTCATATCTCATTCTTAGGTTTTAATGTATTTATCAGCATATCATTCTTATGTGCCCAAATGGTCAATTTAGTTATTTTGCAGACCTGCCCTATGTGTAACACATGTAAAGGTTACCCAATTTAAGTAATCTGCAAGTAGACTGCAGAACCCCTCAGATGAAAAAGATAGATCTTAAAATTACAATTTAAACAAGTATGAGCCTAGGACAGAGCCCTGTGGGACAGCAGGACTATAACCGAGAATTCCACCTGTGCAATTGCTGTATGATACTTGGTATGTCCTATTTGTAAGCCACTCAGCTAAGCATCTTATCAAGAGTACATCAATACCTAGTTGTTCTAATTTATTGATCAGTGTTTTATGTATGACACTGTCAAACGTTGAAGTGAAGTCTATATAAATTACATCAGAGCACAATTTTTATTTATAACTATTATATTGTTATATACCATCATGTTACAGGTGGTAATGGATCTATTTTCAATATATACATGCTGATGTATGGTTTCAAGTAATAACCTTTCCAATTCAGACCATAACTTATCCCGTATTACCTTCTCCAGTATTTTCCACGACTAGACTTAAGGGTCTGTATGACTCTGGGTTTGTCCTACTCCCCTTTCCTTTAAATACAAGGTTAGTAAGTGCATGTCTCCCATCTTGAAGAATCTCCCCATATTTATACAGCCTAGTAAATAGTAAATATTATGGTACTGTAAGTTCTTGTTGAAGTGTTCTCAGGTCATTGTTACTAATTCTGTCATCTTCCTGTGCTTTGTTTGGCTCCAGTTTGCATAGCTCTTTCTCAATATAATCTAACTTGATATCGGTATCTGAGGTTACCTGGATGTGACTAGGACAATTTATCCCCCCACTTTGTGGAGCCAAACTGTTTTGTATAAGATTTTGTACATGTATTCATAATCTGTTGTATCTGAGATTATACTATGTGTAGATTCTACAATTTATCAATTTGTATGTCTTTACTCCTTCCACAGCTTATGCATTTATAAAATGTTTTTCTGTTATGGTCAATATCTTTATATACATTTTCTTCAAATTTCTCTTGACCTTGTGTCACACTATGCTTAATTTGCTAGTCCATCTTGTTTATTTCAGATTTCAAAGTTCTAGTTCACTTTACACTCAACAAAGACTAAAATAGTGGCTTCAGCTGCAGGAACAGTTAGTATCGATGCCAACATTTTTAAGACTATGCATTGTTTAAACTTTCCCAGACTGATATGCTATAACAGAAGACTCCAGTTCCAGAATAAGTGAAATAGTAATAAAGCAAAACTATGACATTGATGGTGAATTATTTCTTGCAACTAGAACTCAGCATGATGAGTACCCATAACTTTTGTGTGCGACTTTTTCGCGCTTTGGCTACAGGAACAGATAGGAGAGATTTCTTTCCCTCTTTTCCTCCTCTGTGGTTATGTCAAGGGAGCATTCTGTTGATAACCGTAGCCCTGAAACCTGACAGTAGGGGGTACATCATGTTCATATTACTGTGCAGAGATATTTAGGGATGGCCTGGTAGTTAGGCGGCATTAAATAGCAATAGATGTGGTGACCGCTCTGGTAGAATGTAGTTTAGGATAGCCTGACAATGTTGTCCCTGCCATATTATTATAACCGTTATTTAGCGAGTCATGTTTCTGTCATATTTGTCACTTAGAAAGACATTAAGTAACCTTTTTTTCTTCACATCCCATATCAAAGGAGAGATAGATGGTCATGTTTTTCTTATGGCTTTAGCTGTGCCTGTAGATTCCCTAAACATTTAAAGTATATCCATGCTGTGAAGAAGATATTATTGTTGGAATTGAATAATGGAGTTGTGGCAAAGACCAGGAGTAGTTGGAATGATCTGATAGTTATGAATCTTACTTAGGAAAAGTGGGTTCAGATTTGCATAGCTCCTAAATATGTGATTACTTTGCGATGCTTTAGAATATTCACTTGAAATGCTTGCACAAATATTTTAATGCCCCAGTTAGTCTTAACAGCAGGGACATGCCAACAAAGAGACTGTGTAGGCACTTGAGACCATGGGCTGGATTCAGTGCACCCTACACAGCTTGCTAAAACCACGCCGTTCCTACGGTAGCACCATGCAAGCATAGTAAACATAGTGGCATGCTAATTACTGCATAAGCAGCTGAATTGTATGCTAACCATCTAATTCAAGATGGAGGAGCTATTCAAGAAGCTATGCATACTTAGTGTAGCATTTTGCCTCGTATTCCAAAACCTACTGGAATACAGCCACAGAAGCTCCACTGGAGGTAAAGAATGTCAAGGGCTGCTGCCGCTTTTCTGCTTGTGTATGTCTAACAGGCTCAAGTCTATGCTTCTCCTACTGATAGATCTTGGGCAAGGAGGAGAAGAGTATTTAGACCCCAGTTAACTTTTCATGGTGTGCATGAGATGCAAATAGCAGAGTGCTACAGGGTGAATAGAGACACTTTCCAGGAAATCTGCAACCTCTGTCATCCTCACCTGAGATCAAGGGCAAACAGATGAGTACTAGTACTTGTGGAGACCAAGGTATGTGTAGCAATAACAATATTAGCTACAGGAACATTTCAGAGACCCATAGGGGCCATGCTGGGTGTGTCACAGGCATCAGCATCCAGGATCCTATACCAATTACTCAATGCTATGCTACAGCATGCTAGTGACTACATAATATTTTCCCGTACTCCTGAGAACAGAGCTAGAACTATGCAGGATTTCTACCCCATAGCATACTTTCCTGAAGTTTTGGGTGCCATAGACTGCATGGATAAAAGCCCCACCTAGGGAATAGGGAAGGGTCTACATCTACAGAAAGGGGTTCCATTCCATTAACTGCCAGGTGATGTGTAATGCTAAGGGAATCATCTTAAATGTGTGTGCTGGCAACCACAGCAGTTACCTCGGCTCCCATATCTGGCACAACCCACAGTTTTTCCAGAGGTTATCGAGGGGTGATATATCACAACACCATTTACTTGGGGATGCAGAGCATGCACTTGAATCATGGCTAATGATGCCCATCAATAATGTGTACACAGACACACACACACACACACACACACACACACACACATATAGAGGAATGCTATAATGAGGCACATGCTCAAAGAAGAAATATCCAAAAGCATGTGTTTGTGCTGCTGAAGTCACTGCTTTGGTGCCTAGCTACATCAGGGAGGTGCTCTGCAGTATGATCCCAGTACTTGTGCCAAAATTATATATTGTGCTATCCTACACATAGGTACATGGGTGTTTACTAGGCTAACGAACGCAAGGGCCTTTTTAAGCCTAGCCATACATACCAAATCTTTGACAAGTTCTGATACCTTTGATAAGTGTAAACATGGGCCTGGGAGATGAACTATTTACAGGTTACCTGTTTGCATTAGAAACATAGGTGCCAAACCAGGAATTAATTTTCGGTTCTGCATCCAATTGTCCAAGTTGCACTTGAATTGGCTTAGGGAGAAACTCTGCTTCACATGGATGGGGAGCCTGTTCCTTAGAGAGGGGTAGTCTGTGGGATACATACCTATCTCTCCAGCAGGTCCTATTTATATTACAGGCAAGGTTTAAGTATTTAGACCAGATAATTCTGGTACTGTTTGTTTTGTGGATATGCAAGAGGTCCATCAGAGTGGGGGTCTGACAATGCCCTGTATATCAGGCATAGATCTCCCCTCAAAAGCCGGTAGGAGCAGAATACAGGGATAGGGCCTTGAGACAGTCTGCATAGGACATATTACTTACGCCCTGTATTCTTTTAGTGAGGAATCTTTGTGGACGTTCCAGTTGTTGGATATGCCTGATTAGGTATATATCAAATGGTGCATTGTACTCATTGATAGGTCTGATGAACGCTGAATACAGTGGAACAATTACTTCCCTGGACTTAGATGCCATGCCTTTGTTTATAAGTTGTGCAACACAGAATGATTTCCTCACCACTGTAGACATGTGATGATCAAAGGCTAAATTACTATCTATGTGTGCCCCTAAGTCCCTGACTACTGGGTCAACTCTAAGGGGTGTGTTGTCAATATGATAGTTACCAGGGATGGATGGCTTCCCAAAGGATACTATTATGCATTTCTTGGCATTTAGTTTTAGTCCATGCCTCTGACACTAGTTATTTGTCTGTGTCAGCCCCTCCTGGAGAACATTTGTGTCACTTTGAGATTCAATGACAGCTCCTAATTTGCAATCATCTGCAAATTTAGTCAGCCAGAGATGACTGACATTGACCTTGACTTCTGAGAAGTCAATGTCAAACAAGAGAAGTCCAAGGACTGATCCTGGAGGGACTCTTCTTGTGACTGGCTTCTTTGTAGAGGTAGACTCCCCAGTTCTAACTTCCTGGGTCCTGTCTGTGAGCCAGTTGGCTATCCACTGGGTGACATACTGGTTTGTACCTAACCTCTTGAGTTTGTTAACAATGCCCAAGTGGGTTATTGCGTCAAATGCCTTGGCCAGGTCAAGGTAGGCAGTGTGAACGATTTTGCCCTCATCCAGTGCTTTGGTGACCTTTTCAAAGAAGTCCACCAGGCTGAGTAGGCATGATCTGCTCTTGATGAAACCAAACTTGGTTGGGTCCAGTGTCTGGAAGTTTAATATATCTCTGTTGAGCATCTCCATGATAATTATTTAAAAGTTTTTACATGTAAGACTAGTGAGACTTTTGGGGCTGTAGTTTCCAGGGTGTGTAGATGGCCCACCTTTGTGCAGAGGTTTGACTGTTGCCTTTCTCCTTTCTCATTAGGCACGTAGCTTGTTTGGAGGCTACAGTTAAATAGTAATTCCAGAGGCCCTGATAGGTCATGTTTCATGCTATTTAGAAGGCATCCTGGAATATTGTCTGGGCCCATTGATGCGGTGTTCTTGGTCTTAGAGAAAGAACATTAAGGACCTGTTCCCTAGTGATAGTAGGGGAGTTATATTTGAGGATATTTCCTGAGGAAAGGTTGAGGGGGAGAGAGGAGTAAAGTTGGAGCTGTATTTATCAGCCAGGAGGTTTGCTATATCTTCTGGCTCAGTATAGATGGCTCCATTTACAATGTGCTCTGCACACAATTGTGTATTGCCTTAGAGGTTGTGGACATAGCTAAAGAATGCTTTGTGGTTGTCCTTGACCTGGAAAGCCAAACTCACCACAAATTTGGCTTTATTAGACTTTATTTGTCCTCTGAGTTATTTGTTTAGTTTGAGAGTGCTTTTATCCTTCTGGGTGCTACACCTCCTAATTTTTGTCATGATTTTCTTCCTCCTGTTATACATCTGATTGATTTTTGTGATTCCACCAGGGTGGCTTGTTTTTTGAGTTAGTTCTGTGCTTCTTTTTGGTGGGTACAGCTGCCTCTATGCAGCTATTAACATGCTTGTACAGGGTTTCTGTGAACAGTCCTGCATAGGCAGAAGTGTTCTCAGGATTTATAGGGGCTTTAAATTTTGCCAGGTACACAATACCATTCTGCGAAAACAGCTGCAACAGGAACAGAAAGGGCTAGGAGCAGACATTCCACCACCACAAGGAAAGTCACCCCAGCCACCCACACATGAAGAATCAAAGGGAGAACCACCAGCTGCTGTGGACGTAGGTAGATGTAGGCAAGCACAATATTCCCTCACTCTGGCGAATAGGCAACGGATAGCACACATACTAGCCACCTAAAGGGTGCACTTTTCATCCTATGCACATACATACAGTAAAACTGATGGCAGGCAACACTTACAGCATTTACTTATCTATGTAATGGCTGTGTACAGCTAGCGTCAGACAGAGTGAGCCCCGAATGACAACAGTTGTAATTGCAGGACTATCAAGGTTAAATATTGAACCTATAAAAGAAAACAAATTGTAAAAACGCGAATGAATGGCAGACACCTGCATACTGTTAGTTGAAAATGTACCTAAGTAGAATGTGTGTGCGTTGTTCCGCAATGACATCAATGTGACATGACCAGTTTATGTAATGTATGCTTATGCAGTTTATCAGCTAACATGATTTGTGCATCTAAAATACTCAGTATAAAAAAATCAGTCCAAATTCTACTTATCCCTTCATTCTCACAGGTGTAGCAATAAGCTTGACTGCCATAGCAACAATTTCAAGGTAGAAACTACAACACTAAAATGCTATAATAAATTAGAAGAAAAATCCAGGTAACGTCACCAGTATATATTTTAAGCATTCATTTAGCTTTCCACCCTGTGCATTAGACAATGTACATATATAACCCCGAATCAATAGGATAGAAACAAGGTGATGGCACAGTTATTTGCACAGGGTGTGAGGTTTGGTGGAAGGAGGCCAAGTCTGACACCAGAGTTTTGTGTGTGTGTGTGTGTGTGTGTGTGTGTGTGTGTGTGTGTGTGTGTGTGTGTGTGTGTGTGTGTGTGTTTACATGAACACACCCAAGCTCTGTGCTAGTGCTATGTCCTTGCATGTCTAACAGATGTGAGCCATGCATGATAGAAGTATCAGTTCAATGTCATTGCCACTGACCACAAGAACAGACTCTGCCAGGAGCTGCACTGGCACATCCATGCCAGTGGTCAAATGTGGTTCTACCTGAACTTGAGCAGTCTGGTGGACCAGCTGTCCTCATGAATACGCCCAGGTCCATGACCCTGTGACATACCACATCTGGTTGTGGGCACCTTAACCGCTGACAAAGCAGTAGAAGTAGTCCCACAGTGGGACTGGACACAACAACGTCAGATAACACCAGATGGTGTTGCAGCCCTTATGCCATGTGGATGCTGTCCCCCTCCCAGCAGACTTTCCATCGCAGACATTGCTCTTTTCATTGTGGCATTCATCTGATCCATTGAATTGGCCACATGGTGGAGGCAGTCATGCACTTCAGCTTGTGCCACATGTAGAACCTTAATCATGTCCTTGGAGGCCTTAGTGAAACATGCAGGTGGAGGGTTGACAACAAGGCTCTGATGGGCATCCCTTTTGCTTGGCACCTTGCCCACACTTTGGCTACAGGCAGAGTCATCCAGCACTAAAACCACTATAATCACACTACCCTGATCGACTGTATCATCCTCAACCTGTACACTATCTAAGGGTTATGCATAGCCATACTGACTATGACTGAAGAATATCCAGGGGATGTGTGAGTCACAACCTCAGTGTCAGATTCAACCTCTTCACCCCCCCCCCAACTGTGCCTTTGTTTAGCCACCATCATCAGCAGAGCCTACCGATACTCTGTTATCAGGTGGTAGGAGTTCTTCACTTCCATTGTCAGGATCACTTGTAATAATAAGCAACAAACACTGGAAGAAAATTACTACTTCCATAAATATTAACCCAAAATATCTGAGCAGTAAGTAACATTGTTTGCACAAATGCAAATGGTACAGCAATACAGACATTCATTGCACACTTCTCAAACATACAGATAATATATATCCAAATAATGCTTAATAAGAACAAAACAAAAAAAAATGCTTACCATGTTCAGATGTTTCAACACTTTGCAGGGAGGATAGAACTGGAAGAAATGAAACAATGAAAGCACAATTAATCATCACAATGGGAGTAACACAGAGACAGTGAATACACAATTGCTATATGCCCTGTAAGAAATCACTCTAATTGAAATTTGTCTGAACCATCCACCCACACCCAGGTCTACTGAGAAACAATCTTGTATAAATGTATTGACTTATTAGTAGTTATAGATAGAGAAACACGTAACCCAAGTACTAGCAACCAAATTATATTTTAGTGTACAAGCCAATATAATGTTGCCATATGTAAGCTTGCCGGGAAGCTGCTCCTGGGACACACTTGGCCTCCCAGCTACATCAGTACCAGCATCAAGCTCACGGTGCACAGGCTCACCCGAGCTGTCAAAATCTCTTGACAGTGTACAGGACCTCTTCATTTGGTGTCAGTGGTGGCTCAGTAGCAGGACCACCCCCCTATAGCCAGCTGTTCTCGGGCAACTGCAGCTGCCCTACTCCATGCTGATGAAATCATATCAGTGCCCCATGGCTGCAGCCACTAACTGCATTCACATCAATGACTAACTGGTTCCAAATCTCCTTTCTGGCAGCCATATCCCCCCAGTCTCTCTCAAGGTGTGGTTATGATTTTACTGGTGTCACAAAGCAGTGTCTGTGGCAAAGGGACATAACCCACTATAACTGTGTTTTGTAAGTGCAGTAGTCTGATGGTTCAGATCCAGAGTTGTGTAATTGTTTTAGGTTTATTTCACTTTTATTTATCTTTTTTTTCTTGCTTTACCATTTGCGGGACAGTTGCTTAGTGCAAACATGGTTAATGGGTAAGCAATGAAAATTTCATGTCAGTTGCCTTATGAAGTTCAAAGACACTCAGCAGAATTACACAGCAGTCAGCAACAGGGATGGTAATGAGTGCAGAAATTACATCCTTTACACGACTGTCTTTGTAGCACAAGGTGTAAATAGTTTGAGCTAAACAGGAGAAAAAAATGGTAAAGCAGGGTTGGAGTCCCACAGTACTTATTTTTACTGTGGAATGGTCATAATGATTATTTACACAAATAATATATGCTTGCTATTGCCTATTACATTTGTGCTTTGACTGTCTATGTTCAAACAGGGCTCACAACGTAAGCAAAAAGTGTAAGATTTAATTTGTTTCACCTTTCTTCACACAGACAGGCTAAATGGTAATGCACAGCTGTCAGCACTCTGGACAGTAGTGAGTGTGGAAAATACAGCTGCTGCCTAGCATTCCCTGTGGCACCAGATGCAAGTACATTGAGTCTGTGTTTGGAACACAGTTGAGATAGGGTTCTAATCCAGCACAATCCACTTTTTAGTTAAGCTGTCTTACTATAATTTTTCAAAAAAATTTGATTATAAAGGTAATACTGCATGCCAATAGCCATGTACAGCAGACTGATTGAGCATCAACATAAGTCTTTTTTTAGATATCATATGTATTATTTGTGTAACTGGTTTATCATGACAGTAATGATTATATAATAAAATATGCAGTTGCATATCTCTGATGGACACAGTAATTTACTGATAATCATCTACACCCCTCCCATAACCCAAGTATAACTGTAAACAGAATTTATTGTGAGGTATGTACCACAAAT
Organism: Protopterus annectens; assembly: GCF_019279795.1. NCBI lineage: Eukaryota > Metazoa > Chordata > Ceratodontiformes > Protopteridae > Protopterus > Protopterus annectens. Next base: position 1,364,237,132 of record NC_056745.1, read on the forward strand.
AACAAATCTATTAATAAAGTAATGCAAGTCTGTACACTTCCAGTATATTATCAGACATTAGTCCTGCATCACAACTGAGAATGATCTTGCAATGTCACACGCATGCAGGCTTAATTGAAGTATAACACCAGTCACTCTTTAAACTGTATACCTATGATGAACATGATTGGTAAACACTTCTGTGGCAATGAGGGATAATCACTTGTGTGGAAATGTGTGCATTCCCCTTTTACACAGGTTTGAATCTTACATTGTACACATTTATTTATTTTATTTATTTTACATTTGTTAACAGGGCTAGTCCAACTGGATACATGTCCATTTTCAGTGGAGGCCCGAGGAGAAAAGCTCCGCTATCTACTACATGGTAACAAAAAAGTACATACAAATTACACAAAGAATTTAAACCACAACTACGCAAGGCATTTAAACCACAATTTCAGGAAGTTCAAAAACGGTGATAGAGAGACAAGGAAGTTACTTAAGTACAGGTATGCAAAATATGTGACAGAAGTAATTAAATTGTTTAAAAGCTAACAATAGAGTTACTAGAAAAGTATAGTTTGTAGTTGAGAGAGTCCATTTCTTAAGTAGAAATGAAAAATAAATTAAAGAAATAGAGATGGGAGAAAGTGTAAAGGATGCAGGAGAAGGTAGGAGGTAAAAGATCAGCTAGGGTTATTGCAAGAGCAAAGCCAGTGATTGGTTAGAAAGTGTTTCAGTTTAGTTTTAAATAGTGTGATGGAAGTTTGGAAGCACATGTGTGGAAGCACATCAATTTTAAGAGTGTGTAGGTTCAGACAAAATAGTGTCAAGTCATCCAATTCATCCCTCCAAAATTATGTCTTAAAAGCCAAGTCATTTAGCATTTCTATGTTGACCATTGGATAAAGTGGAACCAGGTATTACAGCACACATGCCATAAATCAGTGCCAAGTATCAGATCAACACTGATGTTTAATAAACTCCCTTCCACTTTGTTTGGCAATGTTTCTCTTCGCTTATCATGCAAATGCAGTTGGCATGGTTGTGCATGTTTGTGCACTGGTCATAAAATGAGGTATCATTAATTGGCGGGAAAATACTTGTACTGTTGTTGGAAGACCTTTAAAGACATGGCAGGAGATGAGAAGGATGGTGCCAAATTCAGGGCACAGAGGTGGGGTGTGGAAGAGTCAGAAATATTTGTTGCATTCCTCATGAAGCGCTACAGCCGCAGACTGCTGTAGGGGGACTATACCAAGTCTCAATATAAGACTGAGGCTTGAAATAACTTAAAGGCTGCCTTGAGTGTGAATGGCATATCACACATTGGAGAGCAGTGCAGGCACCATTACAGTGACGTGGAATAGCAAACCAAAAGTCCTTCAGTTGCAAGTACCAATAAAGGCTGTCCCTCTACAATAAATGAAACACCACAATATAAATCCAATCTTTATTCTAATACCAAAGCAAGATTTAGTTCTTTCGTCTCCTAAACAGGTAACTTCCTCAGAATCAACAAAATGTGTTTCCTCTCCATTTAAATAATCAAACAAGCGCATTTATTGGTTGAAAACCAAGTCAATCAAACAATGACACAAGTAATATAAAATGCTGTGCAAATTTCCATTTAAATATTCATAAAAATGCATTTGTATTAAAAAAAAACAAATTTAAAATAAAATGTGGAAAAGTAAATAATGATCATTTCAACTTAACCGCTCTCAGTTTTAAAGCTGGTACAATAGGGGTATGATCACAGGCATCGAGGAGTAATTGCCACATCAATTCCCCAAATTCAAGCCTGGCTTCCCAGTCACCTCCCCTGTCATCATGTTTAACACACTCCAAAACCCAAAATTTGAAATCAGCTTTATCACATTGGAGAACATGCCTAAACAAAGCATTGGTGTCTTTTCTTCGACTAATGTACATATGCTGGTATATCCTACACCTTAAGTTCTTCTCAGTTTTACCCACATAAAATGCCCAACAGGCATTACAATAAGCATGGTAAACCACTCCTTTGGTAAAACAGATGTAGTAACCCAACGGTCCTTAATGTCAAAGCCCGACTGGGCAAGTGTACCATATCTACATTAGCTAAAAAGGTGCATTGGGAACACCTTCCAGACCTGTGGGTTCCCCTTTTCCCCATCATGTTACCATCTCCATGTGGCTTCTTCTTTTCAGAAATATCTTTAAGATTATAATCTCTCCTATAGGTATAATGCAACTGGTTATTGAACACCCCAAGTCTGTCTGGCATTCTTTTAAACCTGTCCCAAACGCTATTAATGGCCTTCTTTACCCACTTGTATCCCGATTAAAGGTAATAACTAAGTGTGGTACACGAGAATCAAAGTGTGAAGGGCTTGATGTATTTCCTTCCATGGCATTGATCAATCCACCATCCAAACCATGTCTAAGAAGTGGCAAGTACTTTGTTCCCCACCCATTGAGAATTTAAACTTTAATAGGTTTTATAAGGTCCTCTGGATAAGAACAAGGTTTGAACGTAGTCCAATTCCTTAATTTATTCATCCTTTCCTGATGTCATACCTGCTATCCTGACCATCTGGGCCTTTACTATGCTTCTTTTTTGAAAGAAGCGGTGAGTACTATCATAGTGTAAATAAGAAGTGGAAAAACATTTTTTCCGATACACCTGTGATGTATATCTCTGGTTTGGGTGGTCCTTCCTAATACAAACATCCAAATAATGAACCTCATCAGTACCAGAGGTATAAGTAAAGGCCAGAAATTCAGTGGTCTGGTTTAAGAATTCCATAAATTGGGAAATCAGTTCCTGAGGACCATTCCAGACAATAAAAATATTGTCCAAAAAACGAAAATATCTATAAATGTGTTCCTTGAAAATGGATTCAAAAACAAAATGTTTCTCCCAGTATAACATAACAATATTCACAAAAATAGGGGCACAAGAAGAGCCCATAGCAACAGCATCTAACTGGTGATAATATTCCCCCTGGAAATACAAAAAAATTGTTTTTGAGAACTAACTCCATATTCTCAAGTACTAACCTGAAGTCATTACCTAATAAAAATCAAATTCCATCAACATGTATTCAAACAACTCCAAACCGGTACCATGGGGTATAACTGAAAATAAATCCTTGACATCAATTGTCAGAAATAAAAAAATTTCCTGATAGTCCAGCTGACCTATTTTATTCAAAAAATCCCAGGAATTAACTAGAATGTGCGGGTACAATTTATAGAAGGATTTTCGTTTTTTTATCTACAAAAATAGTCAACGGTTGGGTTTTAGACCCTTCAGATGCAACAATGGGCCTTAGTGATGTATTTAATACATCCTTGTGGCCCTTTGGCATACCGAAGATCCCAGGAACGTATGGTTTTGGCACTCTAAAGAAGTTAAATATCTTTCCGTCAATTAAACCATGCAACAAGTGGTCCTTGAACAAATCAGTCTTTCTGCAGGCTATATTGAGCTTGTTCTTAGAAGCAATAGAATATCTAGAATCTAAATTCAATATTTCCATCATCTTAGCCACGTACATCATGTTTTCCATCAACACCACTCCCGCTCCTTTAATAGGTTTCATTATCTGCAATGAACTATTTTGTGTTATTGTAGTAAGTACTTGTCTCTCCTGGGTTGTAAGGTTATTAGCAAACCTTTTATTCTTACCCTCTTGCTGTCTCAACTCCCTAATAACCAGGCTCTCAAAATTACTGAGTTCCTGGTGGGGGGGGGGGGTTAAAAATACTTCTCTTTGTCAAACCATGTGATTGGTTTACCGATAGTTGATTGTGAAACATAATAATTTCCGTATAAACAATCTGATGTCAAGAATAACTTTTGACAAATCAACTTTGTTTGTCGGAACAAACATGAAACCTTTTTTTAAAAAGGGTAAAAAATCACCATTAATAACTGTGTCTGTATAATTGTAAATGTGAAAGTTGTTTTGGGAAAATACCACTTTATTACTAACCATTATGTCATTTCCAGACAGTGTAGTGTTGGTAAGAGAAACAACGGGGGCATTATGCAATATTTCCCCTTGTTCTAAAATAGTATTATGTGTGAGGGCTGTATTTTGTGTGTAACTCCTTACTTGGGTGGGTAACATTGTTTCCTTTGGTGTCTGAGTGTGTAACCACTGGCTGCTTCTGCATATGAGGTGTGTGTTTGCAGGTTCCTTATCCTCTCCAATCTCTTGGAACCCTCTTTCCCCAAAGGGGCTTCTTCATGTCTTACTCCCCCCTCCCAGGTGTTTTCGTGTGACTCTCTGTAACTGTTGTCAATGTTCCCATGGGTGCAGGGTCCCTCTGGAAACTGTTATTAAACCTTTAACCTCTACCTGAAGAGCGGTTAACGTTAAAAGTCTTTTGTGTTTGTTTAACACTAATAGGGTATGCTGTTCCATTAGAATAATCCCTGTGATCCCTATCTAACTAGGTTAATTTCCTTTCATAGTTCTTATTAGTCACTTTATCCACATCATGAAAAATCAACAAATATTAACGTTTGTGTTTATTAATGGAAAACAACAAAACATCATGTATCTCTTGAATTAAAATATCAATGTCATCTTTCAATTTTACAATAATTTTCTCATTATTTACTATAGCCTTTAAAAGAGTAAGATCACAACCATTCAAAATACTCACGACCTCTTTAAAAAATTCTGAGCCAGGCTCACCATTGTTAGGGAACTTAACCAATCTAAGCCCCTTTGGAACATAGTTCCATTGAATACATTCATTAAAAAAATTGTCTAATATTAAATTCCTGTATTTTAGCATTTTGGTCTTTAAGTCATTACATTTGCTTTTGTAAGATAAATTCTAGTGGGTAGACCTAACAGCATTAGTCTCCGCACAAACAAAATTCTTATTAAGCCAAGCGGTAACATCAATGTCCTGGTAATGCTCTAAAGGAACATGTTCTTTGGTAAATCTATTGCGGTTAACATTGCCTGGTTCAGCAGTGCCTCCTTGTTCCAAAGCAACCATATTCCCTTCTCTGTGACTCTGGTGAGCACGCTGACTGTCTCTGGAATGTGATGCCACTTCCTGGTTACTATTATTTCCTTGCCCACACGGAATAGTAGCCTGTAAATCTGAAAAAACATCATCGGATTGTGAAAAAGTTTGTATCAGCTTGGTTAATTCACCCATAAAGGTCCTGTTGGTGCTGTTAGACTGGGGGACTCCTTGGATACCTTGTGTGTCCATGATAAATAAACTAATAACAACAGATGGACAACCAAAGGGAGAACACAAACTAGTAAACCAAAAGTCCTTCAGTTGCAGGTACCAATAAAGGCTGTCCCTCCACAATAAATGAAATACCACAATATAAATCCACTCTTTATTCCAATACCAAAGCAAGATTTAGTGCTTTCATCTCCTAAACAGGAAACTTCATCAGAATCAACAAAATGTGTTTCTTCTCCATTTAAATAGTCAAACATGCATATTCATTGGTTAAAAACCAAGTCAATCAAACAATGACACAAGTAATATAAAAGTACTATAAAATGCTGTACAGATTTGCATTTAAATATTCATAAAATGCATTTATATAAAAAAAAAATGTAAAATAAAATGTGGAAAAGTAAATAATGATAATTTCAACTGAACTGCTCTCAGTTTTAAAGTTGCTACAATAGAGGTATGATTATTGAGTCCTGGGAAGACACGGGCATCATGGCGTAATTGCCACGATTGTCACAGCTGCAATTGACCTGAAATAGCGTAAGCAGGTACAACTCAACCAGTGGCGGGATGAGTGTAGACCTGCTGACATCCCACAGTATTGTATGCATACAGCTAAAGCAACTCTAAATGTTATGGAAAGCTGTAGATAGCTAAGACTGGTATGCATAATGCTTTCATGTTTCTTTTTCTCTCCTTTATTTTACAGCTGCACAGAAAATTTCAGCAAACAGGGAAGCACATGCTGAGAGGTTGCAGAGACTCAAAGAGGCAAGTGGTATGTATGCAGCACAAATGAACATGAGTGTATTACATATATTTGTACTCTATAGATCAGTAGCAACTAAAATCAAGCATTAATGCTTTCGTTTGTAGTGCTTAGTAACTGTAATAGGCAAGAGTAATACTGTATACAGAGTAGGTGGGTTGAATTCCCACAAGTAACCTATACATTCACATTCAACAAATCATTTTTAAATTTTATCTGCAGCAATATTGACTTTAATGCCATATTGTTAACTTAATGGACTGTCTGCATATTTCAAGCATTAGTTGTACGAATTCAAAATCCCTGTTTTGAATTGTGAAAGCTGTATAACTAATGTAATAATGAAAGTATATTTATTGTAATAAACCATGAATATGACTTATAATAGTTCTAATCATCTCTTTTCTTTTTGTCTCACCCCACCCCTTATCTTTTTTTAATGGAAACTCACCATTATGATGTCATACTTTTCTTCCAATAAACCAAATGCTTTTCAACACAGGGAGGTAAGCCAACCACTGCATCTCAGCTTGCCAACCCTCCACTGTCTGCTGCACCAACACCCATCACCTCTGGGATGCAACCTGGCAGTACTGCCTCCACAACCTTGGACTACGTGGCCCATCCATGTCGGGTAGCATTGCCCTGGCTGCTGGTGTATTGGTACCTTCAAGGAGTATTTGGTGGTGGCAGTGATTACTTAACCTGCCAGGAACTGCCAGGGATGGTGGTTGATGTCATAGAATCTGGCCTTGGTGCCTGCATCAGTCACCTGTAGAGGTTGCTCATTAGAATGGAAAAGAGACTCCCATGTCAATAAGTCTCACAGGGAACCAAGGAAGGAGACAGTGATGACAGTTAATGAGGGTGAGAACTAGATTCTCACTGTTCCCATGCTTGACTTAGCATGTGCCTTTGATGTCCCCTACCTATCCCCAATCATGTTGTCCCCCAACCTTTTGTATCCATCACCATCCGTGTGTCTTGTTTGTCCTGTTTGCACCTGCTTCCTCACCTACCCTACCTGATCCTGACATTCCTATGTCCCTTCCCCAGTATTCCACTCTTCTTGAAACCCCCCCAAAAAATGCGCACCTGTCCCACAAAAAAAAATGTCCCATACATAACTGTCCACTTCACAAATGTGTGTTCAGAACATACTTGATTTGATCCAATTGGCTGTACAACATTACTGTGTTGTTGTCACCCATCTGTGTTGAGTGACAGTCCAACTTCATTGTATTTTCTCTACATGTCCACATTACAGTGTTGAAGTGGAGATCTATGGTTCTTTCCTAATTCCTTCCTGCAAATTCCTTTAGTGCTTGCCCTCCCATTTGACCACTTTCCTATCTACCCCACTTTCACACCCTTAATCTGGTCAAAAATAGAATCACACACATGTCCAGAAATGGCCCATAAAAAAAGCTTTCACTTTTTGTCTTCTGCATTTGCGCAGAGATTGGCATTGTGCACCAATTCTGAGCATCAGTGAATGGCTGTATATGTCTTATGGTAAAACCTGGAATGTTTTTGCCACTGGCAACACTGGCTTGGTTATCTCCACTCAATGCTGCTTAAACTTGCTTTGCTAAAGGAACACAGAGTTAAACAAGAGTAAAGGCACTACTTTGACACATTTAATCTGACAGTTCTTTACACTGCTGAATGTAACAAAATTCAATTTCCTTTGTGGAGTGTTGACATAAAACACATGACTGAAGATTTTTTTTGCCAATAGCATAAAGGGTTTGATTCCAGATGCATCTCACATCATTTCTTAGTGTGATGTTATATGTGTATGATATGTTTAATCACCCACATCTTATTTGCCACTGTTATGAGTTCTTGTGGAGGAATATTGAATATTGGCAAAAATGAGTATTTGAGGTGACATCTATCCCACAAGTATCACTTATTTATCCAACCTTGTTCTGTTTGTCATAAGCCTGTTCTCCCACTCCTAACCATTCCTTACCCCTATATCAGTCACCTCTTGCTACACAGCATGTCAGCTTAATAATGAGAGCAGACAAAACAGATGTCCATTACTGTTCCATTACAACATTGTTATTTGTATGATCATCTCTCCCTGAATTAATTCACCCTTTCAGTCCCACCCCTCTTTTATGCATGTGCATCTATTAGGTTGATGGATGTACAAGTCATCACATGGTTTCTGCATACTGACATGACAATGCTGATGGATAATACAAATATGATACTTAATTTAATAGGTTATCGGTGCTCCTGTAGTGTGCAAGGTTTAAAAATCTGGTGGAGGATTCTTTATGTCATGTTCAAGCGATGATGGATGCAGTGTTCATCTAATGTGATGTGGAAGCTGTCATTACTGGGAAGAAGCATATTGCGCACACTTTGATCTCTGACCATACACAAATAGTTAGCATATCTGCTGAGTCATAATAATTTAAGAAAATGTACCACCCCTTGTCATTTCTAGAAAGCTGTACACACAATTAACTTGTGATTTGCAGTGAGGCCTGCAAAATAGTTACTAGTTGTACGACTGTATTGAGGTCAGCATTACTGATACAATTTGGAAAGGACACATGTAACTTTAGTGTAGTCATTGACAGTCACATATACAGTCCTGATCTCCTTTACTTAGCTAATGCCATCCTGACACCATTTGTAAAAAAGAGAATATTCTGGATTTGAACCATGGCTTACCTGTGCTCTAACTAGGAGCTCACTGCTCTTACATACTGTGCCACAGAGAAAGTTAGGCAGCAGGTGCATTTTTCACACTCAGTACTGTTCAGAATTCTGAAAGCCATACCTTGCCACTGAGCCTGTTTACATAAAGGAAGGCAAACCTAATTAAATCTTACACTTTTTTCTTAAACATAGAGCCATGCTTACCTGGTGCAAACAGGGAAGGCAATGGCAACAATTAATGTTATAAAACAAAATTTCAAATATATAGACTACAGCATGAACATCACAGTATCTCTTTAGCAGTTTCTCCCATAGCATATCTTCAAATCACTTCACAAGTTCAAGTATAATTCATGAAATGCAAATCTGTATACGCTAACACTTTGCCATTATCCATGCAAATCAGTTTATTGGTGATGCGCTATGTGAAGAGGTTTTTTAGCATGCCTTATTTTGGTTACTGCACTGTTATCTTCCATTACATGGAAAGACATTCATAAACACAAGAGAAGGACAATGATGTGTGCTTGACTGAACACACACTTTCTGATACTCGTGTGTGCCTTACAGCAATACACTTGCAACTGATAGAGCAGTACTTGGGTCATTGTCAAGCAGACTACAGAAATACAGAGCATAACTGTATTGTTACATTTGGTATGGGTTTATACTGACACTGGTCATCCATGATCATATCACATTGATATTGTCAGTAAATTCTATTAACGTGGACATCACATCAACTAAATATGCATACTTATACCTCCACCCTTGCAGTACTGGTGTTTCCAAAGTGTGTGTGTGTGTCTGTGTGTGTGTGTGAATGTGTTATCTAAACAACATCCTGAGAAACAGGGACATGTATGCCTCAGTTCTAAAAGATGCATTCATGACATCTTCTTTCAAATAGGTTATCAGGATGTATTTAAATTTATTTTTACAAACTGCAATCACGCATTTATATCCCAAGTCCTGCCTTTATACACAAGTCTTATAACAGTATATGTTACCTGTGAGACTATGATGATGTCATCCTCTATAAAGAGCACTGTGACAGCGCTAAAATCAGATGGCTGTGATGGTGTGATTATTAAGTTCAGTATTCTGCAGCTTTTGTAACTAGTTAGGCAGGGTATTGAATCGTACAACAGTCAACTTTGTGTGTGTGTGTGTATGTGTATGTGTGTCTGTGTGTGTGGGGAGTCAGAAGAGGGTGGCCTAAAGGTTAAGGTGTTTGCCTTACAAACACAAGGTGCAGGGTTTGAGTCTCACAAGGAATAATTGGCTAGGCTTACAATTGCTCTCATGGGCAGTTAGCCTAGTACTAACCTATGAACCTAACCTATGAACCTAAGAGCTTGATATCAGCTCCTGCTACCCTCACTTAAGTATCATTCAGAAAATACTTTTACACTGTATGTGACTCCACAGCAGTTTCCTACAACCCTCAAACCATCATCTTCTCATCATACACTGATGATGTCATCCTGTTTAAAACTCACTCTGATACTATTATTGTCAGGCTTGTTCCATGTTGTTAGCGTTAAGTACTCTGTTCTCTACCTTGTGTCACTAGTTATGTAGCGGATCAAATCTCATGACAGTCAACTTGTGTGTGCATGCATGTAGTCAAAAGAGCTTTACTCTACGTCCTGCTGTCCTCTCTCAAACATTATTCAGAAAATACTTTTAAACTGGTACATGACTCCACAGCAGTTTCATACAGCTCTCCCAACATAATCTTCTCACCATACACCGATAGTGTCATCCTCTATAAAGTGCACTCTGACACTGTTAATATCAGACTTGTGCTGTGATGCTAGCATTAAATACTGTGTTTTCTGCCTTGTGCACCTAGATAGGTAGGGGTCCTAATCTTACAACAATCAAAGATATCTGTATATGTGTGTGTGTGTGTGTATATATATATATATATATATATATATATATATATATATATATATGTGTGTGTGTGTGTAAGCTCATTCAACTTTCACTCTGGAGACAGTTTTACACTGGGGTGTGAGCCCACATCTGTATCACACAATCCTCCCAGCATCATCTTCCCAGAATACATTGATGTCATCCCCTATAAAATGCACTCTGATACTGGTAAAGTCAGACTTGTGCTATAGGGCTAGTGTTAATTACTGTGTTCTCTAGCTTGTGTAACTAGTTAGGCAGAGGTTCTAATCTCACAGTGGTTATCTTGAATATGTGTGTATGTATTCATTCAACTATCAGTCTGGATACAATTTTACACTGGGATGTGCAGCCACATCTATGTCATACAGTCCTCTCAACAGCTTGTTCTCAGTATACACTAATGACGTCATCATTCCCTGTGAAGTGCACTCTTATAGTATTAAACTCAGAGATCTGTGATGGTGCTAACATTAAAAAAGTGTACTCTAGCTTGTGTAAGTAGATAGGTAGGGATTCTAATCTCACAGCAGTCAATTTGAGTTTGTGTGAGTGTCTGTGTGCTTGTGTGTGTGTGTGTGTTTGTTTGTGTGTGTATTCACCTGTCAATGTGGAGACAATCTTTCATCGGGATGTGAGTCCACATCTGTATCAGACACTCCTCCAAAAACATCTTCCTTAGCAGAAAATGATGTCGTCTTCATTAAAGTGCACTCTGACACTGTTAAAGTCAGATGTCTGTGATGGTGCTAGTCTTATGTTTTATGGAATCCAGCTTTGTATATCTACACAGGTGGTATGTTCAAATCTGACCTCAATCAACTTGTGTGTGTGTGGTTGGTCGTATAGTATGAGCATTGTACAATGTTTTGAATCTCGCTAGGGAAGGCTTGCACCTGTCACCCCTGGGTTTTCGAATACTGGCAAAGGCTCTTGCCTCCCCCATAGTGCCTTTTTTAGGCAAGGCTCAAAAGACAAACCCACCTCCATAGACAACACAAAGAAAAAAAAACTAAGGGTAATGCTGCTCAATGCCAGAAGCCAGAAGTCTAAACCTCAAGATGCATGCACTCGAGACTCTCCTCAGTATGGAGAATATCGATATCTGTACAGTAACAGAAACCTGGTTCAAGGCTCCCGAGAGCACCCCAGCACTAACATGTTATACTTCATACCATGCTTTCCGGCCCCAAAACTCAGACTGAACCACAAAAGGAGGGGGAGTGTCCATATTTATCAAAGATACCCACACCTCCAGGTTAGTGGCACTGCACGAAGCATCGGAGACCATCCATGTGCAACTAACAGTGGGCAAAACTGCCTTTCAGTTTGTAGCCTGCTATAGACCACCCTCTCAAACACAGGAACCTCACTCGGCTTTCCTGAGAACACTGGAGAATATGAAGGTCTCTCCAAACACCACTATAGTGGGTGACTTCAACTAACCAAACATTGATTGCGAAAACTACTCAAGCCCAAACACCCTCGCCCAATGGTTCCCAGAATTTATAAACTCATATGCTATGGAACAACTGGTCACCACTCCCACAAGAGGGGAAAACATATTGGATCTGGTCATCACCATCATGGGGTCTCTATGTTCCACACCAGAAGTATACCCCTCATTGGTAAGATCAGACCATAAACTAATCTCACTGGACATCCATATTCTGTCCCCACCCCTAGCCAAGGAAACCACAGTGAAGAACTTCTCAAAAGCAAACTTCACACTTTTCAAAACCGAGGTGGAATCCTTCAAAGCCCCCGGGCCAGTGGAAAATATGGCCCAAAATGCAGAATCCTTTACAAAAGCATTCTATGGACATCTACAGGAATGCATGGAGCATGCTATCCCAAATAAAACCAAGACTCACTCCTCCAAAGGCAGGAGACCTGTCTGGTGGACCCCGGCCATAAATAAGCTATACAACAAAAGGAGAAATCTACTACATGATGAGCAAAATCCCAAAAAGGGAAGGCGTCTCTGATCAGTACTAGCAAGAAACTACGATCCCTCATAAAATCATCTAAGGCCAGCTTCGAAAGAAAAATTGCACAAGACACTAAAGATAATCACAAGGCCTTCTTTAGTTATGTCAGAAACCTGGGAGGCAACTCCCAGATATGCTCTGAGTTAGAGCAAAATGACAAAAAATACACTGAACCCACAGACATTGCCAACATCCTGGCAGAAAGATTCAGTGCAAACTTCTCCCCCCCTTCCCCCCCAAAAGAGCAAATGTCTATCCCAACAGATTGTAGCCTTCCTGAGATCACAGATGCACAGGTGAGAGCTGCCCTCTCCAAAGCAAAAAACACAGCATCAATGGGACCAGACGGTGTCCCGGGCTGCATTTTACACAAGCTCCAAGAAGAACTAAACCCTCATATAAAGTCACTGTTCAATCTCAGCCTTACTACAGGATATGTACCCAAGGAATGGCATACAGCAATAGTGGTCCCACTCCACAAAGGTGGTGCCACAACAGACCCCAGAAACTATCGCCCTATAAGCCTGACTAGCCTGGTCTGCAAAGCTATAGAGCGTATCATCATGGAAATCATAAACAAAGACATTGGGACCCTCCAGACACTGGATCCTACCCAATTTGGCTTTGTTAAGGGCAGATCTTGCCTCTTGAACCTGGTTGACTTCTTTGAAACAGTTACCAAAGCCATAGATGAAGGGAAGGTAGTCCACACATTCTACCTGGACCTCGCAAAAGCCTTTGACACAATACCCCACTCAGGCATCATAAATAAGCTCACCAGCTTAAATATCAACCCCTATGTCACAAGATGGGTTGCAAACTGGCTCAGGGATAGAACCCACATGGTCAGAATAGCAGGTGTCATGTCAGACTCTAAACCAGTTACAAGTGACGTCCCACAAGGCTCAGTCCTGGGACCTCTCTTGTTTGGTATATATTTCTCAGAGGTACAGGCGAACACGGGTGGACTATGGCTGACTACGTTCGCAGATGACTGCAAACTGGGTGCCGTAATCGACTCTCCGGCTGACACAAGCATCCTCCAAAAGGGTCTCACAGAGACTGATAACTGGTGCCAGAGCCATGGCCTAAAGCTAAATGCCAAAAAGTGCATAGTCATCCCCTTTGGGAAAAACAAAGTGCAAACAAATTACCACATAGGTGGTAATCCATTAAGGACGGAAGAAGTAATTAGGGACTTGGGGACCCAAGTAGATAGCAATCTCTCCTTTGATAATCATGTTGCCAAAGTGGTTAGAAAGACCTTCTATATAGCCCACCTTATCATGAAAGGATTCACATCTAGATCAAGAGAGGTCATTGTGCCCCTCTACTCATCACTTATCAGGCCCATAATTGAATACAATACCCCATTTGGGATGTACCTTACCCGACACCTGCAGCAACTGGAAAGACCCCAAAAGTACCTCACCAAGAGGATCAAGGGGCTCAAAGAGATGCCCTATGCAGCTCGGCTAAAGAAACTCCAGCTCTACTCAGTTGCGTACCACCTACTCAGAGGCGATCTGTGTCTGACGTATAAAGCCATGTCCAACCCAGAATTAATGGACATGCTTCACCTCAGGAAATCCAAATCCCTTAGAGCTACATGCTCCAGGGACTTGAACCTCAGCACAGAAATAAATAGGACATGCTGGAGGGACAGATTCATATCCCAGAGGCTCCCCTCACTCTGGAACAAAATCCCAATCCATGTTAGGCAAAGCCCATCACTGACCCTCTTCAAGAGAAATCTTGACGAGTGGATGGGAGATCGTAAGTTTAACCCTGGGATCTCTTCTGTGTCCCTGCTTGACAGAGGTACAGTAAACTAAATTTAAAAGGGCTATCTTTTGTGACCTACTATACAGAGGCACAGTCAACTAATCTAAAAGGGTGGCGAAAGCCAAGCACACTCTGGCTAGGCTGATAAATGCCCTAGGGCAGATAGCCTAGTATCAACCTATGAACCTATTTGACTCCCATTCAGGAGAACATTTTACATAGCCCCAAGAATCCAGTGTCCTTGCTGCAGAACACTGAGGATGTCATCTCAAAGATGCATATATACATTGTGAAGCAGAGACCCCACATTACTCTGTGCAAACCATCTCCAGACCACTGGATGTGTGCTTCTAATTCTGTCATGGAGTGGTGCACGTCACATATGGACAGAGGCAGTTCGTAATAAAATCAAGCACATAAACACATATGTACATATACCTAATGTCTTCCATCACATAGATATAACAATTTTTGTTTAAATGGTATAGTAATGGCTAGGATTTGATGTGCTCTTGACCAGTAGCCTAGTAATGCTTTATGATCCTGTAAAGATTGCACATGTCAGTGTTGTTATCCATGTGCTATGCTGAGCTGTGGATGCACTGTCACCCTACAACAGTGTATTCCAGTCTGTGATTTCTGCTACTCTATTGATGGCCTTGCTGCTATTTGGCTATATGTTCCTTCCATAACAGCTGTAGTAATATGCCTCCTGAGGACTGTTGACATGGGATGATGCAATCCATATTGTTGCCTTACTAAGGCATGTGTTCTTGCAATGGAGTCAATCAACATTCTACACAGTTCTCATTCAGCCATCACAGTGATAGCTGTAGTGTGACACAAGTTTGCATGTGTAGACAGCATCTGGAAGGGTTATCTAACATACAACAATATTGCATCATACTGATTACACATGTACATACTCCTAGGTTCATCCACATGTTGTAATGCTATTATATATACAAACAAATGACATGTTCAAATTCACTTGCAACCTTGGGGAATTCATTTTATGCACAATTGTGTTGCTGTTCAGAAGTATTATTTGGATATTCAACAGCAGCATTGTGGGACTACCAGCATTTGTGTCATTAAATCTTATGCATGAACTGCATCCATCTCAGTTGTAATGTGTCCATTGGTGCCAGGACTCTCACCCACACATTTCAACTGATAAACTTATAGGCATATGAAGTACAACTGATGTAATGATGTGAAATAGGTTGAGTTGTATGACTGTGTTAAAAGTTCCACCATGTTGCATGTGCTTCATACCAAATATTGTATTTGGAGGTGGTCACAATGTATTTTGTAATTATGTCTGAAAGTTTAAGGGGAATACCCAGCTATGTGCAGAGCTGGTTGTGGATGGCACCACTCATATTCAACCACAGGAAATAACCTGCTAGCTGACAAACCACTGGTGTCACCCGAGGTATACCTTCCACCATTCCTCAGCCTATTATCTCAAAAGAGCAGGTCATCTCTGCTCTCCCTAAGGCTAAAAATGGCATCAGTGGGCCCTGGCAACATACCAGGTTGCCTTTGAAATAACTTCAAACCTGACCTAGCAGACCTACTTGGATTCCTATTTAACCTATTTAACCACAGCCTCCATACAGGCTATATTCTGGCAGAATGGTGGACAGCAACAGTCATCCATCTGCATAATGGGGTACCATCAACATACATAGGGAATTATAGATGCATAAGCCTGACTAACCTCATAGGTCATAAAAATATTCATCATGGACCTTTTCAACAAGGACATAGTTAATCTCCTGACTCTGGAACCAACCCAGTTCGAATTTGTTATGGGTAGATCATGTCTGTTAAATGTTGTTGACTTCTTCAAGAAGGTCACCAAAGCCACGAATGAGGGGAAGACAGTGCATCCCTCTCAGTTTGATCTGGCCATGGCATTTGACACAATTCCTCACTCGGGTACAATAGAGAACTTCACTCAGGTGGGCATAAACCCATAAATTACTAGGTGAGTAGCCAACTGGCTCACTGACAGGGCACATATTGTCAAAGTGGGTGAATTCATCTCTAGAGGCCAGTCACCAGGGATGTACAACAGTGTTCTGTACTAGGGCCTTTCCTGCTCAGTGTTTCTTTCTCAGAAGTAAATGCAAATGTAGACAGTGCTTGACTAAGTTTGTGGATGACTGCAAATTGGGGGCAATCACTGAATACACGAATGACACGGATATATTCCAGAAAGGATTAAAGCACGAATGATTGTTGCCTTAAACATGGAGAGAAAATAAATGCAAAAATTCATAATTATTCCCTTTTGTAAAGTAAATACACCACCTAATTACAATATACACAGCACCCCCCCCCCCAAGAGTAGACCCAATGGTACTTGATCTGGGTACTCAGGTTGATACTAATGTGAACTTTAATCACCCTGTGTCCACAGTGGTGAGAAAGTCCTTTTATTTGGCATAACTCATAAGTAAAGGCATGGAATCCAGATCAAAGGACATTATAACTCCACTGTTCTCTGCTCTCATCACACAAATAATTTAGTAAAATGCACCTTTTTGCATGAACCTTACCAGACATCTGCAACAGCTGGACTGGTCCCAAATGTTTCTCACAAGGAAGGTACAGGGTATAAATACAAATCCTACATGGAAAGATTGAAAGCTGTAGCACTGTATTCTGTCTCCTACAGACTACTTAGGGACGATTTGTGTCTGTCTTACAGGGCAGTGTCCAGTCTGGCCCTGATGAAAATGTTACACATTTATAAATCAAACTACATGTGGGTCACTCATTCCATGGATCTTAACCTAGTCTCTGATAAATAAATCATGTTGGAGACCGAGAAGCACCTGTCAACACCTTCTCTGGAACAAGCTTCCTATACACGTAAAGCCAAGACCTTCCCTGACCCTGTTTAAGCACAACCTGGATCAATGGATGTGTAATCGTAAATTTACTCATGGGGTGGTGCCCATGATACTCATGGGCAGAGGCAGTCAGTATTGCTTACCATAGTGTAGGTTTTTTGTCTGTGAACTTCATTCACCTAGCTATTGAAAACTGTTAAACTCGAGTTAAATCTGGCTAGGTTTGTATTTGCTCTTGGGCCATTAGTCTAGTACTCTACTATGAACATATGAACCTACAATGTGTAATTGTAGCCTATGTATAGCTATAGAGTGACTACTGTGTCACAGATGTACCACTACATCATATCAGTATTACCACATGAGAGGTTGCATGAATGCATATGGGTGTATGTTAGGATTTAATGGCAATGTAACATTTTGCATGGGAATGTCAGGGGGACAGTGATCATGTATCACATGTCTGGATTTTTCAAGTGTGCTTATAGTGGGTGCTCCATGCATTGTTTGGTGTGTTTACAATATTATAGTGACAGCTTCTGATCACTGACACTTGACTTTGGACTACTATAGCTCCTGTGCACATGGGCATAATTGATGCATTGCCATCATTCTCAATACTGCTGTACCATTTATTATAATGGATCATTTCTTAATTCACACATCAGTTGCAGATGCTTCAGATGTAAGACGCTGTCCGGTTCGATTCTCAACTAGAGCGTCATCTGCGTGGAGACATGTGTGAATGGGCGTACCTTCGTTGAAGGCTGTGAGTTAGGGCTGGTAACTCGGCACATAAAAATCAACAACCAATCATTAGCGGACCGAAGTTCCGCTGTGGCGACCCCTAACCGGGAAAAGCCGAAACACACAAATTACATGTGTTAGATGCATGCACTACCCAATGGTGTGTAGGGTATCTACTCATAATAGTGTGATGTTTGTATGTGTTGTTATCTGTTTAGCTGATACCTACATCAGCCAGGGATGCTTTAGTCAAGTTTATCGCATTTTGGCATAGTGAGCTCCCACACACCTGGTAGCCCATACACAATTATTATTTGGGATGTAGGTTTATAGGTTCATAGATGTTTACTAGGCTAATGACCACAAGGGCCTTTTTAAGCCTAGCCATGCATCCCAAATCTCTGACGAGTTCTGATACCCTTGATAAGTGTAAGCATAGGCCTGGGAGATGAACCATTTATAGGTTACCTGTCTGCATCAGAGACATAAGTGCCAAACTAGGGATGAATTTCCCATGTACACCCATAGGATTTGACAATGCAGACTTTCCTGTGTGATACATCTTTCTGTACTGCACCCAGTAAATAAACAGCTCATTGATGGCATGAGTGTGATTTTTGTAGGTGGTGATTGTGGCTTATTTGTCAGGAAAGCCTGTCAACTGATCATGACTGGCCCTGATTTCAACTCTACCTTTAACACTGTTTCTCTAAAGCCATCCAAAAATTGGTCATTGGGGGGGGAGGGGTGGTAAATTCCCCTTAGAGAATACTGACAATAATTACAGTTGTACTCTTCAGTTCCTGAAGAACATGTATAATATCAGTGACACAGGTTAATGATCATAATATTATGAAAGCATCCATGACTGTGCTTGTTTCTGTCTATATTTGACCATGATTCTCTTGGTATGTGTCCCTGATTGAATATGACTGACATGTCATCATAACTCTCAAACAAGCAAGTCATTTTTCAGATCTTAAGAGTATGCATATATCCCTAATTTATAAACCATCCTTGTTAAATATCCTCTCCAGTGAGCATGTCACTGATGTTTATATCACAAACATTCACCTCCATTAACATGTAACCGTGTGTGACCATCACATAGATACTTTAATGTGTATTTATATCATAATATACTTGCTCAGGATGTGTAAACAGCAATATGTACTGTGCTATCTACATATGTGCTTAATGTTATGCTACTGACTTGTGCTGGAAGTGTACATAAATTTACTTCTCCGATCTACAACATCTGGAAAGGCCACAGAAATATCTCACAAAGAGGATTACAGGACGCAAACAGGTGCCCTATGCAGACCGTCTCAAAAAACTCCAGCTTTACTCCGTTGCATATCGCCTACTCAGAGACGATCTCTGCCTAACATACAAAGCTATGTCAAACCCAGAGCTGTTGGACATGCTCCACTTAAAGAAATCCCAATCCCTCTGAGCTATACGCTTTCGGGACCTAAACCTTGTCACCACAATAAACAGAACATGCTGGAGGGATAGATTCCTGCTCCAGAGACTTCCCATACTCTGGAACAAACTACCTATCTATATCAAACAAAGCTCCTCATTAGCACTCTTCAAGAAAAATCTTGATGATTGGATGGGAGATAGGAAATTCACCCCAGGGATCAGTTCTGTGGCTCTGCTCGACAGGGGGCCAGGAAAATAATTTTCTTGGGTGGCGAAAGCCAGGGTATACCTTTTTAGGTTTATATAGGCCCTAGGGCCAATAGCCTAGTACCTACCTATGAACCTATTTTAGGGCCATTGACATATTTTCCATGCCCTCTTACTCTTTATTCATTCCTATTCTGTGCCTATTTTCATCAGCACACTTTCACTGCCCAATGTACATTTCCTTGCATTTGCCCTTCCCAGTTAACCTACCCTCCCTCCATTACTTTGTTATTCAAATTATTTATTTATTGTATATTGCAGAGAGTACACTTTTCCTTATTGTGTTAATACTGATGGTATTGCATTATTTTTACTCCTGGTAGTGCGAGTAGTCTCATTGATCATGTCTGAATGTAAGCAAACTTGAATACATCATCTTTCTGTGCTCGAGCTGCTCTGCACAGTTTCCTGGCCAGCGAAACTGCTGCTGGCCACCGTGATTGTATTCATGTAAGAGTGATGAGCAGCATAGATATGCAATCAGTGCTGCTGTTCATGTCGCTAACTCATAAATATCATGTAGGATTTGAGTTTATTGAATCCCCGGGCATATCTTTTGGTGCTGCCTGACTATGGTAGCTTTGAAGAGGTTTTGGGGAAGTAGAATAATATTTTAACATTAAGATGTACTTTATGGGGGGTTTCCTCATTTTATATTCTCTTGATGAATGAGAAGAATTTGGTCTGTTTAGTTTTTATGGTAGTTAAAGTGATTCCATTTAAAACTGGAAGCCTCCCTCCCCCAGTAACAGAAGAAATAGACATGGAGTTGTATGAGCTGGAGAGTAACACTGAGTGGTTGTCATGGTTGCAGTATCTAGAAAGAAAATGATTTGCACTTACTGCAAAAAACTTTTGTTAGCAAAGCACATATGATGCTAAGACGTGTAAGAGGTACCTGGGACAGCTTCATCTCTTAAGGTAAAAAGAATGTGATCATTTGACTTTAAAATAGGTAAAAGGAAAAGGAAAACATCTTTCATGCTGTGTTAAGAGATTAAGTAGCCGTTGGTTCTGCCACTTAGAGATGACTTGGTATATTTTATTTTTATATTCTGTAAATAGCTTGTATTTCTGTTAATGTATGTAAAATATTTAAATTTTTTTTGATTTATTATTAATAAAAAATATTAAAAAGGGTATTGTACTGGACAAGACATGTGAGATAATAAATTGCCTGATGAACCACTGGATTACATTTAGTTTTTGGAGCCCTTGTCCGGAAGGATGGATTGTTGGTCTTTCTCTATTGAAACAAATGGCAGAGTAAGGTCATGATAAGTCTTGCAATTTGGAGAACTGGCTGACTGAGGTAATGGTCACTAAAATAGATGATTTCCAAGCTAAGAGTTTTAATTCTGCAGAAGCTGTAGGCTCAGAAGAAGGAATAGTGAGCTTCCACAACATATAATCAATACATCAAAGAGGAATTATATCCCTAACTGGTGGCTTAAGAAAAAGATGCTATTAACAAATGCCTTACAAACTTTAAGGATAGCTATTGGCTGGAGGTCTTGACTGTTATGGGGTTTAGAAATAGGAACTAAATGCACTTTGGAAGAATAGAAAAGGCCCATGTCAGATCCTTGATAGTGTTGGTTATGAGGGACCAGAAATGATGAGTAATGGGGAATCCACTTCCTTGGCTAAAGCCCAGATAGGCAAATCTTTTCCATTTGTCCATTCAAGTCTTCTGAGTGGAAGATCTTTGGGAAGAAGTAATGATAGAAATCATTGTAGCCAAGGCTTCTGCAGACACAGTGACTACTGGAAGTGGAGCACCCAAGCGGTCACCTCTCCATAACCTGTAGGAAACAAAATATGGAAATGCTTTGAGTTAATCCACATAGTACTTGTTTTCCACACCACATATTCTTTTTGTGAGTCTCTCAGGACTCTTGTGTTGTTGCATATGCCTGACCAGGTACATACTAAAGGGGGCATTACACTCCATGATTGGTCTTATGAGAGCAGAGTACAATTGAACAATGTCATGTTTTAATCTAAATGCCATGCACCTGCTTATAAGTTGTGCATTACATCAATTTCTTCTGGGGCTTCTTCTGTTTGCCACCTACTTCTCTGAGGTCAAGGCTAAGGTCAAGGGTCTTCGATCAGGCAAGTTCTAACTGTACACTCCTGCTACTAGGGTGCAGGGGAACCTTCTCCAAAAAATGATGGCCTGGATTAGTGCTCAAGTTATACAAACAAAGCTAGATTCAGCAGATTTGAATCTAGTCTATGCTACAGCAAACAAGGCATACCAATTTCAGAAAGAAACAGTTCAAATAATCAGAAACTCCCAGCTCAGAAGAGCAGAATCTAGCCTCTCCTCCAACAAGGATGCAGACCACAAACCGTCTTAATGTAAAATAACTGGCCTGAAGCCCAAGTGCTTAAACCAGAACTAATATACTTTTAGAATAACAGACACTGAGCCTTCAATCAGAAATTCCCAACTTAGAAGGATGTAAGCTACCTGTCCTGCCACAACAGTGCAGGTCATCACAAACCTTCTTAATGTAAAACAACTGGTCTGAAGCCCAAGTGCTTAAACCAACAGGCTTAGAATAACAGTTACAATTTAATCAGTCTACTACCAAGCAGTAATAAATGCAGCAGAATAAATACAATTGAGCACTTTTAAGAAGAGGCAAAAGCAAGATAACTTAATAAAGTAGGAAAAAACACAAGTACAGTAAAAGCAGATGAATAAAGTGCAATTTTTTTGTTAGTAAAGTGCAAGGAGAGAGGAAGTAGGTTGGCCTTCTCAAATGTTCTCTCTGTATTAAGTAGAGTGAACATTAGACTGGGAAGGGTGTCCCAGATCAAATTTACAGTAGGGGCGGCAACTGCAAAGACACCAACTATAACAACACCACAAGAATAATGGGAGGGAGTGGAAACCAGTTTCATGACAGATGAGAAGAGAAAACAATGCCAGAAAATATATAAAATATTTCAGTCAGGCAACAAAAATATTTCAGTCAGGCAAAAGTAAGACAATGCAGAACTCTGAAAGGTTAAAATGCCAAGAAATATACTTATCAATCAGGGGTATATTTACAGATTGTTTGAGAATCACACTTCAGCCAGAACACCAGGAGTTGCCAACAGTGTATGCAAGAATTTACAAACAGAAACAATTTTTAAATCAGCAAGCCTTGAAGAAATCAGATAACACAAAAGCTGTTAGACCAGTTTTATAAGCTCTACCACAGGAATAGGGGGGAAACAGTTTCAGGACAGATGAGAACAGAAAGCAATGGCAGAAAATATATAAAATAATTTAGTCAGGCAACAAAAATATTTCAGTCAGGCAAAAGTAAGACAATTATTCCAACAGTCAAAATGCAGATGGTGCTAGCAAATGGTTCCTCCAGCAACAAATCCAAGTTAAAAAGCAAGTAAAGGAGGTTCCAGACCACGGCTGTACAGCACATAAAACAGTTTAATAAAATAACAGTCAGATACCAGGTGAGCGCTTTCGTGGCCCAAGCCACTTCATCAGACAACACAAGAATACTGTAAAAAATATAGAGTGCCACTGGTATCAGATAAACCAAAAAAAGTGTATGCTGCAGCAAAAAAAGTTGTCAATTGCTAAGAGTAGGGTAAAACACTTTAAATTCTTTAATAGTCCATAAACAAACAGTATAGGTAAGCGCTTTCACAGTTGCCTGCTTCCTCAGACCTCAATACAAAGACAATCAAGATGCATTTATACATTACTACAGCCAATGATACCAATTTAGTTAATGAGGCAAATTCCTTTTCCTAAGAACAGGTTTTAAACAGATGGCACTGTTCAGACCTGGAGGGGCATATGCTTTAAAATCAATTATTCACCTGAGTTCCACACATTCTGTTTCATTACTCACATCACCTTCTCTTAAATTTTCTAAGATTTTTTGTAGCACTAAATTTAAAACTATGGTTGTCTCCTGCTTCTAAGACATGCTTTGCCAGTGCATTAGTCAGTTTCTTATTACGTATGTCATTAAGATGTTCCAGTACCCTCGCCTTCAACATACGATTCGTTTTTTCAGCATAGAAACAGTCACATAGTTTACATTTAGCCATATATACTATGTTTCTAGTGTAACAATCTGCATAGAATGAGAGTTCTATAGGCTCCTTAGAAATGGGATGCATCACCATACAAACTGGCCAAATACTAGGGCAGGCTTTGCAAGCTCTACATGCATGAGCTCCCCTGCTTTGTGATACAAGATGTCCCTTGCATCTGTTCTGTTTGTAACAAAGTCGCTGCTTCAGGTTTTTACAGTTTTTAAAACTAAACCTAGGGGTAGAGTCTATTACCATGCTTATTTTAGGATTTACTAACAAGATGGCTACACCAATATTGTTATGGCTATGTAGGAGAAGGAACATTTATTGAATGAGATGCAGGGATCATTGAGATTCTATAGGAGGTTTGTGGATGATCTTTTTATGTTATGGGAAGGTGATGAATTTTTATTTGCGCCTTTCTTTCGAACTTTAAATAATATCACAAGCCTTCTTCGATTTTCCATGAAAAGCTCATTTGTCATTATAGATTTTTTGGATGTTAGAATAACCCAGAAGGATGGAGGAGATTTTGAAACAGAAATCTATAGAAAAGAATGCTATAGAAATAGCTACCTCCACAGACAGAGTATGCATCCTTAGCATATTTTTAAGAATAGAGTGAAAGGACAGGGACTTAGGATGTTAAGACTGACAGCCAACCATGAGAAATTTAAAGGAGAACTTAATAATATGAAGGATAGGTTCCTACAGAGAGGATATAATGAGGGTGAGATTCATAAGGCCCTTGTTGGCCTATCAGAGATGAGGGAAAAAGAAGGGAGACCTTATTTTTCAGAGGGTTTTACTCCATTAGTACCTGGGAATAATGTATGGAAACCAATGAGAATACCTGTAACAAATTCCAGTAATGTCAGGTTACTGCAAGATGTATATCGTAGGACCCATGCAGATGGACAATACAGTTACGACTGCTGAATCCTACACAAATGCACTCTATAAGCACTTATACGAATGCTATCCCAAACAGAACCAAGACGCTATCCTCCAAAAAAAAGGAAGCCAATCTGGTGGTCCCCTGCCATAAACAAACTGTACAACAGAAGGAAGAAATTGTTGCAAAAGAGAGTAAACTCCCATGAGTGGAGGAGCTCCCTGGTCAGCCTCAGTAAGAAGCTGAGATCCCTTATAAGATCCTCCAAGCTAGCTACGAAAACAAAATTGCCACTGATTCTAAGGACAACCACAAAGCATTCTGTAGCTATGTCAAGAATCTCAATGGCAACACCCAGATCTGCTCTGAGTTACAGCACAACAACATGAAAATTACAGAACCAACTGATATTGCCAACATTCTGGCAGATAGGTTTAGTGCTAACTTTACCCCCCAAAGGGCCCATATCTATACAGGAAGAATGCAGAGTCCCTGTAATCACAACTGCGCAGGAAAAAGCTGCACTCTATAAAGCCAAAAACACAGCATCCATGGGACCGGGCAACATCCCAGGTTGCATTTTACACGAACTTCAGAACGAAGTAGCTCCCCACCTAAGCACCATGTTCAATCATATCCTCACATCAGGCTTTGTGCCCACTGAATGGCGTACAGCAACAGTTATCCCACTCCACAAAGGGGGAGCCACCACTGATCCCAGGAACTTTCGCCCTATTATCCTGATGAGCCTGGTCTGCAAAACCATGGAACGTATCATCACGGAACTCATAAACAAAGACATGGGTAACCTCTAAACTCTGGATCCCACCCAGTTCGTGTTTGTGAAAGACAGATCATGCCTCCTGAACCTGATTGACTTCTTTGAGACAGTCACCAAAGCCGTAGATGAGGCCAAGGTGGTTCACACAGCATATCTTGACCTCGCCAAGGCTTTCGACACCATCCCTCATTCTAGAATTATAGCTAAACTCACTAAACTAGGTATAAATCCCTACATCACAAGATGGGTTGCCAACCAGCTCACTGACAGAACCCAAACTGTAAAAGTTGCACACTCCAAATCTGACTTCAAACCAGTGACAAGTGGAGTGCCATAGGGTTCAATCCTGGGACCTCTCCTGTTTGGTATCTACTTCTCTGAAGTACAGGCTAACACAGAAGGCCTCTGGCTAATGAAGTTCAAAGATGACTGCAAACTAGGAACCATAGTTGAGTCCCCAGATGATGTGGAAATCCTACAGAAGAGCCTCACTGAGACAGATGCCTGGTGTCAGAGCCATGGCCTCAAGCTCAATGCCAAAAAGTGCATTGTCGTCCTCTTTGGTAAAAACGCTGCACCCATGAACTACTACATAGACAGCAGTCTACTTAACACCGAATGTGTGATAAGAGACCTTGGGACCCAGGTGGACAGTAGTCTGTCCTTTGATAGTCACATCGCCGCAGTAGTCAGGAAGTCCTTCTACGTGGCGCACCTCATCATAAAAGGGTTCTCATCCAGGAAAAAAAGAGGTCAGTTTTCCCCTCTACTCGACACTCATTAGACCCATTATAGAGTACAACGCCCCTTTTGGGATGTACCTCACAACACATCTACAACAACTGGAAAGGCCACAGAAATACCTCACAAAGAGGATTACCGGCCTCCAACAGATGCACTATGAAGACCGTCTCAAAAAACTCCAGCTTTACTCTGTCGCATATCGCTTACTCAGAGGCAATCTCTGCCTAACATACAAAGCTATGTCAAACCCAGAGCTGTTGGACATGCTCCACTTAAAGAAATCCCAATCCCTCCAAGCTACACGCTCTAGGGACCTAAACCTTGTCATCACAATAAACAGAACATGCTGGAGGGATAGATTCCTGTCCCAGAGACTTCCCATACTCCTGAACAAACTACCTGTCTATATCAAACAAAGCTCATTAGCACTCTTCAAGAAAAATCTTGATGATTAGATGGGAAATAAGAAATTCACCCAGGGATCACTTCTGTGGCTCTGCTCGACAGGGGCAGAGGTAAATAATTTTCTTGGGTGGCGAAAGCCAGGGTACCTTTTTGGCTAGGCTTATGTAGGCCCTAGGGCCAATAGCCTAGTACCTACCTATGAACCTATTATAGAGTGATTTCCTCACTACAGTAAGCACATTGTGGTCGAATGCCAAATCACTATATACATGTGTTCCCAAATCCCTGACTACAGAGTCTACTCTTAGGGGAGTATTGTCACTGTAGTAGTTTGCTGTTGTGACCATCTTCCTGAAAGATGTAGTGATGCACATTTTGGCAATGAGTTGTAGACCATGACTCTGGCACAAGTTACTAATTTTTATCAGGCTTTCTTAGAAGGTATTGATTGCTCCTAGTTTGCGATTATCTGTAAACTTGCTTAGCCAGAGACCCTTGACCTTAGCATTGACCTCAGAGAAGTAGATGGCAAACAGAAGAAGCCCCAGCATTGGGCCGTGAGGCACACCATTAGTAACAGGCCTTTTTGTGAAGGAAGACTCCCCTATTTTAACTTCTTGGGTTCTGTCTGTAAGCCAGCTGGCTATCCAGTGGGTGATGTAAGGGTTTATACCTAGCTTAGTGTACTTTTCTGTAATGCCTGAGTGGGGTAATGTTTCATGAGCCTTGGCCAGGTTAAGGTAGGCAGTATGCACCAATTTGCTTTGGTAGTGGTCCTGAAGAAGTATACCAGTTTGAGTAGGCAAGACCTGCCCTTGAGAAATCTAAACTGATTTGGGTCTAATGTTTGTAGGTTACCTATGTTGTCATTTAGAATATCCATGATTAATTCTCTCTGTAGCTTTGCATCTCAGACTAGCCATGCTTATGCATTGATTAATTCCCTGGTCAGGGGATGGCCAGCCCCTGTGCAGCAGGATAATTGCTGCAGTCCACCATTTGTTTGACACAAAGACTGCTTGGAAGCTGTGGTTAAATTGTATATCTAACAGTCTTGATGGTTCATGTTTCATGCTTTTATGGAGGCATTCTGGGATATTACCTGGATCCATCGATGCAGTGTTCTTGGCTTTGAAGAGCACCATGAACACCTGCTGTCTAGTGATAGCTAGGGAAGTTAAGTATGTGAGTGTTTCCTGAGAGGTATCTGGTGAGTGGGTTAGAACTGGAGCTAAATTTGTCAGCCAGGAGGTTTGCTAAACCTTCCGGTTCTGTATAGGTGGCACTATTTACAATTAATTTGGCACATTGCTGTGTTGCCTTTGAGGTTGCAGACATAGCCGAATAAAGCTTTGTGATTGTCCTTGACCTGGGAGGCTGATTTTACCACAGATTTTGTTTTGGTGGACTTTATTAGCCCCCTGAGTTGCTTGTTTATGTTGCAGAGGGATTTGCTTCACTTTGCTGAGATTGCAGCTCCTAATTTTTATGATGATTTTCTTCCTTTTGTTATACAACCTATTGATGTTGAGATTCCACCAGGACATCTTGTTTTGAGTTGATCCTGTTCTTAATATGGGTAGGTACAGTTGTCTCTATGCAGCTGTTAATATGATTATCCAGAGTTTCTGTGAATGATTCCAAATAGGTAGTGGTGTTCTCAGGGTTTGGAGACTTGAAATTTTGCCAGGGTGTCACTTAGTAGGAATTTTGCCTTAAAATAATTCCTAAAAGTTCCATAGTTAGCCAGTGTCCTTGCACTCCTGAGTGTGTCATCATTTGCATGAGACATTAAATCAAGGGACCATCTATCTGAGTTGGTGGTATCTCTGGTAGATATAAAAGATCTCACAGCATCTATGGAAAAAGTAGGGGTCCTTTATTTTACATAACATAAAAAACACATTATTTACAGGCACATATATACATGGGTCTATATATTTATGTTTATTGTTTAACATATATCTTCATTGTTTTTCTTCCATAATTAACCCCCCACTTTTTCAAAAACTATCATCTAATTTTTTGTAATATATCTGGCAAATTCCATTTTCCATTAAACAAAATGTCATTCAGTCTTTCATTCCAAGTAACCCATATTATATAAAATAAATTCTTATCTACTCATCTCACACATTCTTTTTTTTATTCTTGTAATACCCATACGTAATCATATTCATATTTGTATTATTAACTAACTTTATATTTATAGAGTTTCACCACTCTTTTACATTTCAAAAAGAAGAAAAAAACATGCTTTGTCTCTTTTCCCCACAAAATAAACACAAGGACTGGATTCAATAAACCCTATACAGCTTGCTAAAAATGTGTGCACGATAGTGAACCGATTTATATTTAGTAACCGGCTGTACATGGTGCATAGAGCTAGGCAAACATGATAAACACTGTGGCACTGTGTGCTTTTACAATGCCAGTTAGTAACTCTAGGTTTTAAATTGGAGTTTTGATTTCACCCCCGATGGTTAAAAGGGGTTACTGCACTTATTTGTATTATAAAACTATAAAAACATTTTACAGAATTGTTTTATGACACATTTTAATAGTTTGTATTCAATTTTAAGTTCATTATGCTATTCAGTCGCCAAGACATTTTTAGAAAATGAATTATTTTTAGAAAATGAATTATTTTTAATGATAATAAGAATGTATTTTAGAATTTCCTTATATGGTGATTTTCCTGTTGGGAAAGGTTCACAGGAAGTCATGTGATGATTCTGGAAGTATTTAATGTGAATGAACTTCCAGCAATGTTGTTTGCCTTGAGAAAGCTCGCATGTGGTCGAGTGAAAGCGCTTGGAAGATATTGTGGATTTTTACTTTGCCTGGTTATATTAATGGATCTTTTCGGAGACCTAGCAGCTGTTTGATTTCTTCATCTGCTTATTTTGAAAGCCTTTGTTTACGTGCTTCCGGGTCCTGTGGTGCCAAGTGATTTTCATTCTTGGTTTGATTTTGCTTTTAGTTTTGGTGTTTTTTTAAACACTGTGGCATGCCAATTACAGCATATGCAGCTGAAATGTATGCTAATTAACCAATCCGAAATGGCTGAGCTATTCAACAAGCTATAAAGCAATCGTATACACTTAGTGCAGGTTTTTGCCTTGAATTCCAAAACATATTGGAATACAGCCACAGAAACTACACTAGAGGGAAAGCATGTTAGGGGCTGCTGTTGCTCTTCTGCATGTGTATGTGCACCAGGCTCAAGTCTATGCTGCTGCTGCTGCTGCTGATAGGCCTTGGGCAAGAAGAAGAAGGGTGTATAGACCCCATTTAATTTTTCATGGTGTGCATGAGGTGGAAATAGAGCACTACAGAGTGGATATCGACACACTCCAGGAGCTCTGCAACCTCTGTCGTCCTCAACTGAGAGCAAGTGCAAACCAAGGGGAATCAATACTTGTGGAAACCAAGGTATGTGTAGCACTCAGAATTTTAGCTACAGGAAGCTTCCAGAGACCAACAGGGTACATGCTGTTGGTGTCACATGCATCAGTATCCAGGATCCCATATCAATTCCTGAATGCTCTGCTACAGCATGCCAGTGACTGTATATATTTTCCCCATATCCCAGAGGACAGAGCTACAACTATGCAGGACTTCTACCCCCTGTCATACTTTCCTGGAGTTTATGGTGCCA
Source organism: Protopterus annectens (assembly GCF_019279795.1). Lineage (NCBI taxonomy): Eukaryota > Metazoa > Chordata > Ceratodontiformes > Protopteridae > Protopterus > Protopterus annectens. Next base: position 1,364,267,341 of record NC_056745.1, read on the forward strand.
TAGACTGCATGCACATTGAAATCAAGGCACTACCTGGGGAACATTGAAGGGTCTGCATAAAGAGAAAGGGCTTCCACCATTAAATGCTAGGTCAAGTGTAATGCTAAGGGAATCATCCTGAATGTGTGTGCTGGCAGTCCAGGCAGTTACCACAACTCACAGTTCTATAAGAGGTTTTCCAGGGGTGATATCTCACCAGGCCATTTACTGGGGGATGCAGGGTATCCACTCGAACCATGACTAATGACTCCCATCAGAAATGCACACACAACCATGAAGGAATGCTATACTGAGGCACATGCTTAAGCAAGAAATGTCATAGAGCATTTGTTTAGGTTGCTGAAGTCACTGTTTTGGTGCCTAGATACATCGGGGGGACCCTGCACTACAATTCTACTACTTGTGCTGAAATTATGACTGTCTGTCCTATCCTACACAGTATTATCTTGAGAAAACAGCTGCAACAGGAGAACTAAGGGGAAGGAGCACACATTCTGCTACAACTGGCAGAGGGGGATCCACCAGCCACTGTGGGTGTAGGTAGACATAGGTGATCATAATATGCCTTCACCCTGGCCAAAAAAAGCAATGGATAGCACACATGCTGACAATCTAAAGGGTACAATTTTCATCCCATGCACATACATACATTAATACTGAAGCCAGGCAATGTTCACAGCCTTTACTTACCTATGTAATAGCTGTGTAGTGCTAGCATCAGGCAGTCAGGCCCGAATAACAACCGTTGTAACTGCAGGACTATTGAGGTAAGTGTTGAACCTGAACAGGAAAATAAATGGGTAAGAACACAAATGAATGGCAGATACTTGCATACTGTTACTTGAAAATGTACCTAAGTAGAATGTGTGTGAAGCTGTCCAGCAATGACATCAGTATGTGACAGGACTGACTTATGTCGATAGATTTCTGCCGTTTATCAACTAACATGCCTCACGCATGGAAAATGCACACAATAGAAAAAGCAGTCCAAAATCATATTATCCCTACATTCTCACAAGTGGAGCAATAAGCCTCACTGACATATCAGCGAGTTCAAGGTAGTAATCAAAACATTAAAAAGGCTGCAGGAAATCAGTAAAAGTTTCAAAACAGCATCACCAATACATATATTAAACACTCAGTTAGCTATGCCCCCTGTGCATCAGAAAAATACATATGTCTCCCTGAATCCAAATGTGCTTATATCATTTGCTCCATGCATTGTTTGGTATGTGAACAAATTATCACAGTGACAGATTCCTTGCTGATTGATGCTAGACTTTGCACTGCTGTAGTTTCTGTGCACATGGGCATAGTTGATGCAGTGCCATCTGTCTCACATACTGCTGTACCATTAATTATAGCACACCAGCTCTTAATTCAGACATGAATTGCAGATGCTTCAGACAATTTATCCATTGCTATTAAAAGTGGCAGATGCATGCAGTACACAGCTGTATGTAGAGAATCCACTCATAATAGTGTGTTGCTTGTAAATGTTGCTATCCTTGTGGTCTATACCTAAGTCAGCCAGGGATGCTTTAGTCAAGTGTATTGCATTTGGCATTGGCATCATGTGCTTGCACACATCTTGTCTGCCATACAGAACTATTTTTTGTGATGCATACCCATTAGGAATTGCCAGTGCAGACTTCTCTTGAAGGTGTTGTGCAAGATGCATGTGTGATACGTCTTTCTGTGTTGCACCCAGTAAATACAAAGATTATTGATAAACATTGATGGCATGTCTTTGATTCTTGCAGGTGTGGCTTGTGTATTATGTGTAGTGCCAACCTCCCAACTGGACAGGATTGCCCATGAATTCAACTTCAGGTTTAACACTGTCCCTCTAGACCCCTCCAAAGACAGTTTATTTTTTGAAATGGAGTGGTGAATTCCCCTAACAGAATGCTGCCAATCATTACAGTTGTACACGTCTGTTCCTGCAGAACACGTATAATAACTTAAACTCACATATTCTGGCAATGTAACAGATTAATGTTGTTAATATTTTAAAATTGTTCCTGATTGTGCCTGCTTTTGTCAATAGTTGTCCACGAGTCTTTTGCTATGTGTCCATAACTGATTATGTGGTATGCTGATATTTCAGTCATATTCAAGCAAGTCATTTTGCAGAGCTTCACGATGTGTACATACCCCTTATTTTATATACCATCCTTGCTAAATGCCCTCTCTAGCGAGCATGTCAGTGGTGTTTATATCATAACCATTCATCTCTATTCACATGTAACCTTGTGTGACAGTCACATATGTACTATCATGTGTGATAATATACTCACACAAGAAGTGTAAACAGCAGAGTACATACTGTACTATCTATATAAGTTCTTATTGTTATGCTACTGACTTGTCTTGGAAGTGTACATACATATCCTATCTTGGGTACATTCCCATATTTTATATGCCCTCTTCCTCTTTTTTCATTCCTATCATCCATGTCTGTGGTCATTTTAATCAGTACACTCTCCCTGCCTAGTGTATTTATGTTTACTTGCATTTGCCTTTGCTGTTCACCCCACCATCTATTATTTCAGTCTGTAAATAATTGTTGTAATGTACCTTGTACTGAGTACACTCTTCTGTAATGTGTTAATACTGCAGTTATTGCAGTATTTTCACCCCAGTAGTCATTGTGGCTGTCTGAGCAATCTCAAAGAGCAATGCATGTCCTTTCTGCATTAATGCTGCTCTCATGGTTTCCTGACCGGCAACACTGTTGCTGTCTGTGAAACCTTGCTTGTAATCACAATGCATGGCATGAATATGTGATTAGCACTGCTACTCATTGTGCAAACACATAAACTCTATGTAGGCTGCATATGAACCCTACAAGTAGTTTATGGAATCCCCAGAACACTCTTTCAACTTTCTTTTTAAATGGCATATTCCTCTTTACTGGCAACTTATTTATCACCAGTCTCCATAGAAAATCCTGGCACACTACTGTCTTGGTACACGACGTTTTCCTGACCTTAATGGCTTTAATCATTTACTTCTTTTGGTATATTTCCCATGGATTTACGTAATAATATTGTTTAATCACATTATTATACAACATCATTCTATCTTTCTCTAAATAATCAATTTTTATGTTCCATTTTTCGTATTTTTCTTTAATTTTTAATTGCTTCATTTGCATATTCGTATTCTTATTCTCATCACCTCCCAGAACTTTTTGTACTTAATCTTACTATTCATAGATTCATAGGTTAGGCTACTAGCGCTTGCCTTTCTTGCGCATTTTAAGCCTAGTCAATTATCCTTTGTGAGATTCAAACCTTGCACCTTGTGTTTGTAAGGCAAACACCTTAACCATTAGGTCACCCTCCCAACCTAAAGGTTAATTTCTCATTCTTCATTTACCCACCATACAAGATTAAAGAAGCAGAATAAACTGGATTTGGTAACACTATTCCCCCTTCATCTGCACTAGTATACAACACACCTCTTTTCACTGGGTTTAATCTTGAACCCCAATATGAAAAAAACACCAATTGCACAATTTATTTTTCATAATTTTGTGGGATCATATAAGCATTTCAAGTATGTGCTATTTTTCCCATTAATACAGAATTCACCAAATAACTATTTTCTTGAATGCTAATCTGTGCATCCTCCGCAGAAGACATATTTCTTTCATTTATTTTATCAAATATTCCTATTCAACAGTAATACATAATTTTCCTCAAATTTTATCTCTAGCCTAGACCCCCTCATTCATTTAAATTACACCCACACCACAGTTTTCACTACATCACCCAAAACCCTTGGGTTTTATCTTTATTCATGGTCATTCCCATTTCCTTTAAACATCCATTCAGACAAACCACACTTCCCTCATCCATATTGTGTTCTTAGCAACTACAATTATATCATCTTCATATGTTAAAACTACCTGTATCACCACCTCCTTTTCCATGACATATCTAGCATCTTTCATTTTATATGCTCCTTCACTCACTGTCACATTCACTACCAGTGCAAACAGTATTCCACTCATGGGACATCCTTGTCTTATACTACACTTCATGCATATTTCTTTACTCAGCTATCCATTCATTAACACACTCACTCAGTTATTTTGATATGCTAACATACATTTCTCTCCTAATTTCATTACCTAGTCCATACTTCTCTATAACATCCCACAGAGCATCATGTCCTACTGTACCAAATACATTCTTAATATCACCTACCAGAACTTTTTCAAAACCAATAACAATTCTTGACTTCTCATCCCTTTTATACCATAGATACTTTATTCCATAATATCCCTCCTCCTTCCCTCCATTGTCCTCTGTATAATCTCATAAAAAATATAATATGTTATTCAGTGTGATGGGTCTCCAGTTTTGTTTACATATAAATGTTAATGCTCTACTACATAACTCTTCATAACAAACCCTTCCTTCAATCATTTATTCAGTACATTATAAAATACTCTGCTTGCCAGTCCACTCATTTATTGTACATTCCATACACTACACCGTCTGGGACTGATACTGAATAATCATTTACTTAACTAAGTACATCATCCAATTCACTAACAGCAATTTCTTTTTCAAAATTTTCCTTAACTTATTCTGTAAATTTTTTACTTTCCATTCTTTCTTATTTTCCTCTTTTTACTATTGTACATACTTTCCACATGCTCTAATGTAGACATAATTTGCTCTTGTATTCCTTTTACTTCTTTTACATTTTTCATTTCCTTTATTATACTAATATCCTCCTTTACTATTTTACCCAAATATGCAGATACCTACTTCCATCTCCCTTGTAAATAATATTTCTACCTAAAGAGAAATGCCTTAAATCTTTCTCAATTTCTTTCAAATATTTGTTTTTCCACATCATAATACTCTTTTCTATTATTCTGTAATACATTTCTATACATTTTCCCATACTTAACTTTTTCTTCCTTTCTTACATCATCCCACCATTGAAAAAAACATGTCTTTGTTGAATTCAGTCCACCATTCAGATCAGTTTTTATAGAAGTCCTTCATGGTTTTATGATTATTGCATAACTGCAGTACTTCCCACTCTCCAATTTCATCCCATAATCACGCATTTATTCCTTTTATTCCATTCCAGATTTTAATAGTCTCCCTTTCTTCTATCACTTCTATCCACATTGCTAAAAGAGTTGAAATAAAATTTCACAACTGCATCACCATCTGCTACCCTCAAACCTTTTGATAATGCAAAATAATCAGTTTCAGATCCACGTGCCTTTTTCTATAAATCCATTGACTTTTCTTCCACACAGTTAATTTACTACATTTTATCACTTCCTATATTTTTTACATCTTTCCCTTTCTTTTTTAATTTTCCCCTTAAATCACAATTAAAGTCCCAACGAATTATAATTGTCATCACACATAGTCTAATATCTGCTAAAACAGATTCTCTCTTTCCTCACTGGTTAAATATGCATGTAGTGTTATAATTCTATAAATATGTTCTCTCCAACTCATGTCCACAACAGTTAAGCTTCCCTTCCTTACCAGTGTTACATCTAGTATTTTCCCTCTTTATTACACAACACAGCCACTCCAGAACAACGCTCACTTTCTAAGTTCCATATTATATTTCCACCTCACAATTTTTCTTTTTAGTAGTATTTCTTCACCTGTCAGGAATCTTACATCTACTAACAGAATAACATCTATATCACATTTAAACACACCATTTGAATATTCCTGTCCCTTTTAAAGTGTAAATAATACTGTTCACAATTACAGAAACTAAAGTTGTTCTTTTTCCTTCTTTTTAGTTTTTAGTTTAGGGGAAATATTTGTAAATTTACATTTTCTTAGTTTAATTCTTCCCCCAATTGAATATTTTTCTTGGATTTATATGCAAATAATATTTGATCACTGGACTCAGATTTTTCACTGGCTAGAACTTCAAAAAATATTAGTATTAAACCATTCTCCTGAACTCTCTTCCTCCATGCACTCTCTCTCCCCTCATTTTTCCCCTCCATATATTTTCTTTTACAGTTTCTTCAACTATTTCACCCTCTCTGCCAGCTTCTTGCTGTCCTTCCTCAAGTATGTTTTCTTCCCTTTCCCTTCTTTTTCATTATTTATTGTTTGCTCTTGAAAATCTACCCAAAAGTGTCCCTTTCATACAGGCACAAACCTTCTTGCTGTATGTCCTTTCTCCCCACATTGTTTGCATTGTGCCTTGTTATACTCATTAAATGCGAAAAGTCCCCTCAAAAGAATTTTTTTCCCATTTTTGCACATGGGGTTGGCGTGTCACTTCAACACTGACAATCATCTAGATCCAAGCTCTACACCACTGGGTGGCTAGCCCTATGGCCATTAATTCCATATATTTAGTTTGTAAGATTTTTCCTGGGCTTATGTTATTCTTTTGGAGTAGAAGGTTCCATGTGAGGTTGGGTTATGTGCAACAATAAGACAGCTGCATTTGTCTTATGTAGTGACCTCCTTATAGCTAGAAATCAGGAGTTGTATTTTTTCTGACCCACCATGCTCTTATAGCTGCATATGATGTGGTGCATCTTGATTGAACAACTCTTGTTGTTGTGTCTGTGGTATCATGCTTAACAACTCCTTACTTCCAAGTAAATCCCAGAAAACAGTTTCTGGATTAAAGTCCTCTATCTATCTCCTGAAATGTGGGATTCCGATGGATTCTGTCTTGGTGCTGCTGTTCATTCTTATATGTTGAAAGACCCTTGGAAAAGTATTTCTTACCAGTCTTAAACAGACAATGTCTTACTCTCGCTGCACCTCTCCTTCTGCTGGGAATCTGTGCCAATTTATTTTTCTTTCAGAGTCAGTCCTTCAGTGGTTATCTGAGAAATACTTGAAACTACCTTGGCAGAACTCAGGATATTTGATGCATGTCCACTATATGTCCACCTCATCTTCCTCACATTAACCTGTTATATTTGAGAGGAAGTGGATTAGAGTTTGTGTCTTGAGTTCCTCATCCTGACATTGCTCTTGACATTTTGATATTGAAGGCCAAAATGTAATTTTTCATCAGACATCTTATTTCCCTCTAAGAAACAATTTGCAAATCAGGAACTTTAGTTACATCCAAAGATGGGATTCATTGATTCATGCCTTACTGTTCTTTCAGTCAGATTATTGTAGTGTTGGGCTGTCAGATGGTGATCTGACAGTATCTCAGAGGTTTGAAATTCTGGAGTAAAGCTTCTAAAGGGTTCTTACTTTTTTCATATCATTTCTCCACTGTTGGATCTGCACTGGTTTTTGGTCATTGCTAAATCTTTTTTTTTAATCTTATTTCTGACATATTGAACCCTGTTTGAGCTACTAGTTCCCTGTGTCCCGACTGGAGCCCTCAGGTCATCATGAGAAGGACTGCTAATTGTTCCAAGGACTGGACTTCAATATTCAGGACAGCTTTTTTTCCCACTATTTTTGAACTGGTCCTCTTGAATCAGCCACATTCTAAGATTTGGCTTTATGATAGATGTCCTTTAAGTATCATTTTTTTAGGTGGATTCATTTAAATCTTTCATGTTCTAAGTGTATTCAGCAAGGCCAAATTTTGATGGCTTTCTTACGTAATCTTGCTTTATTTTTCACTTATGTATGCCATTTTGTTGTATGTCACTTGTTATTTTTGTTGTTTTAGTTTTTTTTTAAATTCTTTAAGATAATTAGATTGTTAATATTTAAGTGCTTGCAAATATTAATATATTCTGCTTCATTAGGCATGTGATTATCAATCTAATGTTAGATTTTTCTTACTGTAGCATTTCCTCAAATATTTACTATGTATTATGTATAAATTCTTATTTTACTATCTGGTCAGAGCTTTTCTTCCTGGACCTTCACTGAAAATGGGTCTTGCCTGGCTGGAGCACATTTATTTAAAGAGAATGAGCAAGGTATTTTTCTTCTAAGTATACATATTTATTTCACATTAGTCAGTCATAAAATTTTAAATATATATTTTTATCAGCTACTTGGCAATGTAAACTCTTGGCTCCAGGCACTCACATTGACTAATGTTAATGAAGAACTGTAAAAAGGGGAAGAATCTATGTATGGCATGGATAGACTACAAAAAAGCATTTGACAATATCCCACATTCATGGATAAAAGAGTCCTTAAAAATGCATAAGATACACCCCACACTGTTTGATTACATTACAGCAGCCAGGAAACAGTGGCAAACCACTTTGTAGTAAAGCCGTGATAAAGGACAAATTATTATTCCAGGGATAAAAATTCAAAGGGGGATATTCCAGGATGACTCTCTGTCACCGCTGCTCCTTTGTCTTACCCTTAGCCTATTAAGCTGTTTACTTAACAGATTATGTCATGGCTACAATTTGGCTCCTAGAAAACAACAAATTGCAAAGACTTTTCATTTTCATTTTGTGGATGATTTAAAACTGTGTAGTTCATCAGATGAGGAACTGAAAGCACAACTGCAAGTGGGCAAAACTTTTTTCAGATGACGATGTAGTGGTGCAGCGGTTAATATTGTAGCCTCATAGCAAGAGGTTCTCCAGTTCGATTCCTGGCTGGGGTGCCTTCTGTGCAGAGTCTGCATGTCCTCCCTGTGTTCATGTAGGTTTCCTCTCACATTCTAAAGACATGCATCTGGAAGGGTTTCTCCCTAAGCCTTCACTGAAAATGGGCTCTGTCTCAGTCGGACTTTCCTGGTAAACAAATGTTAAATAATTAAATAAATTAAATAAAGATTATATAAGAATGTCATTTGGTCTTGCTAAATGTGCAAAAGCAACATTTACAGCAGGGAAGCTGCAGCACCAAGAAAACATCAGTTTGGGTCAAGAATGTGATATAAAAGAACTTGAGCAAGAGGGAGTTTATAAATATTAGGGAATTGATGAAGGATCAACAATAAAACATGAACAGATGCGAATAAAACTTAGTAAGGAACATTTTAGAAGACTAAAATTAATACAGAAAACATGATTGACATCTAGAAACAAAGCCAAGCTATAAACCAATTTACTTTTCCTGTCCTAACTTACAATTTTGGAGTGACTGACTGGCCCCAAAAGGTGTTGGATAGGTTGGACAGGAAAACAAGAATGATGCTTCATGCTCATTAAAAGATTTATAAAAATCATTATATACCAAGACTATATAGTCCCTGTTCTGAAGAAAGTATGGGCCTCCTTGAAATTGGCAGTGCAGATTGCTTCATTAAGGATGGGCTGCACCTTTTGTTTCAAGGCTTTTGCATACAGGTAGGTCCTGTCTGTTTGGTAAATTTTTCCAAAGGGTTAAGGAAGCTGTAGACGGTGGCCATGCTTTGAATCTTGATCTGTCTAAGGCCTTTAACACCATTCCCTGTGCTGGTATCATATAAAAGCCAAATGCTTTAAAAATTGACATACAATTTATAACAGGGATAGCAAACTGAAAGACAAAACACATACAGGGTGAAGTGCAGGTACTGCAACAGAAAGTATGAAAATGACAACAAGTGACCCTTAGGGTTCAGTGCAGGGATACTTTCATTCTGGTATTTACTTCTTAAATCACCAAGCAGTCCTAGGATTTCTTGTAACAAAATTTATAGATGACTATAAACTGGGGATGGTTAAGACTCACTTCATTGATATTCGATTTCTGCCTTATATAAGTGGTACATTTTGGATTATTTTCTGCTTAAACTCTGAACTTTGGCTGGCTAAGACCTACCTGCAATCAACTGGATGTATAAGTGAATTTAAGTAAATTTTTATCTGCACTTTTTTCAAATAATACAGCATTTAAATTGATTTACTTGTGTTGCATTGAATACTATCTAGCTGGAAGTTGTGGCTCTGTTTTTTCAGTTAATGCTTGTTAGAATTTAGTGCAAGTTAGAATTCCTGCATAGCCAGTGATAAGTGGGGGAAGTTTCACTTCATTGATATTCGGCTTCTGCATTATATAAGTGGTACATTTTGGATTATTTTCTGCGTAAATTCTGAGCTTTGGCCGGCTAAGACCTACATGCAATCAACTGGACGTATAAGTGAATTTAACTAAAATTTTATCTGCACTTTTTTCAAATAATACAGCATTTAAATTGATTTATTTGTGTTGCATATAATACTATCTAGCTGGAAGTTGTGGCTCTGTTTTTTCAGTCAATCCTTGTTAGAATTTAGTGCTAGTTAGAATTCCTGCATAGCCAGTGATAAGTGGGGGAAGTTTCACTTCATTGATATTCGGTTTCTGCCTTATATAAGTGGTACATTTTGGATTATTTTCTGCTTAAGCTCTGATCTTTGGCCAGATAAGACCTACCTGCAATTACTGGATGTATAAGTGAATTTACATAAATCTTAATCTGCACTTTTTTCAAATAATGCAGCATTTAAATTGATTTATTTGTGTTGCATTGAATACTATCTAGCTGGAAGTTGTGGCTCTGTTTTTTCAGTTAATGCTTGTTAGAATTTAGTGCTAGTTAGAATTCCTGCATAGCCAGAGATACGTGGGGGATGTTTTACTTCACATATATTCGGTTTCTGCCTTATATAAGTGGTACATTTTGCATTATTTTCTGTTTAAACTCTGAGCTTTGGCTGGCTAAGATCTACCTGCAATCAACTGGACATATAAGTAAATTTAAGTAAATCTTTATTTGCACTTTTTTCAAATAATACAGCATTTAAATTGATTTATTTGTTTTGCATTGAATACTATCTAGCTGGAAGTTGTGTCTCTGTTTTTTCAGTTAATGCTTGTTAGAATTTAGTGCTAGTTAGAATTCCTGCATAGCCAGTGATAAGTGGGGGAAGTTTCACTTCATTGATATTCGGTTTCTGCCTTATATAAGTGGTACATTTTGGATTATTTTCTGCTTAAATTCTGAGCTTTGGCCAGCTAAGACCTACCTGCAATCAACTGGATGTATAAGTGAATTTAAGTAAATCTTTATCTGCACTTTTTTCAAATAATACAGCATTTAAATTTATTTATTTGTGTTGTATTGAATTCTATCTAGCTGGAAGTTGTGGCTCTGTTTTTAAGTTAATGCTTGTTAGAATTTAGTGCTAGTGAGAATTCCTGCATAGCCAATGATAAGTGGAGGAAGTTTCATTTCATTGATATTCGGTTTCTGCCTTATATAAGTGGTACATTTTGGATTATTTTCTTCTTATACTTTGAGCTTTGGCCGGCGAAGACCTACCTGCAATCAACTGGACGTATAAGTGAATTTAAGTAAATCTTTATCTGCACTTTTTTCAAAAAATACAGCATTTAAATTGATGTATTTGTTTTGCATTGAATACTTTCTAGCTGGAAGTTGTGTTTCTGTTTTTTCAGTTAATGCTTTTTAGAATTTAGTGCTAGCTAAAATTCCTGCATAGCCAGTGATACATGGGGGAAGTTTCACTTCACTGATATTCAGTTTCTGCCTTATATAAGTGGTACATTTTGGATTATTTTCTGGTTAAGTTCTGAGCTTTGGCTGGCTAAGACCTACCTGCAATCAACTGGAAGTATAAATGAATTTAAGTAAATCTTTATCTGCACTTTTTTCAAGTAATACAGCATTTAAATTGATTTATTTTTGTTGCATTGAATGCTAACTAGCTGGAAGTTGTGGCTCTGTTTTTTCAGTTAATGCTTGTTAGAATTTAATGCAAGTTAGAATTCCGGCATAGCCATGATAAGTGTGGGAAGTTTCACTTCACTGATATTCGGTTTCTGCTTTATATAAGTGGTACATTTTGGATTATTTTCTGCTTAAACTCTGAGCTTTGGCCAGCTAAGACCTACCTGCAATCAACTGGATGTATAAGTGAATTTAAGTAAATCTTTATCTGCACTTTTTTCAAATAATACAGCATTTAAATTGATTTATTTGTGTTGCATTGAATTCTATCTAGCTGGAAGTTGTGTCTGTTTTTTCAGTTAATGCTTGTTAGAATTTAGTGCTAGTTAGAATTCCTGCATAGCCAGTGATAAGTGGAGGAAGTTTCACGTCATTGATGTTCGGGTTCTGCCCTATATAAGTGGTACATTTTGGTTTATTTTCTGCTTAAACTCTGAGCTTTGGCCGGCTAAGTCCTACCTGTAATCAACTGGACGTCTAAGTGAAATTAAGTAAATCTTTATCTGCACTTTTTTTAAATAATACAGCATTTAAATTGATTTATTTGTGTTGCATTGAATACTATCTAGCAGTAAGTTGTGGCTCTGTTTTTCCATTTAATGCTTTTTAGAATTTAGTGCTAGTTAGAATTCCTGCATAGCCAGTGATACGTGGGGGAAGTTTCACTTCACTGATATTCGGTTTCTGCCTTATATAAGTGGTACATTTTGGATTATTTTCTGCTCAAACTCTGAGCTTTGACTGGCTAAGTCCTACCTGCAATCAACTGGACATAAAAATGAATTTAAGTAAATCTTTATCTGCACTTTTTTCAGGTAATACAGCATTAAAATTGATTTATTTTTGTTGCATTGAATACTATCTAACTGAAAGGTGTGGCTTTGTTTTTTCAGTTAATGCTTGTTAGAATTTAGTGCTAGTTAGAATTCCTGCATAGCCAGTGATAAGTGGGGGAAGTTTCACTTCATTGATATTCGGTTTCTGCCTTATATAAGTAGTACATTTTGGATTATTTTCTTCTTAAACTTTGAGCTTTGGCCGACTAAAACTTACCTGCAGTCAACTGGACGTATAAGCGAATTTAAGTAAATCTTTATCTGCACTTTTTTTCAAATAATACAGCATTTAAATTGATTAATTTGTGTTGCATTGAATACTATCTAGCTGGAAGTTGTGTCTCTGTTTTTTCAGTTAATGCTTGTTAGAATTTAGTGCTAGTTAGAATTCCTGCATAGCCAGTGATAAGTGGGGGAAGTTTCACTTCATTGATATTCGGTTTCTGCCTTATATAAGTGGTACATTTTGGATTATTTTCTGCTTAAATTCTGAGCTTTGGCCAACTAAGACCTACCTGCAATCAACTGGATGTATAAGTGAATTTAAGTAAATCTTTATCTGCACTTTTTTCAAATAATACAGCATTTAAATTTATTTATTTGTGTTGCATTGAATTATATCTAGCTGGAAGTTGTGGCTCTGTTTTTCAGTTAATGCTTGTTAGAATTTAGTGCTAGTTAGAATTCCTGCATAGCCAGTGATAAGTGGAGGAAGTTTCACTTAATTGATATTCAGTTTCTGCCTTATATAAGTGGTACATTTTGGATTATTTTCTGCTAAAGCTCTGAGCTTTGGCTGTCTAAGACCTCTCTGCAATCAACTGGATGTATAAGTGAATTTAAGTAAATCTTTATCTGCACTTTTTTCAAATAATACAGCATTTAAATTGATTTATTTGTGTTGCATTGAATACTATCTAGCTGGAAGTTGTGGCTCTGTTTTTTCAGTTAATGCTTGTTAGAATTTAGTGCTAGTTAGAATTCCTGCATAGCTAGTGATAAGTGGGGAAGTTTCACTTCATTGATATTCGGTTTCTGCCTTATATAAGTGGTACATTTTGGATTATTTTCTGCTTAAATTCTGAGCTTTGGCTGGCTAAGACCTACCTGCAATCAACTGGACGTATAAGTGAATTTAAGTAAATCTTTATCTGCACTTTTTCAAATAATACAGCATTTAAATTGATTTATTTGTGTTGCATTGAATACTATCTAGCTGGAAGTTGTGGCTCTGTTTTTCAGTTAATGCTTGTTAGAATTTAGTGCTAGTTAGAATTCCTGCATAGCCAGTGATAAGTGGGGAAGTTTCACTTCATTGATATTCAGTTTCTGCCTTATATAAGTGGTACATTTTGGATTATTTTCTGCTTAAACTCTGAGCTTTGGCCAGCTAAGACCTACCTGCAATCAACTGGATGTATAAGTGAATTTAAGTAAATCTTTATCTCCACTTTTTCAAATAATACAGCATTTAAATTGATTTATTTGTGTTGCATTGAATACTATCTAGCTGGAAGTTGTGGCTCTGTTTTTCAGTTAATGCTTGTTAGAATTTAGAATGTAGTGCTAGTTAGAATTCCTGCATAGCCAGTGATAAGTGGGGAAGTTTCACTTCATTGATATTCGGTTTCTGCCTTATATAAGTGGTACATTTTGGATTATTTTCTGCTTAAACTCTGAGCTTTGGCTGGCTAAGACCTACCTGCAATCAACTGGACGTATAAGTGAATTTAAGTAAATCTTTATCTGCACTTTTTTCAAATAATACAGCATTTAAATTGATTTATTTGTTTTGCATTGAATACTATCTAGCTGGAAGTTGTGTCTCTGTTTTTCTGTTAATGCTTGTTAGAATTTAGTGCTAGTTAGAATTCCTGCATAGCCAGTGATAAGTGGGGAAGTTTCACTTCATTGATATTCGGTTTCTGCCTTATATAAGTGGTACATTTTGGATTATTTTCTGCTTAAACTCTGAGCTTTGGCCAGCTAAGACCTACCTGCAATCAACTGGATGTATAAGTGAATTTAAGTAAATCTTTATCTGCACTTTTTTCAAATAATACAGCATTTAAATTGATTTATTTGTGTTGCATTGAATACTATCTAGCTGGAAGTTGTGGCTCTGTTTTTTCAGTTAATGCTTGTTAGAATTTAGTGCTAGTTAGAATTCCTGCATAGCCAGTGATAAGTGGGGAAGTTTCACTTCATTGATATTCGGTTTCTGCCTTATATAAGTGGTACATTTTGGATTATTTTCTGCTTAAACTCTGAGCTTTGGCTGGCTAAGACCTACCTGCAATCAACTGGACGTATAAGTGAATTTAAGTAAATCTTTATCTGCACTTTTTCAAATAATACAGCATTTAAATTGATTTATTTGTGTTGCATTGAATACTATCTAGCTGGAAGTTGTGGCTCTGTTTTTCAGTTAATGCTTGTTAGAATTTAGTGCTAGTTAGAATTCCTGCATAGCCAGTGATAAGTAGGGGAAGTTTCACTTCATTGATATTCAGTTTCTGCCTTATATAAGTGGTACATTTTGGATTATTTTCTGCTTAAACTCTGAGCTTTGGCTGGCTAAGACCTACCTGCAATCAACTGGACGTATAAGTGAATTTAAGTAAATCTTTATCTGCACTTTTTCAAATAATACAGCATTTAAATTGATTTATTTGTGTTGCATTGAATACTATCTAGCTGGAAGTTGTGGCTCTGTTTTTCAGTTAATGCTTGTTAGAATTTAGTGCTAGTTAGAATTCCTGCATAGCCAGTGATAAGTGGGGAAGTTTCACTTCATTGATATTCGGTTTCTGCCTTATATAAGTGGTACATTTTGGATTATTTTCTGCTTAAACTCTGAGCTTTGGCCTGCTAAGACCTACCTGCAATCAACTTGATGTATTAGTGAATTTAAGTAAATCTTTATCTGCACTTTTTCAAATAATACAGCATTTAAATTGATTTATTTGTGTTGCATTGAATACTATCTAGCTGGAAGTTGTGGCTCTGTTTTTTCAGTTAATGCTTGTTAGAATTTAGTGCTAGTTAGAATTCCTGCATAGCCAGTGATAAGTGGAGGAAGTTTCACTTCATTGATATTCAGTTTCTGCCTTATATAAGTGGTACATTTTGGATTATTTTCTGCTTAAACTCTGAGCTTTGGCTGGCTAAGACCTACCTGCAATCAACTGGATGTATAAGTGAATTTAAGTAAATCTTTATCTGCACTTTTTCAAATAATACAGCATTTAAATTGATTTATTTGTGTTGCATTGAATACTATCTAGCTGGAAGTTGTGTCTCTGTTTTTTTCAGTTAATGCTTGTTAGAATTTAGTGCTAGTTAGAATTCCTGCATAGCCAGTGATAAGTGGGGGAAGTTTCACTTCACTGATATTCGGTTTCTGCCTTATATAAGTGGTACATTTTGGATTATTTTCTGGTTAAGTTCTGAGCTTTGGCTGGCTAAGACCTACCTGCAATCAACTGGACATATAAATGAATTTAAGTAAATCTTTATCTGCACTTTTTTCAAGTAATACAGCATTTAAATTGATTTATTTTTGTTGCATTGAATACTATCTAACTGGAAGTTGTGGCTTTGTTTTTTCAGTTAATGCTTGTTAGAATTTAGTGCTAGTTAGAATTCCTGCATAGCCAGTGATAAGTGGGGGAAGTTTCACTTCACTGATATTCGGTTTCTGCCTTATATAAGTGGTACATTTTGGATTATTTTCTGCTTAAACTCTGAGCTTTGGCTGGCTAAGACCTACCTGCAATCAACTGGACATATAAGTGAATTTAAGTAAATCTTTATCTGCACTTTTTCAAATAATACAGCATTTAAATTGATTTATTTGTGTTGCATTGAATACTATCTAGCTGGAAGTTGTGTCTTTTTTTCAGTTAATGCTTGTTAGAATTTAGTGCTAGTTAGAATTCCTGCATAGCCAGTGATAAGTGGGGAAGTTTCACTTCATTGATATTCGGTTTCTGCCTTATATAAGTGGTATATTTTGGATTATTTTCTGCTTAAACTCTGAGCTTTGGCCAGCTAAGACCTACCTGCAATCAACTGGATGTATAAGTGAATTTAAGTAAATCTTTATCTGCACTTTTTCAAATAATACAGCATTTAAATTGATTTATTTGTGTTGCATTGAATACTATCTAGCTGGAAGTTGTGGCTCTGTTTTTCAGTTAATGCTTGTTAGAATTTAGTGCTAGTTAGAATTCCTGCATAGCCAGTGATAAGTGGGGAAGTTTCACTTCATTGATATTCAGTTTCTGCCTTATATAAGTGGTACATTTTGGATTATTTTCTGCTTAAACTCTGAGCTTTGGCCGGCTAAGACCTACCTGCAATCAACTGGATGTATAAGTGAATTTAAGTAAATCTTTATCTGCACTTTTTCAAATAATACAGCATTTAAATTGATTTATTTATTTTGCATTGAATACTATCTAGCTGGAAGTTGTGGCTCTGTTTTTCAGTTAATGCTTGTTAGAATTTAATGCTAGTTAGAATTCCTGCATAGCCAGTGATAAGTGGGGAAGTTTCACTTCATTGATATTCGGTTTCTGCCTTATATAAGTGGTACATTTTGGATTATTTTCTGCTTAAACTCTGAGCTTTGGCCAGCTAAGACCTACCTGCAATCAACTGGACATATAAGTGAATTTAAGTAAATCTTTATCTGCACTTTTTCAAATAATACAGCATTTAAATTGATTTATTTGTGTTGCATTGAATACTATCTAGCTGGAAGTTGTGGCTCTTTTTTTCAGTTAATGCTTGTTAGAATTTAGTGCTAGTTAGAATTCCTGCATAGCCAGTGATAAGTGGGGAAGTTTCACTTCATTGATATTCGGTTTCTGCCTTATATAAGTGGTACATTTTGGATTATTTTCTGCTTAAACTCTGAGCTTTGGCTGGCTAAGACCTACCTGCAATCAACTGGACATATAAATGAATTTAAGTAAATCTTTATCTGCACTTTTTCAAATAATACAGCATTTAAATTGATTTATTTGTGTTGCATTGAATACTATCTAGCTGGAAGTTGTGGCTCTGTTTTTTCAGTTAATGCTTATTAGAATTTAGTGCTAGTTAGAATTCCTGCATAGCCAGTGATAAGTGGGGGAAGTTTCACTTCATTGATATTCGGTTTCTGCCTTATGTAAGTGGTACATTTTGGATTATTTTCTGCTTAAACTCTGAGCTTTGTCTGGCTAAGACCTACCTGCAATCAACTGGATGTATAAGTGAATTTAAGTAAATCTTTATCTGCACTTCTTTCAAATAATACAGCATTTAAATTGATTTATTTGTGTTGCATTGAATATATATAGCTGGAAGTTGTGGCTCTGTTTTTCAGTTAATGCTTGTTAGAATTTAATGCTAGTTAGAATTCCTGCATAGCCAGTGATAAGTGGGGGAAGTTTCACTTCATTGATATTCGGTTTCTGCCTTATATAAGTGGTACATTTTGGATTATTTTCTGCTTAAACTCTGAGCTTTGTCCGGCTAAGACCTACCTGCAATCAACTGGATGTATAAGTGAATTTAAGTAAATCTTTATCTGCACTTTTTTCAAATAATACAGCATTTAAATTGATTTATTTGTGTTGCATTGAATACTATCTAGCTGGAAGTTGTGGCTCTGTTTTTCAGTTAATGCTTGTTAGAATTTAATGCTAGTTAGAATTCCTGCATAGCCAGTGATAAGTGGGGAATGTTTCACTTTATTGATATTCGGTTTCTGCCTTATATAAGTGGTACATTTTGGATTATTTTCTGCTTAAACTCTGAGCTTTGGCCAGCTAAGACCTACCTGCAATCAACTGGACATATAAGTGAATTTAAGTAAATCTTTATCTGCACTTTTTTCAAATAATACAGCATTTAAATTGATTTATTTGTGTTGCATTGAATACTATCTAGCTGGAAGTTTTGTCTTCTTTTTTCAGTTAATGCTTGCTAGAATTTAGTGCTAGTTAGAATTCCTGTATAACCAGTGATAAGTGGGGAATATTTCTCTTCATTGATATTCGGATTCTGCCTAATATAAGTGGTACATTTTGGATTATTTTCTGCTTAAACTCTGAGCTTTGGCCGGCTAAGGCCTACCTGCAATCAACTGGATGTATAAGTGAATTTAAGTAAATCTTTATCTGCACTTTTTTCAAATAATACAGCATTTAAATAATTGATTTATTTGTGTTGCATTGAATACCATCTAGCTGGAAGTTGTGGCTCTGTTTTTTCAGTTAGTTCCCCACCCACCCTCCCTGCTTTTGTTTGGTTTTAATCTTTGTGGCTTTGAAACTGCCCTCCCTTCTTGTAAATTTGCATTTGGCTACTCCTCCTGAGCCCATCTCATTTGCTCACTCAAAAAAAATTGCACATTATTCATCTGCTTTCACTGTATTTGTGTTTCTTCCTACTTTATTACTTTATTTTTCTTTTGCGTCATCTTAAAAGTACTCAATTGTATTTATTACTGCTTGGTGTAACTATCATTCTAAGCCTTTTGATTTAAGCACTTGGGCTTCAGACCAGCTGTTTGACATTAAGAAGGTTTGTAGTCTGCACTGTTGTGGCAGGACAGGTAGCTTACATCCTTCTAAGTTGGGAACTGCTGATTGAAGGCTCAGTGTCTGTTATTCTAAGAGTGTATTAGTTCTGGTTGAAGCACTTGGGCTTCAGGCCAGTTATTTTACATTAAGAAGGTTTGTGGTCTGCACTCTTGTAGGAAGAGAGGCTTGACTCTGCCCTTCTGAGCTGGGAATTTCTGGTTAAAGGCTTATAGTGCCTGAATATTTTAACTTTTTCTTACTGAAATTGGTGCGCCTTGTTTGCTGTAGTATAGACTAGATCCAGGCCTGCTGAATCTAGCTTTGTTTGTATAACTTGAGCACTAATCCAGGTCTTCTTAAAAGTATACAGTTGTATTTAGTACTGCTTGGTAGTAACCTGATTAAAGTGTAACTATCATTCTAAGTCTTTTGGTTTAAGCACTTGGGATTCAAACCAGTTGTTTTACATTAAGAAGGATTGTGGTCTGCACTGTTGTGGCAGGACAGGTAGCTTACATCCTTCTAAGTTGGGAACTGCTGATTGAAGGCTCAGTGTCTGTTATTCTAAAAGTGTATTAGTTCTGGATTATGCACTTGGGCTTCAGGCCAGTTATTTTACATTAAGAAGGTTTGTGGTCTGCACTCTTGTGGGTGGAGAGGCTGGACTCTGCCCTTCTGAAATGGGAATTTCTGGTTAAAGACTTATAGTGCCTGCATATCTGAACTGTTTATTACTGAAATTGGTGCACCTTGTTTGCTGTAGCATAGACTAGTTCCGGGCCTTCTGAATCTAGCTTTGTTTGTATAACTTGAGCACTAATCCAGGCCTTCTTAAAATTATTCAATTGTATTTATTACTGCTTGGTAGTAACCTGATTAAAGTGTAGCTATCATTCTAAGCCTTTTGGTTTAAGCACTTGGGCTTCAGATCAGTTGTATTACATTAAGAAGGGTTGTGGTCTGCACTGTGTTGGCAGGACAGGTAGCTTACATCCTTCTCAGTTGGAAACTGCTGATTGAGGGCCCAGTGTCTGTTATTCTAAAAGTGTATTAGTTCTGGTTTAAGTACTTGGGCTTCAGGCCAGTCATTTTACATTAAGAAGGTTTGTGGTTTGCACTGTTGTGGGAGGAGAAGCTGGACTGTGCCCTTCTGAGCTGGGAATTTCTGGTTAAAGGCTTATAGTGCCTGCATATTTGAACTGTTTCTTACTGAAGTTGGTGTGCCTTGTTTGCTGTCACATAAACTAGATTCAGGCCTGTTGAATCTAGTTTTGTCTGTATAACTTGAGCACTAATCCAGGCCATCTTTTTTGGAGAAGGTTCCCCTGCACCCCAGTGGCAGGAGTGTGCAGTTAGAACTTTTCTGATTGAAGACTACTGGAACAGGGCTCAGTTTTGAGATTTTTTTACTGGTTAATTGGGTAATTTGTTTAAAAGCCTTTTCTGATTGCTTTTAGTCATCTAAAGCTGTTTTAAGTGTATTTATTTACTGTTTGTAGTCATTTAAAGCTGTTTTAAGTGTATTTTTTTACTGTTTTTGCCTTATCTTTTCAAAAAATGTTTTTCCTTGTTTCCCACCTTTCTAGGCTAGTATTGTCCAGTTTTCAGGCTAGTGCTGAATTCAGGGCTGTGTTACAAGTTTCTGAGTTGCCCATACCTTACTTGGATAGAAGGAGGTTTCTCTGTTCACCTGTGAGAGAGGGAGCTTTGAGCAGCCATCTGTCCCTAGAGGACTGGTTCCAGCCCAGAAGTTAGTAGTTTATAGGCCATTTTGGGCTAATTTCTATCTCTTTCATTTCCCTGCTGAAAAAAACGTGTTTGCGCAGTTTTGGACATCCAGACAGTACCAGTTAGGTAGGACTAAACTATTCCTGGCTGCACCAAGTCTTCTCTTCAGTTTTTCTCTTGAAAGTAGTCTTACTCTCAACCTAAGCACTTAAAAAGCATCCTACAGTCCAGCACTTGCTCAGACCTAATAGCAAGCACTAATATACCCCAACAGTTGATTGCCCAGCAGGGCAAGGCTCATTATTCACCCCTCACCAACCAAACGACTAAGCAGCTCACCCTGCTATTCAGGCATGACCAAAGGGCAATTTCAGGTATACTCTCCAGTCCAGCTGGTGAAAATGGCTATCCTGAGACAATGTTACAACTGCCTCATGTACACAGACAGCCCTTTCCTCCTTCCAAAAAACATTAACATATGTGAGAGATTCAATTATATAGCTAAATTGGAGGCTAAGCTCTTTCCACCCAAGACTGGAACAGGCAGTCATGAGGAGAAGGTTAACACTTGCACCACACCTCCAGCCTCACATAGACATACTAAACCAGCACTGGCAAAAAATCCATGTAAATACACTAAATCATACTCAGAGGCTCTAAATAAAACATGCAAAAGCATCAGAGACCTCCAAAGCAGACACCCAAAAAACCTGCATCTCCCGTCACGAACCAGACAATACATAAAACACAAAATCAGTGTGCCGCACAATCACAGCCCTTAGGGTGAAATAACATACCTAACACACTAGTAATAAGTGATTCTATAGTCAGGCACACTGATGTCCCACTCTCTAGGCTGGACAAGGAGAAGGTTACTATTAGCTGCCTTTCGGGAGCCGGAATCTGCCACAAAACACAAGCAATCAGGTCACTCCAGAACAAGTACAAATATAACTCTGTCATTGTTCATGTTTGTGTGAATTACCTAAGATGTACCTCCCTGGACTACATGAAAAGAGACATGGAAGAGCTCTCTGATCATGTAGCCCAGATGGGTATGACCCTGACCCTGAGTAGCATCCTGCCCTCACCAAGAATGGTACTGCAGTATAAAGAAAAAATTATCAATTTCAACTATTGGCTAAGCTTCTGGTGTCATTCAAAGGAGATCCAATGTCTGTCAGCCTGGGACGACATGCTTGACAAGCCTCCTTGCTTCACAAGAGATGGCTTGCACCTGTCACCCCTAGGCTTTTGAATACTGGCCAAGGCTCTTGCTGCCCCCATAGTGGCTTTTAAGGCAAGGCTCAAAAGTCAAACCCAACTCCATAAACAACACAAATAAAAAAATGAGGGTTATGCTACTCAACGGCAGGAGTTTAACTCTCAAAATGCATGCGCTGGAAAGCACTCCTCAGTATGGAGAACGTTGACATCTGTGCAGTAACTGAAACCTGGTTCAAGGCTCCATAGAGCACCCCAGCACTACCAGGCTACAACACATACCACACATTTCGGCCACAGAACATGGACCGAAACACAAAAGGAGGGGGTGTATCCATATTCATCAAGGATACCTACACCTCCAGGTTAGTGGTGCAGCATGATACCTCTGAGATCATCCATGTAAAACTAACATCGGGCAAATCTGCAATTCAAATTGTGGCCTGCTACAGATCACCCTCCATGACCCAGGACCAACACTCCGCCTTTCTGGAGACACTGGAAAACATGAAGGTCCTACCGAACACCCTGATATTGGGCGATTTCAATTACCCTACCATTAACTGGGAAAACTACTCAAGTACAAACTTCCAGGTCCAGCACTTCCTGGAATTTATCAACTCAAATGCCCAGCTGGTAAACTCCCCTACCAGAGGTGAAAACATATTGGACCTGGTCATCACCAACATGGGCGACAGGTGTTCTGCACCGGAGGTCAACCCGTCACTGGTTAGATCAGACCATAAACTAATCATTCTGGATGTCCACACCACACCACCAACCCCATCCAAGGAAACCACAGTGAAAAACTTTTCTATAGCAAACTTCACCTTACTTAAGACAGAGGTGGTAAGTTTCACAGCCTCCACGCTAAAGGATAACAGTGTCCAAGAAGCAGGAGCCTTTACAAATGCACTCTATGAGCACCTACAAGGATGCATGGATCGTGCCATCCCTAGCAAAACCAAGACTCACTTCCCTAAGAGAAGGAAAAAAGTCTGGTGGACCCCTGCCATAAACAGGCTATGCAATAGAAGGAGGAAACTAGTTCAGAAAAAAAGAAAATCCCAAGAAAGAAAAACATCCCTGATCAGTATCAGTAAGAAACTAAGGTCCCTCATAAAATCATCCAAGGCTAACTTCGAAAGAAAAATAGCCAAGGATTCAAAAGATAACCACAAAGCCTTTTTTTAGCTATGTCAAGAATCTAAGTGGAAACTCACAGAT
Organism: Protopterus annectens; assembly: GCF_019279795.1. Taxonomy (NCBI): domain Eukaryota; kingdom Metazoa; phylum Chordata; order Ceratodontiformes; family Protopteridae; genus Protopterus; species Protopterus annectens. The sequence continues at coordinate 1,364,290,565 of NC_056745.1, forward strand.
ATGCTCTGAGCTAGTGCAAAATAGCACAGAATATACTGAACCTACTGATATTGCCAACATCCTGGCAGATAGATTTAGTACAAACTTCACCCCCCTCTCACCCCCAAAAGGGCCCACAACAATACCGTAAAAGTGTAGTGTCCCAGAAATCACAGATGCACAGGTAAAAACAGCCTTTTCAAAAACCATAAGCACAGCGTCAGTGGGGCCAGATGGTGTCCCAGGCTGCATGTTGCACAAACTACAGAATGAACTAACCCCCCTCCTAAACACACTGTTCAACCTCAAACTCTCCACAGGCTACATGCCCAAAGAATGGCGCACAGCAACAGTTATTCAGCTCCACAAAGGAGGGGCCACAACTGACCCTGGTAACTATCGCCCCATAAGCCTGACTAGCCTGGTCTGCAAGGCTATGGAGCGCATCATCATAGAACTCATTAACAAAAACATTGGGAACCTCCAAACACTTGACCCCGACCCAGTTCGGCTTTGTTAAGGGCAGATCATGCCTACTAAATCTGGCTGACTTCTTCGAGACAGTCACCAAGGCCATAGATTAGGGGAAGGTGGTTCACACAGCCTACCTTGACCTCGTCAAGGCTTTTGACACCATTCCCACTCAGGAATTATAGAAAAACTCACCAGCCTGAACATAAACCCCTACATCATGAGATGGTTTGCCAACTGGCTTACAGACAGAACTCACATGGTAGAATAGCGGGCTCCAGGTCCGACTGTAAACCAGTCACAAGTGGTGTCCTACAAGGTTCGATCCTGGGACCCCTACTGTTCGGGATATATACTTCTCAGAAGTACAGGCAAACACAAGAGGACTATGGCTAACCTAGTTCGCTGATGAGTGCAAACTGGGAGCCATAAATGACTCTCCGGCTGACATGGACATTCTCCAAAAGGGCCTTACTGAGACGGACACCTGGTGTCAAAGTCATGATCTCAAGCTAAATGCTAAAAAATGCATAGTCATCCCATTTGGAAAAAACAAAACACCCATGTATTACCACATAGGTGGCAGCCCCCTAAATACAGAATAGGTAATAAGAGATCTGGGGACCCAGGTAGATAGTAATCTCTTCTTTGACAATCATATTGCCAAAGTAGTTAGGAAATCCTACTATGTAGCCCATCTAATTACTAAAGGGTACGCATCTAGAAATAAAGAGGTTATAGTGCCCCTCTACTCGATACTCATCAGACCCATCATAGAGTACAATGCCCATTTGGGATGTACCTCACAAGACACTTCCAACGGCTGGAAAGACCACAAAAGTACCTCACCAAGATGATTACTGGCCTCAAACATATGTCCTATGCAGCCCGACTGGAAAAACTCCGGCTGTACTCAGTGGCATATCACTTACTCAGAGGTGATCTCTGCCTAGCTTACAAAGCCATGTCCAACTCAGAATTGATGGACATGCTCCATCTGAAGAAATCCAAGTCACTGCAGGCCACTCGCTCTAGTGAGCTAAACTGCACCACAACAATAAATAGAACATGCTGGAGGAATAGATTCCTGTCACAGAGACTCCCCATGCTTTGGAACAAAATTCCAAATTACATCAGGCAGAGCCCCTCACTAACACTCTTCAAGAGAAACCTTGACGAGTGGATGGGTAACAGAAAATACACCCCTGGGATCACTTCATTGGCTCTTCTTGACAGAGGCCCAGTTAATTAATCAATGGGGCAGCGAAAGCTGACACACTCTGGCTAGGCTTATAAATGTTCTCGGGCAGATAGACTATTACCTACCTATGTACCTATGAACCTAAGACACCCAAACTTTCCAGAATGAATCCTCCATAATAAATTCTTATGTACTAAAAATGAGCTCGAACTAAATGACAAAACATGTAGTGGAATCACTTTTAGTAATCAACTACTCTCATCATCATATTGTCTGGACAGCACACCTCTACAAAACTAAACTGTAGTTAGGGACCTAGGTACTTGGGTTGATAGCTCCCTCTGTTTTGACCATCATGTAGCAGTGGTTATTGGGAAATCCTTTTATTCAGCCCAGCTAATTGCCAATGAAGTATCTTCAAGGTCTAAAGAGGCAATCACTCCCTTATACTTAGCTTTGATTGGGCCACTTATCGAGTACAGCACTCCTTCTGAGATGTATGTCACTAAAAATATCAAATGATTAGAAATGTCCTGAAGGTTCTTAACCAAAACAATCATATGCCTAAAGTCCCTGCACTACCAAGAGAGGCTTAAATCTCTTTCTTTATTCAGTGTTTTACAGACCTTTTAGGGGCAATTTCTGTCTTTCTTAGTGTGTCATTAGATACCCAATTGTCCTTGACCTAATGTTTCTCCACAAGTCTGATATCTCCACTATTGCTTGAGCTGGGAACCAAAATCTTCACCAATAGATAAAACAATGTATATTTCTAACCCAGTACTTCCAGAGCATCTGGAATATTCTTTCTCTGAAATTAAAACAGGGTGACTCTTGATCTTCCTCTAAAAACAAACTAGATAAGTGGATGTGTATTCACAAATTTACTTCAGAATTGACCAATATGTCCCTCCTGGGGAAAGGAGGTGCTGCCTGGGGGTGGGGTACTAGCAAGGTGAGAATGGTCATACGACTCAGTGGCCTTGGAATATTTAAGAATTTGTAAATTCCTATATACTTAAAAATGAGTGATAATGCAGGGTATTTGAATGAAGTGTGAGCTCAATATGGGTAGAGCAGGTGAGAAATTAGTTGAAAATATGGAAAAGCACCTTACTGCCATATCATACCCTAAGTAAGGGATAGGATACAAATGAACTGCCTCCTTGTGTGCTTTGAGTTTGTATGGTTACTGGGAAAACCACAAATAAATCTGTATGACTGCTGTCTGGAAACGAGTGGTGCAGTTATACTGAAGAATGATGACTGAGCCAGATAATTACAACCCTGAAAGCATTTTGTCCACGCTAAAGAATGTTAAAATGATCTACAACACAGGGTGGCAGGTTTCTGAATATCAAGTAAATATTTGAACTGTCCAGGTCGTCTCCATTGTATCACTGAGTTACCTATCAGATGTACAAAGGGAACCTGGTGTAAATGGTATATCTGGACTTCAGTAAGGTTTTTAGTAATGCCTCATGGAAGAGAGATGGAAAAATTAAAGTGCATTTCATCAACATCTATGTAGGTAGGTAGGAAACTCTTCACAGGGTAACTCTCAAAAGAAAGATCAGTAACCAGTGGGGCACCTCTGGATTCAGTAATTTGAACTGGTACTAGTTCTGAGTAGAATATTGCAGAACTGGACAGTAAATTCAACTTTTTGTTGACCTCACTAAGTCTAAAACAATAGTTGTAGATATAGGATCAAGTCTCCAGTGAGACTTACTGCATCTAAAAGAATGAGCAGATGTCCAGCATTTGGAATTTAATGCAAAGCTTTGCAAGAATATGCATTTTGGAGTGTGGGGGGTCCTACAAATGTTTATGCTAGAATGAGTTATCATAGAGATGGTGAAGGAGGAAAGTGATCTACAGATTTTAGTTGCTCCAAAGTAAAATCATGAACTTCAGTGCATATCTATTGCGGGGAAAGTCAGCAGAATTGTGCGGTGATTTTCTTGAGGAGTAGTATATAAAGATGTTGAACTTATCCTCCCTTTTCACAGTGCACTGGTTTCTTATCCAAAAATATTGATTCTTCCAGGATAGATGAGATGATATGACTTTTCTGCTAGGGACTCTGTTAACATCTTCTAACACTGCAGCATCAGACATATTTTGCATTAACAGTTTTACATAGAGCTTGTTGTGGTATTTTGCTCTTGAACAAAATACTTGTCTCTATTTACCTTTGGGAGACCTAACTATACTTGCGTTTTATTCCTGCAGGTTCTCAGCTTTTTCCAGCTGGAATATACTTTTCCAGTTTTACTTTATTCGTATAATTTATTTATTCTTGTCTTATTAATTGTTATTTATATCAGAAATATTTAATAATTTTCTTAAGCACCAGAAAAAGGACATATAAAGAGGAACACTGACAAGAATCGGTGTGTTATATTTTAGACCAAAATATTACATTGTCTAACAGCCTGTGAAACATCCATGAACCCACTCAATGAATGATGCATTTTAGGCTATATGCATTTTCAATTTCAGCTTTTTATGTCCAAGAAAGTTGTTTGTTCTTCTTTCGGCTTTTTCCCGGTTAGGGGTCGCCACAGCCGAACTCCGGTCTGCTAATGATTGGCAGTAGAATTTTTACGGGTGCCAAGGTGTCAGCTCGACACCCAACCTTCAACAAAGGCACGCCCATTCTACGCATGTCTTTCGAATGCCACTCGACTGCAGGGAGGACATGCAGACTCCATACAGAAGGCGTTCCATCCGAGAATCGAACTGGAGAACCTCTTGCTGTGAGGCAACAAAGCTACCGCTGCACCACCGTGGCTTTTATGTCCAAGAAAGTACCATTGGTAAATGCAGACTTCTTTGTCTGCTATCCTAGCTATAGAAGCGAACATTTATAGATTATTTTACATGCTACATCAACCTGCAACTGTCTTACTGCATTTTCTCTCCCACTGTAATTTTTTGCTTTCAAATGGCAAATATATATGCAGCTCTAAAGGAATTGCCTTTTAGACAGTTCACATACTTCCTTCCTCATGTCCTTAAGTAGAGAGAAAAACATGCATCAGATCCTACACAAGAACATGGCAACAAGCAACTCAGGGGGGCTAATAAAGTCCAGCAAAGCAAAGTTTGAGAAAGAATTAATCTCCCAGGCCAAGGCTAATAACAAAGGTTTCTTCAGATATGTCTGTAACCTTAGAGGCAATACACAATAATGTATCAAATTAATTCTAAATGGTGCACCTATATGGAGCCAGAAGATGTAGCAAAGCAAAGTTCTAAATCTTTAGAGCAGTCAAGAAAATATAGTGAGATTAGTTAAGTATTGGTTTTCTGTATTTGTATGAACCTTCCCATCTTTTTTAAAATATTTTCTGTGGTTGAAACTCTGGTGTTTATTGTAAATAAATATTTAGTATTTTCATGTTCTTTTGTTATTTATTATTAAATATGTTTGTTAAACTTTTCAAGGTCGCTGATCTTTTAAAGAATATTTTAACCTATGGTCTTTTAAAGAATATTTTAACCTATGAAAGTACTTATATTTATTTGGTGACACTGTGGGTGTTCCTGAAAAACTTGCTGTTTGGTCAACATTACCATTGGTATTTGTATTAATTTCACTCGGGTACCCTGGCAAGAACCTTAGAGTAGCTAGCTTTGGGATGTTCTGGTGGCTATGTATCTACCTTATAGACTGGGCAAAGGTGGTAGAGCTAGTAAATCTGTGCCAGCCTTTCCCAGGTGTGTGTGTGTGTGTGTGTGTGTGTGTGTGTGTGTGTGTGTGTGTGTGTGTGTGTGTGTGTGTGTGTGTGTGTGTGTGTGTGTGTGTGTGTGTGTGTGTGTGTGTGTGTGTGTGTGTGTTTGCATGTGTGAAACCCAAAGCTCAAAGACAGTGTGTATGTCAGCTACTTTGAACAGGGACACTGAGCGCACTGATTTCATAGAGAGGGTGGTGGAGGACTTGTCTTGAAACACCTGACTAAAGACTTAACTCTATAGCTGTGTCAGTGAGGAGTCGTATTTAGGGCAGAGAGAGAGAGAATGAAACTCTACCCCAGGACAGGAGTGTGTTCCCTCTGTTCTCCTAAGGGAAATTGTGCTTGGTGCGGAGAACTGCATCTGGAAATACTGTGTATATCTGTTTATGTTCCAAGTGAACATCTATCACTCATGTCTCAGTGATGAGGATTGAGGCTCCTTGACTACTGGCCCAGAGGAGGGATGTCAAATCATGTGTGCAACAAAGTCCAAAAGGTTTGGGATTTTTGCTTGAATGTGTTTATACAGACTTCAGATAAATTTAACATGGGTAGACAGAAAATGCTGGAGGTGTAATGGAAAAGAGAGATGTGGCTAGAAACATGTTTTATGTTTTTTTTTAAGCCGTGCTGCAATCTCTTTCATTTTATTTGCATTTTGGATTGTCTTTTACAGGAGTGTTTTTCCTGAGCCACTGACATTGAGTTTATTTGTTGTGAGATTTTAAAAATTCTCTGCAGAGTACTCTGTCAGAAATTTTGGGAGAAACAAATGTCCGTAACTAAGGAAATTATTTTTTTGACCTGGGGCACACAATTTGAATTTTCTGAAATGTAATGCCTCATACTAAGTTTAATGTTATTGGCTACCATAAAAGCAATTACTTGAAAATGGAAATCAAAATTTAAACTGTAAACAAAGTACTGAATATTGTAAAAGAGACAAAACAGTTAGAGGTGGGACCTTGAGAAATGGGAAGGAGCAAATTACATAGAAATAAATAGAATTTGTGGAAACAATACTTGCATAAAAATGTTCAAGAGGAGGAGGAGAGAGGTTTAAGGGAAGACAGGAGTTGAGCAATTCATATAATGTTGGAGTGAATAATTGAAAGAATACATATATGTAAATGCATAGTACATAAATATGAAAATGTTAATATTCAATTAATGTATCTGTGCCCATGTCTTAAGTGATCATTTAATAAAAACACTTCCTCTTCTAATGTTTTTTAACTCTGTTGTTTTCTACTGAGTGAAATATAAGATGACTCTTTGGGGATGTCTCAATATGCACCACACCCAGTCATTTTTTACCTCTATTGTCTTCTTCTACAGTGCTTTCCTGGATGGTACTTGTACATATATTTAGTTCTGCCTCCATACCTTCCACAGAACTCCTAAAATTCAGATGTAACATCCAGCTGCAGGTCTGTATTCAATGCCATTGTGATCTCATCCACAAATTTCTTTTATTTGCCAGGATGCAGTGTTTTAATCAAATTGCTTCTAAGAGCAAACACCCTGTCACTATTACCAACACTACTGTCTCCACTGCTTTCTCCTACAAGCTAAAGAATGTATGGTGAATTCGTTAAATATTGACACTGAAGAGGGGCTTAGGATGAGTACACTTATATGGGTAACAAATAATACATAAATGAATACATAAAATCCACAGGGTTTTTCTGTATAAACCAAGGGAAAAGAGGAGAGGTGGGGCCTCTATCTTAAAGCGACTTATAGCCAGAGCTTTTTGAAGTCCTGTTAAGGAGTTTTGGGTAATCACTACATTGCTGGATCTGCATGAAAGTCTGTCTGCAAGATACATACTATCCATTGTGGAGTCCTTCTTAGGGATGTGTTCCACAGTTTTTTTTTTTAATTTGCTCACCTTTTACTTGGACAACAACTGCGGGCTTCTAGAAGGGCTAATATTATTTGACTGTATGCGTAGCGTCTGGAGCCTGGGGAAAACATACAAAAATCGATCCTAATGCCAACACATTTGTTCTATGAATATACAGCTAGAGCAGCGTCTCATGGTTGCAAAATTATCCTCAGTACCTAAAACCCGTGTTTACAGTAAAATGTAAGAAAGAGCAACGAAATTCCATGGAATTCATCTTTCCTTGGGAGATGTGATTTACAGCCAGATGACTCAAGAACTTTTTGTTTTTTCTAGAGTAAGAGGTCAAATAGTAATAACGTGATATTCACATTTGCCTGATATGCTAACAAGAAATTATTGTCTTGTTAACTAATTCTGAACTACTTACAGGCTTTATGAGACAATCTTTAGAAAAAAAAAAAAACTACAAGTTAGAAATGCACATAGTACATTCATATTAGAGTTTTTTGGTAGTTTTAATGGTGTCACATTTTAAGTAGTTGTTTTTATGAGCACTCAACAGCCTCAGCCTGCTTCCATGCCTACACCACCATCTCCGTTACTTTACTTCTGCAACTGTTTTCAATCCAGATTGTATTTAGTGCAGTCAAATACAAAACTGTTCTCAGAAGATGAAAAGATGTGT